>NC_072732.1:142678451-143019880 GCF_026930045.1 Uloborus diversus
CAAAGTTTTAAGGAACTTTACAGAAGATGATATTGGAATTTATCGCTCTTTCGAAAGACTGACAGGTCGTCAAAGTAAGAAAAACAAGGTAATTATGTTTTTCATTGCTATTCAAAAATAAATGCAAACGTTGCGCCGTGATACGCAAAAACACACTGCAAAAACCTCGAACAAATTGAAAAACCACTCTATGCACACACACAATTTTATAAACATTTGTTAACTGCTATATTTTCCTACAAAAGGTGCTATTGACGGCGAGTGTAAAGTGGTGTAAGTCACAAAACGCTGAGCTTCATATATCTCGGTGAATATTGGTTGTACTAATTTCAAACTTTTTGTGGTGAAATTCTTTTTCAATGCAGATTGTTTCCCTACATATAAGTTAGGATACCTGGGGCTAGTATAAAAGGGAAAACTTTGTATTTTTTGACTTATTTTTATTTTTACTTCAAACTTTCAACATCTTAACTTTGCATCTGATTTTCAACATTTTTGCAATTGGAAGTATACATCTGAGACTAACGGTTGCGAAAATAAAGGTTTTGCTGGTTAAAACGGAACGCCCTGTATATGTCCAAAAAATGCACGTGAAAAGTAAGTGAACCACTAGGTTCATTTGTCCGATGTCGGACTTGGTTGTTCCATTGCTCTTTTTACGCACTGAAGAAGGGGTTTGATTTTATAGCCCCGAAACAGCTGTTTGCAGAGGTTTTTTTTGCTGTTTTTAAATGCTTTTACCTGAACATATATACATTGTACAATGAAATGAGTAAAAATATGACAAAGTTTTCGACTGTTTTTTTTTTACAGGTTTCAAATTGTTGAATTTTTCAAAGTGTTGAGTTGTTTTAGCAATCAATGAGAAATAGCAGTATTTAATATAAGAATGTTTGGTGAATACCTTCTAATATGATAATCTGAATACCTTCAACGACTTAATCTCCTACGACTTAGTATGTGGGGTGCCTTCGAAGAAAGGCGGTAGATGTGCAGGAAGGGTATTTGATCTTCCTCGACTTGGAATTCCAGAAACATATTTCCAAACAGGAAAATTGAGAAAAACGGAAATCCCCCCTAAAATATAAAGAAAGATAAATAATTACCTTAAAAATTCTATTTATCATATGTTGTCTAATTAGTTCATGATTTAATAAAGTACAATCATTTTTTTCTTTTCTAATTTGCTTTTCTTAGGGGGAAAAAGAAAAAAAAAATCATTACTTGTGAGGTGTTGCTACGACACTACAAATGAAGTAACTTTTCCCTCGTAGGGAAAGAGATATCAACTTGATGATCCAGTGAATTTAGCGTTTGATGGTACTTTATTGAAGATTTCAAGATTAAATTTACTGTATTTTATATTTTTGTATAATCTTGAGTCTAACTTTTTAATCACTTTCAGATTGCATACACTGTTGAACAAAATTAGATTCAAAAATTTTCAATTGTGTTTCTATCATAACGGGATTAAATTTTATTTTATTTTGTTAAAATAAATGTGAATTATTCAACATTCAGTATAGCTCATAAATTAAACTTAAAAAAAATATGTAATTTCAAAAATATCTAACGTAGTTTACTACATGATACTTGTACAAAAGTGTTAGCTCAAAAGTAAAAAATCCTGGATTACAGAGAATTTTCCCTCGAATCAGTCCAATTAAAACTAACATGAATCAATTTTGCCTTTAGTGATCGTTGGTTGCTTTATTTTTCATAAGAAATAATGAAACAGTAAAAGTAAGAATTAAAAATAAATTCTTGCATATGAAATTCTTAATTTCTGGTTTTCTCTTCATAAATGCCCCTCCAAAACTTTTTTTTTTTTTGGGGGGGGGGGGGGAACAGTTTTGTCATTTGATATTTTGATTTTTTAAAAAATGATTTACACGGTGAAATATGACTAATACAAAAATTTAATAATTTTATATTTCCTATACAGGTGCCATGTTCCCCATTGCGTACTCTTTTCTTTTCTTCTTTTTGTTTCTTCAAGGAAAACTTTTTTACTCACTGATTGCAGGTTCTGAGCGACATTTCTAAATGCATGCATTCAACTGTATTGAGTCATTAAATGCTGCTCTTTTTACTTTGAAATTAAAAGGATTTTAAAATTTCTTGAGGTTTAACTTGTACAGAACATAAGTGGTCGAAAATTTGACCCTCAGAGATGTTGAAAAAAAACTCATCATCTAATTGCTAACTTTTTGTCAAGTGTTGCAAAGAGTTTTAAAAAGTGGAATAAAGATGAATCTGCTCATTGAGATTAAAAAAAAAAAAAAAAAAGAAAAAGAAAGGGAGAATAATAAAGGGGTATTGTCAGCATTCGAAAATAAAAGAGCGTGATCGAAGATCTATTATAAGCATAAGTGTAAACGACAAAGCATTTTGACTGAATTTAAAAGTTTTTACAGCTAAGTATGATCTGTAGAACTGTTAGCAGAGTTCAACCATTGAGAAGGAATAAAATAAAGGCGAGAGTGAAGCCTTCAATTCTTGAAGCAAGGATACTAAGTCGCGAATAAAATTTGAAAGTCAAGTATTAGAAGAAATCAGGTTTCTTTCACTCGTTTCCCGAAACACGTGATTTCCATTCGTCGAAGTTGAATAATGTGACTTGAGATCTTTGCCTCAGCATTTCCTAAGCCAATGATTATTGGACTTGCTCCCTCCAGTGGAATTTCTGCTCTAAGGTTCAATAACTCTGGTACCTCCGTCGAAGTTGCAGATGAATATTTTTGTAATTTTGTTTTAATATTTGTTAAAATGACGTTTGTATAGGAAATAGCAATTTGTTAATTTTTCTGTATAAAGTCGTATTTTATCATTTTACATAATTTTTAAGAAAATAAAATAATAACGCTCAGACGTGAGCTAAAGACGTGATTTGTTGCTCTTTTTCTTTTCCAAAAAACACGCATTTATGAGGATAAAACTGAAATTAGAATTTCATACAAAAAAAGCTTACTTTTTAGTTTATGTAGTAAGTAATAAGCAAAAAAGAAACAGAGAGAGAGAAACTACGCACACGTCCATAAGCGGAAATTCCATGCTCTCTTAGGTTCAGCTTTGAAATTAATCTATTAACAATTAACTTTATAATTAATATAATTCATATTTGTTTTTTGGCTGCGATTAAAAAAGTCTGCCCCAAAGTAACCGAAGTGCTTCATATATAAACAAAAATACAGAACCCATTCTTTTTTTTATAGTATTAGCGTAGATCAGCGGTTCTGAACCTTTAACTCCCTTGCGAACCCCTTCCAATATCCGAAAGAAGTTGGCGAACCCTTTATGTAGTAAGTAATAAGCAAAAAAGAAACAGAGAGAGAAACTACGCACACAATTAAAAATCAGGATAATGTTTTTATATATAACAAGAAGAAAAACATAATTGCAAAAGATTGAAGTCCAAACATTTCTACGAACTAAAATGCTAGCAGGAAAATGAATTTAAAAATAATAATAATAAATTGCCAAAAATATTATAATTTGCTGAGCTTCAGTCAAATTTGAAAAAATAAAATAAAATAAGATATTTTGTGGAATAAAGAAGCTCATAGTTTGGCTCAAACATTTACGGTATACATTGAAAGTGCGGAATAAAATACGCATATTGAAAACTAATAGAAACGCTTATAATTAACTCTAATTATTACACTAAAAGATTTTTTTCCAACAAATATATTTTTTAGCTAACTTCTTACAAGTGACATTTCCTTCATAAAATTCATGAATCTCTTTTATTTTTCACCCCCCCTCCCCTAGTGGTCTTTTTAGGCTGCTAGCCATTTCTTCTCTTTTTTGGCTATAACGCTAAAAGTAAATTGTGGTCTATGTAGTGTGAAATTTATAGTAACAAATAGCAGCGCGATCGCACTTCACATTAAGAGAAGTGCGTCAGCACTTCGTCGTACGCAAATAGCAAAGATACTAAACATCGAAATTAACTAAGGATGCTTCAGACACTTGTATATGGTCTGCGTAATGCTTCCATCAGTCTTGTTTCCTTCAGTCAAAAGAAGAACTTTTTTTCACTAAAATTGATAGAATAAACAAAAAAAAAAAAAAAAAAAAAAGATAAATTAATTTGAATTTTGGCTTCTTGAATTCAAATTATGTTTTTCGCAATCACGAGTGTGTGTGTGTGTATGTAGGGATGTGTGTTTGTGCCCAGGCATGAGTGTGTGGGTATGTGTGTGTGTGTATATATAGGAATTTGTATGTATGCGTGTGTGTTTGTGTCTGTATGCAGGCATGAGTGTGTGTGCATGTGGGTGTAGGTGTGTGTGTGTTTGTGTGTGTGCAGGCATGAGTGCGTGTTTGTGTCTGTGTATTTGCAGGTGTGTGTATGTATGCGTGTGTGTGTAGAATGTTGACGCAACCTGGAAACTATTTTCGCTAGAGGAGCAGCATCGTGAGGCCGGTCGACTGTGGTGTTGCAGAGGGTGCTGGTGGGAAAATAAAATGATAGGACGCCAAAACAGTCAAATAAAAGCAATAAGCAATCGTGATTGCTCAAAAAACCATGGACCCATTAAATATTTTCATTTTCCCAACAGTTATTTTTTAATTAATTTTTTTAAATGTCCGATTTTTCAAACAAGTCGTGGCCTTGATGACGTCACAAATGATGCACTTTTCAGCATCCTTCAATCACGTTTACACGTTATGATAATCAAGAAGCGAATTAAAATTGCGCTCTACGATTGCTATAAACCATATCGTTGCCAATACACGTGAGTAAAGATGCGAATTGAATATTTTGGTCTGTGAATGGCAACACAGAATGGCATTTTATCGTTTGTGATGTCATCGGCAGAAATATAAACAATAAAAGCATACCGATTTAAGTATTTTTTTTTAAATATTAAACTTTAACAAATTATTTTAAAAATGGTCAGATCCAATGTTTTTAAGCATGCTCTTTCAGAAAAAAATACTTTTAAAATTTTGGAAACGACCCCATTATCAATGAAAACAGTAGAACTTACGCCTTTTAATGACAGACAATGTTTAGATGCAAAATATGTCAACAAGTAGGCAAACATTTTTATACAAAGAGAGAGAGAGAGAGGAATGTACCAGACACAAATAAACAAATGAGGAACAAAAACAGCTTGAACTTAAAACTTTATCTCAAACAAACATGTAAAATTTCCGCCATTACAATATTATTTTCGCGAACCCCCTTTACCTCTCACGAACCCCCAGGGGTTCGCGAACCACCGGTAGGGAACTGCAGGCGTAGATTCAACAATGTCTTCGAAAGAGCATGTAATATTTAGCAATGGCCGCTCTCTTTGCTGCAAGTTTACTAAAAGTATCATTTTGTCATTTATGCTTATAAGCTAGGGTATAACTGTATTTAAATTTATGCGTGTAGAAATGCAAAAGTATGGCGAATAACATGTTTTGAAAAGGAAATAATAACATTTGGAGTAGAAAACGTATATTCCTTTAACAATTTCTTTGTATTTTTATAACTCAACTTACGACTACCTTCTTCAAACAGCGAATATAATGTTGTCCTTTGATATTAAGTCTTTTTTTTTTCTTTTAACATGTACTAAGAGTCGTAGATAAAGAAAATAAAAAAAATCCACGTACATTTTGAGAAATGAATTCATTGCCTTTTTTCAGTTGAAGGTGAAAAAATACATTTCTTTCTGTTCCGAGTTTGCGTTTTCAATTAATATTTTTCGTCTCCTATGAAAACTTGAACCGTATTTTCAACTTTCGGTTTAGCATTTCATACCTTCCAAACATTTAATTTCCAAATTAAAGTCGTGGAAAAAAAAATAAGGAAAAATTTGCGTATAACACAAATATAATTAATGCCGAGTGGCAATAAAATTAGCCTTTTTATTTCCTTAAATTATAAAAATCATGTCTTGGGGTTGAACTTTAATTCTGAAGTTTATTTAGGTTAAATAGTTTAAATGTCACAAAAGCCCGTTAACTCTTCAATGTTAGAGTAATTCAAAAGATGAAAATCCCGATAAAATTAAATCATGTACATAATTGCTGGTGGATCTTATAACAGGGATTTTTATTAATTAAAATTTCCAGGAAAGTTCTCCCTGAAATTTTTCGAAATTGCAGTCTTAAAAACGATGTGTTAGTCAGTATTTGATGCTGTTAGGCAAATAGAAACAGATAAGGGGGGAGGGGGGTCAGGCCCTACCGCGGATAAATTTTCAAAATTGACATCAAAAATAGCAATGTTCGTTGCTTTATTGGAAAAGATGTTGCGATAACGTCCCAAATTTTCTTTCTTTATTGAAGTTAATGTTAGATTATTTTTGACTGAAATTTCGGGGATCTATCCGGAAGTTTTCGGATATAAAAGTTTTAAAAACGCAATTTTAAGCTGTCTTTAGAGGGGGGGGGCTAATTAGAAAGTTTTCGAAATCTTAAAGACGCAATTTCAAGCTGTTTTTGGCATCTTTGTTTGGGAAAGGATAGAGGTTTAAGGTCACTCCCCGTAAAATTTATTGAAATCATAGACCTGAAAACTGATTTTAGACTATCTTGATAACATTAAGAAATGGGTCAATGCTCGGGGCATATTTCCATGGTTTTAATTTATATTCAAGTTTTAAACGAATGTTGTTGGAAACAATAAGGTAGGGAGTGTGTGTTCTCGTTCGGAAATTTTTCGAAATTCAACACCTAAAAATGCCCTTTTAGGTTACGCTTGGTGACATTTGTTAACACTTTAAAAAATAATATTTAATGAGGAAAAAAGGTTAAATACAGTTTTTGACGTGAAATGAAAAAAATAAGAGAACAAATATAAGATTTATATATGAACAAGAATCACCGCAACAAGAACAAGAATCAGGAGAAATCGGGACCATGTGACCCCACTCTTGGCTACAATGATGCTCAATGATCATGAAAATAAGAGAAAAATCTTACCTATTCCTATTAACTGGAAAAATTTGAATCTAGAGCAGCTAAAAATTGGGCAACAAATAAGTTATGTAATACGTTCTAATAAACATTTCGTACAATGTTTTACAACAAATTTGACACATGTCTGTATGGTATTTGAGTCTTTATTTAAATCTTTAAGGCATTTCAGTAGATGCAACATAAAAGTTTCTTTAGCACATGATAAAATGCTCACAGTTATTGGGTTAAAAATTGATACTCTGTCAGCACTGAATGTCACATACGAAGGAAGTATTAATACAGGGTGTATCAGTACAGCGTTTACAAACTTTCAAGGCAGATCGAGTACATCTAGACAATGGGAAATCGCAGAGCAATGCATGGTCGGAAACGCTTTTCTGGAGCGGTAGTGACGACACAAATCACCAAAAAGACACGAATAAGAAAAGAAAACATGTTTATTATCCCCAGTACAGTAAAAAACTAAGAAAAAAGAACATGAAGGAGTCAACGTAGGTGTTCGAAATTACGGCCACGGGCTGTGATGCATACCTCACATCTCCGCCGCATTGAAGATTCAACGTCAAACCGAGCGCGGCAACAAAAATTGTGCGTGCGCATGCACAGTCATCTGATGCTTCGGTTTACGTAACGACATTTTTCGTGTACATCCGACTAAAACTTTACAGGATTTTTGATGTATTAAAAATAATAAACACGTTTTCTCCTCTAAAGCCTTGGTTTCCTAGAAGCGAATCGCCGATCTTCGACGTCGCTCATCGACGTGACGCTGAAATCAAAGTCAAGTGGATTCCGACGTGACCACTCAGAACGTCGAATTGGCTCGGGCGCGCATGAGCAGAAGAATCAAGTTTTCGCCTCGGCGAGGAACGACGCCGACGCTAAGCGTGTTCGCTTCTAGGAAACCAATGCTTTATTCGTGTCCTGTCTTTCTTGTGTTTTGTGTCGTCACTATCGCGTCAGGAAAGCGATAGAAGCGGATTTCTATGTGATTTTCCCATCGTCTAGGCGTTCTTTATCTGCCCTAAAAGTCTGTAAACGCTATACTGATACATCCTGTATAATTTTGAGTAAACAATCTTAGCTACAAAGTGTTTTGTTTATGAAAGAGAAATGCAGACATACAAATTGAACAAACATAGATTAAACTAATAAGAAAGTGCGAGAGAGAGAGAGAGACAGGTGTGTTTGATTTTATTTTTGCACGTTACAGGGATACAAATTATTGCGTTCATAAACTACTATAAATGAGGTACATAGGGCGTTTTAAAGGAAAAAAGCATAACTCATCTTTAATTTCTTGAAAATTATGTGAACTTTTCATTTTGTCTCTTTCCTTTAAATTAAGTATTTCTATAATAAGCTTCGAAACTTAACGATCTCTTCATTTATCTTACTTGGAAGATTTCCAAGATTATGTTTTGTTACATTTTAATCTTCTAACTTAAACAATTAAACAAAAGGGAAACGAAATTATATTCTTTGGAGAGATTTAATGGAGTTTATCTTGGCTATTAATAACGTTCATTAACACTCCTTAAAAGACTATTTCCTTTATTTGTAACTTTAAAAGTGTTTCAAGCATTCTTGATTTATGAAAGTGGGTAAAATAATATTATTGGCTTAAAACTGGTCAAAAATGTGTTGAAGCAATCCAAATTAAAGGTAAAGAAGAATAGCGTCTGAAATTTATTCATAAAAATGAATTTATTTTTCTAATGAGCAAGATCATCCAATATTCCTAAGGTTGTTTTCAATCTGGAAATTTTGAGGTTGATCAAAAGAAACTTATTCTATGAAAGATTTAATTATGAGTATTTTGTTTAACTCGTGTTTATTATTCGTTTTATAAGTAACTAGAAAATCGCCTGTCAAGGGTGAAAATTGCTTCTACATTTGAACGAAGCAATTGCCTGTTTGGTGATATTTTGACAGTCGAAATTTTAACCCTAACTCCAGTGGATTAACCCTAAACCCCAGTAGATAGCATTCATTGTTTTTCGTTTCTTCATTCGCCAAAAATGACAGTCTTACCAGTAAAACAGTTTAGTTACCGGATCCAGGTCAGCCTTGTCAAAATAAAGCATTTCCCTACATGTCAAACACTGCTAAAAAAAACTATCAAATTATCATGCTATGGCGCGAGTTTCATTGTTGGTGACGTCAGGAGCGTTACTCACTCAGTGAATTGGCTGTTATTAGAGACCCTATATAGAAGAACGACTTTACCAAGAGGGGTTGTTTTGTGGCTAAGCGCGTGCAAGATTGACGCGTAATCGCTCACTTCATTTTCTTCCCGTTCTCTTTTTTTACTTCTGCAGAACCAGTACATGGGCGGTTAGATTACTATGCAAACAACTTTCGATGCGTCCGTAAAGAAAGCCCTCCACCCCCCCTCCCCCCATATTTTTGAAATGTTGTGAAAATTTAAAGGCTTAGATGGGGTAGTTATGAGTGATTATACTTTCTTAAGCGTTTATTACACCAAAGTTATATTTAAAGGAATTCATTTCGAAAGTTTTTTCTTTTCATTTTGTTTGCGTAAAAATTTAGCGATCTTTTTAAAACTAGTTTTATCAGTATCTTTATTTGATATCAAAATTGCACATTCCTTGCAGTATTGTTAAAATATATAATGTGATTCCTCCATGTATTAAGGTGTAACATTCAGAATATTACCTGTTATTAGATTTTTGTGTGGATATTTAGTGTAGATAAAAATTACAACTTTGAGAAATGAATTAATCAACTTTAAAGCATTAACAGGGGTACCCATTTAGGGGGGGGGGAGTCATGGTGCAGACAGCGCCATTGAAATTTTTAGGGGAGGTTGTTTTAAGGGAGATTTTTCACTTTCTAAGGGGGAGCTTTTGCTCTTTTTTTGAGGGGGGGGGGCGTCTTCGCGATATTTAGGCGGTACGTTTTTGCTTTTAGGGGGATGGGCACCCCTGCTGTTAATATGGAAAGATAGAAGAAAGAGAGTTTCAGAAAACTTTCTAAACCTGGTTGCAATCCTTGATAGGGAAAACTTGGAATTTGTCAGAAAAACATTCATCCCCCGCCCTCTCCCCCAGAGAAAACATGCTTTAAACTAACAATAAAGTTTGAAATTGTCTATCTGCACTTTAAAAAAAATATTTATTTATATTAAAGAAGCCTTATTTTTTAAAAACTAATAGAGGTAACTCTATTTCAAAAAATAGAAGATGTTTTCTTTATTTAAAAAAAGGGGGAGGAAAGAATGCAGAATACAATTTGCAGATTATAGTTATGAACAAATAAGTTAATTATTAATTTGGTGAAATTAATTGTGAATAGAAAGGAAGAATTACGTACCTTAAGTCTTAGGGAAAGTTAAGTTAGTTTTAAAGTTGAATAAATACCTTTGTGCAGAAAAAGTAAAACTAAGAAATAACAATGTAATTGGAAAAAAAAAAAAAAAAAGATTATTGCATACCCGTGTCTCGGGGTTTCAAGGACCGCCTCGTTGAAGGCAAAATAAGTGAACTTGTGGATGAAAAGACATCCGATTGAAAAGCCCCTTGTCTTTTCATCTTGTGGTTTCTTGAAACCATTTCAAAGTTGGGACTTACTTCATTTCAAATTGCAGAAACAAAAAAAAAAAAAAAAAAGTACTGCATTATATTTAACCTTACAGCAAAACAATTCATTACATTAATTCTAATAAAACTAAAACTCTCGTGGAATATAATTCAATATGCTTATAAATAGGTGTGAGAATTAAAGTGATTCATGCATGACATTTCTATAAGTTCAAGCAATTAACTATTTCTTAAAAAACTACAAATTGCGCAATGCGTCTATAATTCAATTCAATTATTAACATTAATACAGCAATCACGCATCTAAAGCTACAATTCAGAATGTCTAGTCACTTTTACTTAATAGTTATTCATATTCATAAGAAAGTAACAAAACGTAAATTTAAATCCTCTTTGCACACAGCAAAACCTTGGCGTGCGTTGCTGTCGCCAAATGCTTTCAAAAGCTAGCCAAGCTAAGCGCACACAAAAACGAATATAAAAGCAAAATTTAAAAAACAGTCGACTGCGTTTACAGTGGTACAATTAAGTGATAATGACAAAATGAATGCATAGATATCGTATAGGGTCTGGTGGGGGAAAGTGGTCAATGGGGTAAAGTGGTCATAATTAAAATAAATGGCTATACCTTAAAAATAAATGTTCGAATGAATGTGAAAATTTTATTTTAGAGTAGTGCAGTTAGAAACTACATTTTGAATACAAAATTTTACAACAGGCAAAATTTTATCTGGTAAAAAAAATATTTTGAGTGATTATGAATTTTTTAAAAATATAAACACCTTTTTTAACTTCCTTGGGAAATTTTGTTTGTTAGAATTATGAACAGATTGACTGCACAGGAAGCTTCCTACATGTCTCAAGAACTCATACTCATTAGCAGTTAGCTGAATCTCTTTTGAATAATTTTTTAGAACAATTTTAGTAAGATGGGGTAAAGTGGTCATAATATTAGGCTTAACGAATATTGTTCTTTTAAAATCACTTAATCTTTAAGTATAAGGCAGGTATCAATTAAATATTAATTTCACTTAATATGTATTGTTTTTACAGTAAACAAGGTTAAATATATGAGTATATGCGCATGCATACGCATATACTCGTGTAGGCACGTATATATACGTATTCACATAAATGCACCAATAAACACGTATTTGGGTATCTCGTAGTATTTTTTATCTATACAGATATACATTCGACTATACACGTATATACCCGCTTATACTCGTACATATGCGAACACTTATATACTCAGGTAGACACGACGTATATACACGTACATACTCGAGCTGACACTTACATACTAGCATATGATATACATGCATGCAGGGTGAGTTTAAACTCTTGGGCAAATTTTTAAAAGGTGTTAGAGAGGAGGATAAGAAGTAAGAATCATAAGAAACATATGGCCACAAACTAAACGCTGACGCGCTACATGCACGCAAAGCCAGAAAATAATGAATGCAAAACAGGTCACAAATTTATTACAAAAAAGACAATTTTACACAACGACTTAAGAAAGTTTTAAAATCATTGATGAAACTTGCGGCCGGCATATGTAATACATGCGTCGTAATCACTCTGTTGCAATTACGAGACTCTTGAAAAACTTTCATCAGTCGCTGCGCCTTTGTTGCGATGCGTGTATTAGAGCTACTACAGGCCTTACTTTTTAACAACTGTCTAAATATTTCTTAAGAACTAAAATGTCGGGTAAAATCATCTTTGTGTAACAAATTTGTGACCCGTTTTCATTCCATCGATTTCTGGCTTTGTGTGCATGTAGCGCGTCAACGACCATAAGTTCCTTACGATTCTTTGCTTCTTATCCTCCCCTTTCACACCACTTAGATTTTGCCCAAGATCTTGGATTCACTATGTAAGCATACATGTATATTAGCGGATATACTCGTAGATATACGTGGATACATGTACTGATGTTTACACGTAAATGTACGTATATACGTCAAACAAGTATATAATCGTGTTTACACGTAAACATACGTATATACTCTTGCTTCCACACACATATATATATATATATATATATATATATATATATATATATATATATCTATATATATATATATATATATATATATATATATATATATATATATATATATATATATATATATATATATATATATATATACGTGAGTAGGCACGTACCAAACACGCACTGGATATATCCACGAATTAACTCGTGTATACCCGTATATGTATGTAAGTACACTACTGGCCGTTAAAATTGCTACACCAAGAAGGAATAATCTGAATGAAACAAAATTTTGCACACGTGATGGCAACATTGACACTAGAAAACGATTACAAAATGAAAGCAAAATGATCATTTATTACTGGAAAAATCTCACATGAATGGAGGTTTAAGTACCCTGTTGCGCCACCTCTAGTTGGAATTTAAGAACCGATACGGTCGAGCATTGAGGTACAGCAGTTTCATACGATGTCTTACGTCTTCTCGTACCACAGTTGCTGTAAACGCGCCACTAATTTGATCAAATTTACAGGCTGTCCAATTTATCGTCTCAAGTGATCCCAGATATGCTCAATTTGTGACAAGTCATAAATCGCAGACCAGAGCATCACGCAGACCAGAGAAAGTGATAATGCGGAAGAGGAAATCCCTTTTCACCCTTGCTGTGTTTGACCGAGCATTGTCATGTTAAAAAATGGTTCCTGGGAGCCCCGTCGTGAGTGCTAACACGTATGAGTTTGATCGAATGAGTGGCACGTTTACAGCAACTGTGGTACGAGATGACGCAGGATATCGTAGGAGACTTATGTCTCAATGCCCGATTGTTTCGCTTCAAGTACATCGTACATTCACGCTAGAGGTGTCTTAACAGGGTACTTAAACCTCCATTTATTTGAGATTTTTCCAACCATAAATGATCAATTTGCTTTAATTTTGTAATCACTTTCTAATGTCAATTTTACTATCACGTATGTAAAATTTAGCTTCATTCTGGCAATTTCTTCTTGGTGTAGCAATTTTAATGGCCAGTAGTGTATCTATGTACACTTATATATGCGTATATACGTCGACTATACACGTATATACTCAGAAACTCAGGTATGCACATATATACTCGAGATACATGTGCAAACACGCAAATGATGTTCGTTTTGCGCGTATATACTCGCATATACACGTGACTCGTATATACTCGTGTAGACACGTATACACTCCTGTAGGCAAAAACGTATACATGCTTATACGCTCGTGTATACACGAATATACTTCAGTAGGCACATGCATGCATGTATCTGATGTATACATGTATTTATTCATATATGAACATTTTTACTCTTGTTTAAACGACACGTATATACTCGTGCATACCCGCATATACTCGTACATATACTTGTAACTATAAAAATAACCAAAGTATACAAATAATAGGGTTATTTGTAACAGTTTTGTAGCTGTTTTTAACTATGACCACTTTACCCCATGCTATGACCACTTTCCCCCACCCCATGGGGGTAAAGTGGTCATAAATACAAAGGGAAATGAAAATGTTATAAAACTACTTAAATCAATATTTTTTCCCCTGAAATTCAATGTACGTTTTCTTTAATAATGCAATGTAAAATAATAACAAAAAAAGTTGAAGCATTTAAAGAATTTATTGTATTTATTATCCACCTAAGTTAAAAACCTACGATTTTATGACCACTTTACCCCACCAGACCCTAGCATCTAAATAAGCAGATTGTATAAGGATATTGAGCAAAATATAAGTAAAACGTATGGATGCTTCACTACCGGAACACAAAAAATAAGATTTAAAAATAAAGAAAGAGAATTTTCCAGAAAAAAATTGCACATACATATAGATTAAACTTCCATATATTGATAACAAATAGCAAAAGAGTTGTTCAGTGCTGTATTTCATCGAATTCTGCATATTTTTGATAGTTTCTCGGACGCTCCATGTTAAGTCTACGGGAGGAAAATCTTTATCGCCTGCGGGGGTAAACTGGAGGCTTCGACCAATGAAGGAGGGTCGCGTATTGCGCGACTCTGAAGCGTAGCTTCTATATAGGGACTCTAGCTATTATATGTATGAAGATGAGAAATAATTGCACTAAAAAGACTTAAATGTTATACCTAATATTTCTTCACCCGCTTTCTTTTTATTGTTAAGCTTTCTAATGAGTAAGAACAATGAATTCGGCAAAGCAGTGTTTTCAGTTGGACATTTGAAGGAATTCTCTAGAAAACCATGCTAAGATTTTAAAATACACGTTATTTTAACATTATGTTCCTCAGGCTAGTAAGTCCAAAAATGGCGATTTTCACGCTATAACACCATTGTATGTATAATCTTATTCCGCAGTGAGTTACAACAACGTAATTCCACACATTAATTTTTTTTTTTTAAAGTTTTAATTTATCAACTAACATTATGTTCCTCAGGCTAGTAAGTCCAAAAATGGCGATTTTCACGCTATAACACCATTGTATGTAGAATCTTATTCCGCAGTGAGTTACAACAACGTAATTCCACACATTAATTTTTTTTTTTTAAAGTTTTAATTTATCAACTAAGTGCAGAATTTGAAATATTTTGTGTTTCCTTCAGTCAAAAATACAACTTTTAGTAACTAAAGTTTATAGAATAAACAAAACCATGGAGCCAGAAAAAAACTTATTTTCTCAACAGTTATTTTTTATTCAATTTTCTTAACTTGTCCGATTTGGAAATAAGGAGTGTTCTTTATCATCGTAGTCACAAGTGATGTATTTCAGCGCGCTACCCCATTGCCGTGCTAAATATTTACGCTTTGCTGTCAACCACGTTACCAGGATATGATAATTTGCTCTGTGTGCTAATGGTATCTGTGAATGGCATTTCATCACTTGTGATGTCATGCGCAGAAGAGTAAAAAAGGAATTTCAATATGCGCACCGATCAAAATAATGGGGTCGTTTTCAAAATTTTAAAAATACTTTTTTTTCTGAAAGAGCATGCTTAAGAACATAGGATCTGACCATTTTTTGATAAATTTGTTTACGTTTAATATTTTTAAAAAACTACTTAAATCGGAGCGCTATCATTGTTTACAGCTTCTGCCGATGACATCACAAATGATAAAATGCCACTCAGTGTTGCCATTCACAGTTCAAAATATTTAATTCGCATCTTCACTCACATGTATTGGCAACTGTTGGGAAAATGAAAGTATTTTCTAGGTCCGTGTTTTCTTTTTTGCTCATTCTATCAATTTCAATGACTAAAAGTAGTACTTTTGACTGAAGGAAACCACCCCATTGTTAAAAAATCTAAACTTCGTCAAATTATTTAAAACGTGGTCAAATCCCATGTTTTTAAGCATGCTCTTTCGGAAAAAATACTTTTGAAATTTCGGAAACGACCCCATTTCAAATTTTACGAACGCTTGCTTTGAGCATCATGTTCATTTGCTTCACATTAAAACACTTCAAATAAAAAAAACTCAGTATTTTCTTCAGTAACAGAGCGCCGAATGTGTAAAGAAATCAAGCGGCATGCGTGTTGAACATGAAATTTTCGTTTCTCTCCGAGGGAAAAAAAATGAAAATAAAATGGCCGGAGACAAAGAATTTAAATGAACTAGAAAATAACTCATGGAAATGGGGGAAATTCTTCTTTGTTCTTTATCTTCGAAGGCAACGAATTCATTTGTCGACAAACACAGGAAGTAAATTCAAAGCGAAGCCGAATCTTCTTCGGAAAACAAGGAAATGTTTCTGCTAACACCTTATTTTACGTGTCGTTTGTTTTAAGCACCTTTGACGTAAACGATTTTATTTTTGATGTTTTCATTTTATTAATCACATCTTAACTCGGGGAACTAAAAACAGATGGGAAGAAATGTAAGTTTTCTGCTTTTTTCAGGTGCTGAAAGTCAGTGAAAAAAACTTATTTATTGCAAATTGAATTTGTTTTAACGTGAAACCATATATTTCATACAGAAGTTACAAACAAAACATCATATAAACATTTTAGTTTTGAGCTGTCAGTGTAACCCTTTTAACTGTTAAGGTGATATTTTTTTGTAAGGTATGTGATGAGGTAATGTGTGCGTATTTTTTATTATTTTTGTAGCTTCAGTGTTACTTAAAAAAAAGTAGCTTCAACCCCTGCTCGCTTCGCTTGCTAACCTCCGTTCGACAGGCACGAACACGAGTGACAATTGATGATTTTTATTTCATTTTGACCATTTTTTTTTATCTCCGACCCGTTTAGATTTAGAGGGATGTGACACGATCGAATGGCATTCTCTGGGTACCCTGTATCCAACGTTACTAGTGTTGGCCAGGTAGATATGGACAATTCAATGGAGATTAGGGTTACAGACACACACAGTTACATACAGAGAGAAGTGCGCAGATTTTAAGAGCAGTGATAAATGATTTACTTGAGGATTGTATTTATAAATAACTTTAAAATTTATGGTGGGTAAAGCTTGACCACGACAAGAACGCCGATGACATTGAAGCGAAACATGATTTGTATCATTTGTAATAGGTAGAATCTGCCAGAAAGCACCGAAAAGTAAGAGGCATGGTCTCGCTAATCCAATCGAAATAATAACAAACAACCTGTTACAAATGATACAAATGACGTTTTTGCTTCAAGGTCATCCTCCTTCTTATCGTGGTCAAGCTATACGATCCATGAGTTCGGCGCGCCGTGTCACGCCCTACTGCAGGGCCACCTTTGGCAAAAAAGAGTAACCTTGTATCCCAAATGAATATTCAATGAGTGAGGTTACAATCCTGAACTATGCCCTGCACATTTAAGTATCGGCTCCTTAGCCTTTGTTGAAAACTCTAGTTCTCACTAGAGATCCTAAATACGGAGAGATTGGACAACTTCGGAACGGCGGCCATCTTATGTCCAAAGATGCTCACTCCCCGTACACCGTAATGCATTTTCTGCCACAAATATCACTGTACATTGTATCGAAAGAAGTAGAAGTTTGTTATGTTATGAAAGGAAATATGTAGATCACAAATATCTATTTGTTTTCTATCTTTATGAACAAATTTTTGAGAAAAAATTTTTTCTTTGTAAGCGCTATGACGATACGAAACGATTGGCGCCGGATTGCCAGTCTTGGCGCTCACTCATTTTAATGAAAATACGAGGAAAAGAAAAAATCAGTCTATTCCTTGTAGGTTTCATGTCCTATATTTCGCTGGAAAGCTAGAAATTCACACAGCGCAGCATTTTGAGCGGACAACACTTGGACTAAACATGGCGGAGAGAGGAACGCCGTTGTCCAATCTGTCCGTATATAGGATCTCTAGTTCTCACTATTCTTTCTATGCCCCTTGGCATCAATAATGTTTTGTTATAGTTTAAAAAATATGATAATTAGATATGTAAAATACGGTCTTTCAGCTAATGTAACCGGAAACTAGAGTGCAAATGATAATATTTGAGAAATTATTAAGCCCAATCAGTTGTTTACTTGTTGATTGATTAGATGCGTTATGTCAATAGCTCTTTTGTAAAATCTGAATCATCAATTATTCAGCTCAAAACATAAAACAACTTTGTTTCTGGGACAGAATAAAGTTAATTTTTCGGGGCATGAAAATTGATGATCAACGAAGCAATATTTGACACGTGTTTACCGTTAGTCAGGAATAAAATTGAGTAGGTGGACCATGTTTTTCGTTTCCGAAAGCAAACAGTGCGTGACGTTTCGTGTAAAGATTAGTTGCATATTCGCTACTGCTAAAACCTGATAAAGACTTTTTGCTGTTACTTTACCTAATTTCTCATAATAATATTTATTAGGGAGCAGAGTGAGACACGGAACCGGAAGAAGGAGGAAGAGTCAAGTCAGAATTTTATTCCTTTACAGGAGAAAAGCTCAAATTCCGTCTATTGTGAAAAACAATGAAACAAAATCCTTTATGTGCCTAAAGCAATCAGGTACTATCTATACTTCAGTCTGCAAATATCATTGATACTCATTTTTTAAAAGTTGTCTTAGTTGTAGATTTAATATGGTTATATGTGGATAGTGAAAAATTATTTGAGCGAACTTATTTTAATATGTTCAGTAGAGTTTGTCTGTGAACTCAAATTTTAACTTTTTATTTTCTAACAAATAAATATTTATATATAAAAACATATTTAGCATTTGAGAATGTTAGAATTTTGTTACTTGTTTACGCATTGCAATTAGATTTTAAAGACAATTTGACTGTTTCGACATCAGTTCCGATTTTTAATGATGTTGAATCAAATGCTTAATTATTAGTTACTTAGAATTAACTCGAGGGATTTTAAACGTTCGGATTTTTTTTTATACGACACAAGTAGTTGAACATTAATTAAACAGCTTCTGATTCTTTATGCATAAGTTTTTTTTTCCAAAAATTGTTTTTGTTAAACTTATTAATTTTTTGAGTAGTAATAAAAATGTTGGAAAACAATTTGTTCTGATTGAAAACTTAATTATTTTAAATTATTAAAACAAACTCGTTGTAAAAGGGAAATTTATCAAAAATTCTTTGTTTTGAAAAATGAGTAAAAACGGCGTAAAATATGCAAAATGAATAAAACACCAACGATAATAAAGCACAAATTGAATTACAAAAATGCTGGAGATAGCTGTTTCAAGGCTGGAGTGTGATTCAATCACTGCTTTCTTGTTGTGTGTAAAGCACTTGTTTGCACTTATGAAGAGGCTTCACTAAGCATTAAAATAGCAACTTATAGCATTTCAACAATTTGTGCTTAGTTTACGATGATTCTGAATTCTCCTACTCATAAACTTATAGTTATTTCATTTGTTATTCTTTGATGGAAGACATTAATAGTACAAAAATTATACTTGAGCTTTTTGCACCGATACTCATAGAGATGATAGCCAACTACACTGATCGAGTAACGCACTGACGTCACCAGCAATGAAAATCGCTCCATAACATGCGTGACGGCATTTTTTCATTATTTAAGCACCAGAATTATAATTTGTTGAGTTATTTATAATTTGATAACATCTTTTGGCAATGTTTGACATGCAGGGAAATGCTTTATTTTGACAAGGCGGAAATGGATCCGGTAACTTAACTGTTTTACTGGTAAGACTGTCATTTCAGGGGAAAGAAGAAACGAAAAAATGGTCAACAATGAACGCTACCTAATGGAGTTTAGGGTTAATCCACTGGAGTTAGGGTTACAATTAAAATTATCAAAATATCACGAAAGAGGCAATAGCTTCGTTCAAATGTTGAAGCAATTCCCCCCCCTCCCCGTCATACCTTGACGGGCGATTTTCTAGTTTGAAGGATAAAACTAGAGCTCAGAATAAAACAGGAAGTTAAATAAGTGAGGAATGGAAGAAAGTGGCTAAGTTCGCAGTTCTCCTGGTATTTGTAAAACTGGTTAGCTTCTTGTATAGATTGGAATACAAAAAATTATGCATTTATATATTTACAAATGTTGCATTTCATTTTCAGGCATTCTTTGATAATGATTTATATTATGTAGAAGACTAATCTGAAGATGGTTGACCTTGTAGACTATTTGGGGTAACGGCACCAGTCACAGACATGCTTAAGACATCACTCTCAGGTTAATTTATTTTCTGAGTCTTTTAATGTATTCAGACTTTTAAACTATTTTTCTCTCTTGCAATTACTTCTCATATTTTTACGTTTGGTTGCTTCTGGATCCTCTCAATTAGTTATTTCTACTTTTATTTGCTCAATTTCTGAAAAAAAAAAAAAAAAAAAAAAAACGTCCAAACCCCAATAACAAACATTGAAAAATCTGACGATACCCAATAACAGATAAGATGAAAAAAGGATCAGCTAATGGACAAAACTCCCTTTTTCTCTTCAAAATGTGTAGAAGTTCTTTACTTTTAGAGCTCAAAGCTTCATTAAATTCAAGTGTACATTAAACATTGGCTGATCTCGTGATAGCTGTTCATAACCTTCCACTACTACCTTCTAAATACCAACTGGCTCATAAAATTCTCTTTGCTTACGTTCGACGAGCACGACCGGTAGCGACAGGTTGGTTAATCACGTGACAGCAATGACGTCAGCGGTTACTAAAGGAATGTTCACGAACCAATGCTTCATCGAACGCTTTCGGTTGATCACCGGTTACTTGCGCAGACATGGCGCAGACGAATAACATACAGGTGAAAATTACTTATAATTGGTCAAATGTCACGTGGTTCCCTCAACCAATCAACCAGCTTAAGTTGTGGTTAACCGGTAGATCAACCGGTGAGGCTCATAGAACGACATCGGAAGCAACCAGTTAACCAGTAGCTCTCAAGAACGCTGCGGTTAGTAACCGGTTACTCACCGGTCGACCGGTGAGGTTCGTCGAACGCAAGCTCTGATAACACTAGATGGTTGCACCGTATTCATGGGTCACAGAAACATCAGTTTTACCGGTCTAAACTTATTATTTAAATCCGAAATTGTGACTATCGGTTACTAGACTCTTGTCTGTTACCCAATAGATTTTTCAATCTGCGTCGCAGACCGTTGGAAAAAAAAAAAAAAAAAATCTGCTCCAGGGTTTTTGTATCTGCGCACATAGGAGTATTTGAATCAAAAAACGGGACAAAATTATTTGATGCGATTTTTTGTCATATAATGCATTGAAACGTGCTACTCGATCAAAATAAGGTGATTTTTTCAAGAAGAAAAGATATTTCTTAGAAAATAATTATCATTTTTCTCTTTCATACACTTATTGCAATTAAACACTTGCTCGTAAAGGTATTACTGCATGCTTGCGTCTTGCGATCATCATATTTACTGCTTCTAGGGAAAACGACTGTTTTTTAAAGTTGCCTGGGTTTACTACTATTTCTTAAGTAGGGGTTAGAATTTCGTAAGTGTCTGTGTGAAATCTACTTGTGAAAATTATCATGAAAAACGTAATCAGGGATGCTGCGAGAGCTTATTGCGGGTTACAGCTGCCTTCTCTGAAAACTGATCAACTGGTTGATTGCTAGAGAGGTAAATTTCAGCACCCGGTATCAAAAATTCATATATACTTTTAAGCATAGGATGGTAACAATATTCGTATGGGTCGACAAAATCTAACAGAAAGGAATAGTATTTTGTAATTTTATTTCCTTCACCATAAATAATTACAACTGGTATCCTGAAGGAAAATGTCAGCTCTGTTTGTTTATTTCATCGTTTTCGGTAACGTTTTAAAATTTTTGTTTAAACTGTGTCTGCTGGTATCCATCATAGACTTATTTTTATATCAGTATCATATTTTGTTTTTTATCCTCTGAAGACGTTCCTAGACCATGTAATATATGTATATTTATACAGTATCAACCCATCCTGGCCAAGGAGTACATTAAGTTGATCTTCAGAGAAGTTATCTGTTACTGGTACTGAGTCCTCATTCAGGTAACCTTCCTTCTAAACATTTTCTTCTTTTTGTTATCCTTTTTATTAGTACGAGATTACACTAAGTTTGACCTACCTTTATTGAGTTTCCTAAAATTGTTACCTTGTATGAAAAATAAAAATTGTAACTAAAACGTGAAACTAACAATTTATCTTTTTCACATAACCTAAACAGGGTTGCCAGGGGTTGGAAGGTGCTTAAAAATGAGTAATTTACCCTCATCGAGTTTCCGAAAATCGTTATCATAAATGAAGAGTTAAAGGTGGAACTAAAACGCTAAAATTGAGTTGCCTACCTTTTTGGGCTCCCTAATCAGGGTTGTCAGGGAGTCGAAGTTTTTCAATGAGGGGTATAATTTGCCCGTCATTGTGCTGACAGAAATTTTTTCATAAATTAAGAGTAAAAGCTGTAGATAAAACGCTAAAGTACGAT
The DNA here is from genome assembly GCF_026930045.1 of Uloborus diversus. Lineage (NCBI taxonomy): Eukaryota > Metazoa > Arthropoda > Arachnida > Araneae > Uloboridae > Uloborus > Uloborus diversus. The sequence continues at coordinate 142,700,803 of NC_072732.1, forward strand.
TGCCTACCTTTTTCCGGTCCATAAGCAGGGTTGCCAGAGGCGAAAAAGTACCCAAAAAATGAGAAATTTACCCTTATTGAGGTTCCAAAAGTTGTCATAAATGAAGAGTAAAAGTTTTAAAGAAAACGTTAAAGAAAGGTTGCCTACCTTTTAGTGGTCCTTAACAGGGTTCCCAGGGGCTAAAAGGTGTCCAAAAATGAGTAATTTACCCTCATCGAATTTCCACATAAGTTATATAAAAAAATGGCACTATATTACTTCCCACTGCCTTCTAGCAAAGTCTCTGTCTGCAAAGATTGGGAGAGCCTCTTGATGTGCTTGTTTCACAGTAACAGTTAGATTATTATAGAAGAAATAATAGTTTTTCAAAGTGTAGTTGGTCCGGTTGCTCAAGAACTTTGCTCGTTCATTATTTTTGATTTATCACTGTTTTGACAGTGCACTATCTTATAACAAATACAATTTTCATCTCTTCAGAAAGTACCTGATTTTATAGTTCTTTAGTTTTACAATTTAGCTCTTAAAATGATTTTGATGGTCTGTGCTAATTGTGTAGATTTTGTCGACCAGTAAAGGAATATCTTAGCCATTGTTCTTTATGTTTCAAGGTATGATCATCAATATGGCATTCAGTTGCCTCTTTACATGTGAACTCTGTTTAAAAATACTTCAAAACACGATTCAATATGATCTGCCTATTTCTCTAATTCCTCAAGTTTTTCTTCCGAATATGTAAACGTTTTATCCAGTACCATGGCTTTGAATTCTTTCATGATATCATATAATTCTATTCTGGTAAAAGACTTAAAAGTTTCAGAAGAATTTATTAAGAAATAAGAAAAAACTCCTAACTTGAAATAGTTAAGCCTTTTTTACTCACCAGCTATAAACTCCTAAAAACAAAATGGCGGAAATGGGCGAAATATGTTTTTACAGAATATCATAACAGACAGTCTATATTTTGGGCCCATCACTAAAGTATAGCCCGACTCCACCTGAAAAGTAAAAAAAAAACCTTAATATCTAAAAACTTTAGTAAAAAATAGACACCCAATTTTGACTTAATTTCACACAGTAAAAAAATGACAAATGTTAAAGTTATTCAACGATACAGGATTTTAGATTGAGCTACATACCTCCCTTTTTCATATTAAAAAGTTTGTTTTACTAAATCCCATCACGCAATGACGAGAAAACGGAGACTTAGAATGAAAAGCGTCAAAAACAAAAGCGAAAGATTTCAACAATGTCTAAGTTCTGACTAGCTTACACTAACGGAAATGTATCAGGTGAGATTTTTACTGTTATCCTGTGACAGAACAGTTATCTGACTTGAAGTAAAATAGGTTCAAAACTTTCAAACTTTTGAATTTTGGTTTTATTCCGGTTTTACTGGCCAAATACTCCTATATGCGGCGCGACGACGGCGGTGCTATTCAAAATCTATATTTCCGGTAGAAAACTTAGCAAAGAGTTGAAAACAAAATAAATACGATACAAACATTTCACCATTCTTTATAACCACCAGTTTCATTAAAAACCGAAACAAAAGAAAAAACGTGGACTACATTGCAGCCGATTTCAGTTACAGGTTTTCAATCTTATGGCGCAGAAAATTGATATCCAGAATACCGATTATTGACAATTTCCAATTCGAATAGCGAATCATTTCCATTTGATTCAGCAAGTTTATCTTAAAATCGATTACGCAAACAATGCGTAGAAAAAAAAAAGTCTTGAATAAAAATAACGAAGCGAATCGTGTGCTTTTAAAATATGGGTTTAAAAAAAACTATGGGCAAGAAAAACAATCTCCATCTTATTTGCTATGTTTTTCTTTCACTTCAAGTTTATCCAGTGAAATAAGGTTATAACCATGAGTTCGGAATTTGAGGTATGGAGAAAAGATTTTTCCAATTTATGATGTCGTCTCTTGAAATGAAATACCGAGATCGAGGGTGTATTAGGTAAAGGATAAAATTATTCTGAAAACGGGATGTTTGTTTTACAATTTATTTCCTGTTCATAATGAAAGTTTTGGAAATTCAAATTCTGTATTAGTAAGAAATGAAACAGCGCATGAACTGGTATAACTCTCTATATGGAACAATGACGCACTTCTTTTCGTTTTGCATTTACAATGAAACCTGTGTATAACAATACTGTTACAATACTCTCGTTATAGACAGTAAACCTGTCTATAACGATAGTTTATGTATTTTTTTAGAGGCAAATCTAGTTTATTAAATATATTCAAAGCTTTTTCTATTTTCAAACATATGCCTTCAATAGGAGATAACCGTAATGAGAGTACAGAGCTTAGAAAATTTAGGACAATCGGGGAAATAGCAAATTATACTGCCATCCAATTGATAAGGGATTAAAATAATTGATGTAGAAGAAAAAAATAAAATTTCTTTGTCAATCATTGCCACTTTGCAAAAAAAAAAAAAAAAAAAAGCTGGAACAATATTGAAACTGCAGAAGGAACAAGTAAAATTAACACCTAAAGAAAACATCTAAAAGGTGTCATTGACAGTGACGTAGATCAAACTTTTAATGTGTAGAAATGTTCTTAATGCAGTAACGGAAGTGTTCTTGCTTAGGAGGTATGTATGTTTTCAATTTTTATCTTAATTTAAAAAACTTAAAATTGCTAAATGGTTTAGTTAAAATTATTATATCTTTATATATTTTATAAATTTTAAATTATTTTTATTAAGTTTGGTTTCTTTTAAATAAAACTCCATATATACGCACAGGAGTATGTATTGGGAACATGAGGTATGGCGAGAATGTTCAAACTGTCTATAACGATAGCCTGTGTATAACAATATTTTTTTAGGTCCCAACAGTATCGTTGTAAACATGTTTCAGTGTATTATGAAACCTTTTGTTGTTAAAGCTTAGCTCATAAGTCCAGAATTTGTCTTCCAAATGTCAGATTTCAACCCAAATTCAATTTCCCAATTATAACGCCATTTCTTCATTTAGGGTTGAATCCACTGACAACACTTATCACGTTGAAATATCATAAATCATATTCTTTTCCAAACTTTTCATCACAAACTACATGCATCATTTTCTGCAGTTTTCACGCTAACGCGTTGTCAATGGCTTATTTAATTTTGTCCTTGGTTCACGGTGGTTTTTCATTCTTCTCACAGTGCCGAATACAGAGTGAGCAAGATGGGGCCCTGGCCAACAAATTCATCTATTTCTATTCTTCTCTCTCTATTCGAGGCGTCCCAATTTGACTATTAAAAAAGTCTAACCAAGCTTACAGATATTAATTTTTTATATAAATAAAAACAGTTTCTTTTGCAATTTCGACTAAAAGACTCTTGTTTCAAAAAAATTATTGCAGGCAAGATGTAGTGGATGCCTAACTTTCATATTCTATTTCATATTTTACTTTAAACTGCGTAGGGAAAAATATTAATATTTCAAAGCAATTGGCTATGTTCAACAAATATTTGATTTTTTTTTTTGCTCCTTGGTCATTTGCAGCAGAGTATTTTGATCCTAGTGTACGGTTATTAATGCCGATCTTCCTCGATTTTTAGCTGCTTAAATTGACAACTTTTCTGGAATTTATTTTTCACAAACTGCAGAAAAAGTTTTAACCTAAGATCCTACAATACAATTCCAAGTCCTACTTTTTCAGAAAAAATACTTCTGTTATGACTCAGATGTAACCAGTTAAAAAAAAAAAAAAATCCACCAATGAAGGTGTCGAATCTTCATGTTCCTATTATTCTTCTTCAGTCGCACGAAGCCCAGGGGGGTCTCATCCCTGATCTTCAAGAATTTTCTTTCTGCCCTCCTTTTTCTCGGTTTTGGTCTCCCAGTTTTCACTCTTAGGATGGCAAAATCATTTTCTAGGCAATCAACCCATCTGAGATTAGGTTGACCCCTATTTCTCCAGTGGGTTTGGCTAAAAATATTTTCTGTGTTGAACGATCACTGTTGAAGCTAATAAAGTAGCCAGCCCAATCAAATCTTTGAATTTTGATAAATTTGATCACATTAGGTTTCTTAAAGGCACGATAAAGTTTGTGGCGTACGGATCACCATAACGTGGTCGATGATTGTCCGGGTTGGGATTTGAACCACGGACCTTTGTGATGCTAGCCCAGTGCTTTAACCACTGAACCAAAAGGACCTCAAGGTTCGGGGCAAAGTTAGGTTATGTGCTCTCTGACGTACGCCACAAATTCTAAATTTGAGCGTCTGTGCAAAACGCTTTCAACTTGGGTTCCTCCGAACATGGCTCTACTTTCCTATGCTCAAAGACACCAAGAGTATTTAAATTGTTTTGTTTCATTGCCAGATTTATGAAGAATATGTGTCATGTTGCCTTTTTTCGTTGCAACACTGCCCTTGTGTTCTATCCTCAACTTTCGAAAGACAATGGCAGTGCTTACATTATTAAAACCGCGGGTTGCATATGAAACTTTTTAGGGTAAAACGTTGTAGCACCAGCGCCACCCCTCCAAAGATGCCATTTAGCTTCCCATAATACCCTTTTAGAGGTGCCCTTTGTCTCCGTATGGCGCCCTATGGCACCCTTGGCGATGCCATAGGGTTCAATATGGCACCCTAAAGTCGTGTGCCATAGGAAGCTAAATGGCACCCTTAAGAGGCGCCTCTGATGCTACAACGTTTCACTCTTTTAGGTGTCACATGCAACCTGCAATTTAAACAGTGTAGGCGCAGCATGTCCACCATTTTACTGGTTTGTACATCAAAGTTTAATGACTTCATGAACCAAGGGAAGTAACATCATTACTTTGTTCTAAATACAATTAAATAGATTCAAGACTTAGAAATGAATATTTAAATGGATTTAGATTAATTAACAACCAGTTGGAGATGAAATAAAATTAGACAGTATTAAGCAAATGGTAAATGTTGGAGTATTTTAAATCAGCATAATGTCTTTCTTCGGTGTTCTTCTGCAACTTCTTCGCTTTCGGAAAGTAATCGAGTAATTAATCTTGTTTAAAATTCTTTGATTATTAAATGATGTTTAATGCTTTTGTACTTGTTTTTAAAATAACGCAACTTATGAAACATATACACATGAAATGTTTCAATTCCCTAATTTTTGAGATCTATTTTCTCTTTTTTGGCGATAAACCTGATTCATTCTGAAGGGAATTAAATTTTTCTTTACTCGTAGGCGTATTAAAATAAAATGCCACTAAGTAAATGTTGCGATGCCCTAAATCCAGAAATCTTCCCTTTCCTTCTTCCCTATCGAGTATAACTTCTCGTTTATTTTAACTCCGAACTCGCCTCTTGATTTCCTCTCTAAACGACCTTATACATTTTAAAACCGTCTGCGATGTAGGGACTTTTTGTGGCAGCAATTTACACGTGTTACCAGCTGCGAATATATGAAGAGGAGAGGAATTTTTACGAGCTGTTTTCAATGTCATGAATAAATCTCTATCCCACTACTACTCAGTTATCATAAATTCTTTTCCCGAACATATTTTATGCAGCCGTTAAAGAAACGTATTTTCTATTTCCTGGCTGTCGAAGCAGTGAAAGCCTATTAAGCTCCTCCGTTTTGCAAGTATCAGTGTACATAAAATCGAAGAATTTTTCATATGAGGAAAATAACTCTTGCTTTTTGGGGTACATGCATTTTTGCAGTGTTATTTTTTTTTTTTTACAGCGCGTAAAGTTTTTGATATTGTTATTCAACCAACATAAACGAGACTTCTTATCCAAAAAAAAAAAAAAAAAATGAAATTTGTTTGCAGTACAGTCATCCAGGGTATAGCGTGGTGCTAATAATTGAAGGTTGTTCCTACTTATGCCACTCGGGAGCCCCAGCCCGAGTAGTAAAGTTACTCGATTTTCAGGTAGAAGGGTACAGCTTCCGTTTAATCAAGCGCTTATTTCTAGGTGGAAGTCCGATTTGGCTCAGACAACACGACAGATGGCAGTACCATCTATGGACAGTTCGATTATTTAGAACCAGATTAGAAGTCGAATAATTTCTGGCCTAGCACCCCCAGAGGTATCGTTTCACTTAGAGGACTTTGTGACCACGAGCATATTTAACATTCACCAATCACCCTAAATGAAGACGGTGGATCTTCGACCGGCTAGGATCGAACGCGGGACCCTCTGGTCTCAAGTTCGATGCCTTACTTATCAGGTCACCACGGCCCCAATAATTTAAGGTATGACTTTGACAATGTTTGCCTCTTTTTGGAGCATTTTGTAAAAAAGAAACGTGGCCTGGGTTTGAGTTGAAGTACTTTTGTAAAACTACAACGAAAGTAAGCCAACTCAACTCAGAGTCAATTACGATTTCCCATAGCCCCCGAAAGAGATAACCATTGTCCAGGTAATAGATCAACTTATCAGAGCCACACTTTAACCTTTATCGACAATATCTATCCATTCCCACTAACGGGACTGCGGAGTCGGAGCCAGATTGCTTTTGGGGTGAAAGAGTCTGAGTCAGCCAGTTTCCCTCCGAGTAAACGGCTTTGCAAGGGCTTCAAAGTCGTAGAGATTTTGAGAAAAGGAATCAGAGTCTGAGGCTTTGAAATTATAGCTGTTGGAATCGGTAAATTTGCACTGCAACCCTGCATTTTATATGTTTTATTGCATCTCTTTCCATAAAATGGAAGAATGAATCCTAAAGTAATGTACAGTACTCTAAAATTAAGAAATAATAATTGTAAGAAGGCGTTTAAAAAGAATTACTAACCTGATTCAAAGTTATCCTGTCAATAAGGGCGAATTTATACCACCTGTAATAAGTGATGTAAGATAAATTATTTCAATAAAAGCATTGCAATTTTGAACAAGAAAAGCAAAATTTCTAAATGTTTGAACTCCCCATTCTTATTCAATAGCAGCATAAGATTTTTAATAATTACATTGCAAAGAATATTAGTTTAGAGAAAAAGACACTAACTTCATTAACTTCAAATTGACATTCGAAAGTAGCTTCCAAACAGTAGCATCAAAGTTACTGAATTATACATATATTTCATTCAGAATTATATTAGGGTACGTTCAAATAGAGTAACATTCGGTTACTTGGCGACTAACCAGGGGCATTTTAATAGAGCTACCGGTTGATGAAAACGAATGAAAATATCCTATGGACACATCGTCAAATTAAGTTGGCTGGTGCAACCGGTTACTCAACTCCAACATACCTTTAGTTACCAGGTGTACTGTCCAACCACGGATTGCATGTAATTGGCAAACGTCCAGTTAAGACGAGTCTATTTGAATGAGCGGAAAAGTAAAAATCTGATGCACGTGTTCCACTCCTTTGAAAGCGACTCAGCTTAATTTAGAGGCTAACTTACACCTGCAAAAGCTGGCATCCTTAAAAACTAATAGATGCGTCCGTTTCCGCTTGTTAACTGGATGTTTGTCTTTTCATACAATTCGTGGTCAGACAGTACATGTATGAAATGAGGATTTCAGACAACTGATGGTATACCAATACAGTTTGTGCTGTAACAATATGACACTGCGTCATTTTGTTGTGCCATCGTAGTGTTGTGTTGTTGCGTTCAATATTGTTACAAATTCTGTAAATATTAGTTATTTTTGTGATTAATTTGTCGTAATCTAGCTAAAATTTCACTGTTTGTTTTGCGTATTTGAATGTAAATACGTGTGTAACCGTTAAGTTTACGGTATTGATTGATATTTGCTTAAATGCTGATGATTAATTTAGCAATTGTCAACGATCTTTCCTGTACATACTGTAAATAAACCTTCTGTGTTTTTCTCAAGAACTGTGTCATCCTTTCAAGAAAGTTGAAGCTGCACCGGAACCTTTAACAATATGTTGAAGTTTATACCGAACGAAGAGCAGTTGCGAACAGCCTTAATTTCTCTTCATTCTCTTGAAGAAAACTGCTGCCGAAACATGGCGATTACTCTCAGACGATTATGATGAATATGCTGCGTCGCAAGATACGTGTGTACAATGTTTTTGACGTCTCAAATGTTGGCCATGGTGTATGGGATTCGACGTCAAAGCATTGTGTATGCTATAAAGGGAGAATTGTATTACGTGGGTTTTTAAAGCATGATATCACATTTCATTCGATGTTTTAGTGTACTAACATTTCGCTGGATATCTACTTAATAAATTGTGGGTATAATGGACTTATAGTTCACAAATCTTATTCTCACTACTTTTCATCTTTAGGAATCGAGAGAACTGCTCTTTCAAATTTTGGTAGAACAAAAGTTTCATGTTTTTGTAGTTTGAAGATTAGTGGATTAATTAAAATTTCAAACTTTTCGCATATTACATAAGGAGGATTGTAATAAATCGTTTGAATAATTGATGCTCGAATCAAAAGCAGGCTTTATTTGTTATTGTTTTCTTAAAAATTTTTTTAACAGTAAATGGCTAACTAAGTCTTTATAAAATATTTTACTTCAACATCAAGTAGAGTTCAAAGCTGACAAATTTGCGCGTAATTAATTTTAACCAAGTTAATAAGTGAAATAATGTATTTTTTAAATTGAGAGTTTTGAAAAATGTTCTTTCCCAGTTGAGTCACTTCGCAGTTTTCAGTGTTACAAGCTAAATATTTCACAGCTAAATTTCGAAACGTTATTTTTTTCCACTGTGAAAATACAACTAACGGAGTTTTCATCTATTTTAAACTCTTATTTGTATTTTTAGTGAAAAAATACAAATGTTTCTAAATTTGGCTGTTAAACGCCCTGAACGTAACATTGAATACAATGGAATGACCCACTTGATTGTTTTCATCTTGATTCTATATGTAACAGAACTTATTCTTATGAGAAATTAAAAACTGAATAATTACTTAAACCAAAAGAGTTGAAAATATAGCACATTATAATCATTTTCCTTTTCTCTCTTAACTATCCTTTAAAATACATAAAACTTTCGGAAAAGTACAAGTCAGCAATGATGTAAAGGCTGTTAATAGAAAAGCGGCGACATAAAAATCGAAGACGGACATAAAAATTTCGCATTCTGAGTATCAAAGCCAACCATTAATAAGAATCTGTTATCGAACACGATGTTAAACTTTATAACCACAAATGTCAGGTGAAAATTATGGAAGAAACAAGTAGCGTTAAGAGCAGGTATATAAAGGTATACACAGAAAACTTAGTTTCTTGTTTCTCTATGACCTAACTTGAACTTTATTGCTGTTCAAGCTGGTGTCTTGAGACTTGAAGAATCTCTGTTAGAAAGTTGTTCCTAAACTTTGGATAATAATTCTTAGGGTTTTTATGACTTTTAGGCCTACAAGATATCACTGCTATTGGGTTTGGAGAAAGTTTTATTTTTGGAATATATTATTTATTTTCGCGAAATAATTTCTTAATAGCATCAAGAATTTCTAGTATCATACGAATTTTCGCAGCTCATATTTGCACATACGGATTATTTCTGCAATGAAAAGATTACACAGATTGCAATATCATCATATTTTAATTCAATCATTAGATTCAAATATTTGAAATATTGAACTTGAAACAACGTATTACATATTGTTATACAGCTAATAATTAGTAACTAATAAAGACAATTTTACTACTTCAAATCCACTGTAAAAACCATCAGGCTAAATTCAAATAAGTTTAGATATTACTGGCTTTCTCTACATTTTAGGGAAGTACAATTCTATTTTTTTTTAAAATCCGAGTACGCTTCTGGGCTTCTTTAGCTCTAATAAAATGACGTGTATTTTTGAAAGCGGAATAAATGGTAATAACTGGAACTTTAAGTCCTGGTTATATCGCGCTTGTTGAGAGACAACATTAAAACGCAATATATCCGAGGTCATAAAAAGTAATGAATCAATTAACGTACGTTAAGATGTGCGGAAAACATACCAGGTTTGCTCATTGATTTAAAAAAAAGAAAAAAGAATCCTGTTTTGAAAAAACTAATTTTTTTAAATCTGATGTCAAATGTAAAGCAACATTAAAAAAAAAAGGATAATTTTTCGGGGCACAAAGGAAAAGCGCGATCTATCCGAATGAGCGATGCAACGAGGAGTTACTGCAATATTGACATTGACTTAACGTCTTCTTCAAGTGGAAATATTTTACATGAAGGTAAAAAGCAGCAACGCTTCTCCAGAAATCTCTGCCTTTTAAAAAAGAACAATATCACTCTACAAATGCACTACCAATTTTAAATCCAAACTATTATATAAGAGGCTTCCCCAATTTGACTGATTCAAGAAGGGAGCCTCAAAAGAAAAGTAAATTTAATCACTTATAATTTCACGACACACTGGTGAAGTAATAAGCACTTCATTAGACATAACTAAAGCATTCCCTAGAATTTTAAACTGCGTCGAAGAGATTTTAGAAGAAATCAAAATCTTAACTTTTGTTTACGTTACTCGAAGTAAGCTAAATACTACGAACAGACATAACTAATTGAGAATTTAACTAATTGCTGGTTTAATTTTAAACTGGAACCACTTAACACGGGAGCTTTGTTTAGTCATTACCTGTCAGAGGAACCCGTGACGCCCACATATTACGCAGGGTGTCTCTATAAAAGGTTTGCCCGATTTTAATGGTTAATAATACAGAAAATAAGAGTTTCTCGCAAAGAGTTGTGGACGACAGTGTTTTACATCTATTCAATAATTTGTTTTTGTTTTCCACTCCCTGACAACTTATTCTCACGAAAAACAAATGGTTAGACATTCGATATTAAAACCTGTAGATGTAATAACAAAATATTTAAATATAATAGGAAACAAATAAAAGTCATTCTTAGAAAAGATTTTAAAAAAAAAAAAGATAAACAAAACAAACAAAAGTAATACACAGAACAGATATTACACGGAGAAGATATGTCTGGAGATCTATTTTGACTTTAAAAACTTAAAATTAAACTAAGTGTGTCGTGTCACCCCGAAACAATAACCTGCAATCCTAGTTTCTATGTATGCATTTAATGTTAATTTTAAAAAAATATTTTTTATTTAAAAGCATTTTATCATTACAATAAACTGAATTGTTGCACGAAAAGCTGTATGTAACAAATTAATTTGTATTAGTGGTTTGATTAAAATGTCGAGCTCAGATCAAATATAATCCCCCAAACCCATCTTCAGATTGATATCAATCACATAAAGATTCAGCTTTAGGTAGTTTTTCTCTTACAAAATATTTCCCGTAACTATTTTTTTGTTAGTTTCTATTAACTTTTCTTTCAAGGTTTTCTCGCTCATATTCTTTAGCATTGTATGTCCATAAATTTGGTCATGCAAAATATTTCCTACAATTATTCCTTATTTTTGAAGTTGCTACAACGTGCGCCCTTCAAGTTTTTTATTACAAGTATTATTTATTACAACTTTAAGCCTCCCTTACACGAGGCAACTCAATTGAATCAACTTTCGAACAGAAGGTTATCAGGATATGTAACCAAGTAGAAAAGTGACGGAATCGTCCGGCATCCTGCACACGCCAGTCAACTCATTAGGCACATCAGACACAAGTGCCGCAACCATTCTCATCATTAGTTGAATCAACTAAAAAGTAGATTCAACTCATCAGGACATTGACAAGCACTTGCTCTACACAGAACCCGATTTACCTCTGAAATTAGGGGAAGCTTGGCCTCATTTTGGGTCTCCCCGATTTTTGTTTGGAAAACTTTTTTCTAAACATTACTGATACAACACTGACTAATGCTAAGTGACCCAGCAGAATTCAGAGTTCAGTTTATTCCACCTTGCCGACTGGCAGAAATTTTGTTTATTACATATGTTGCACTTGAATTCAGAAAATTTGGGTAGTAACATTTTGAATCATATTTGACATTTCACAAAGGAAATTAAATGTCATAAAAGTACATTGTAACATAGTTGAATCAAATCCCACATTTGAAAATCCAGCTTGTAGCTACATTTTATCAAATGTGTCCTTACTTTCAATAATTTAATGGGGTCGTTTCCAAAATTTCAAAAGTAGTTTTTTCTGAAAGAGCATGTTTAAAAACATAGGATCTGACCGTTTTTTAAACAACTTGTTTAAGTTTAATATTTAAAAAAAAAAAAAAAACTTAAATCGGTGCGCTTTCACTGCTTACATTTCTTGCTGATGACATCACAAATGATGAAATGCCATTCTGTGTTGTCATTCACAGAGCAAAATATTTAATTCGCATCTTTACTCACGTGTATTGACAACGATATGGTTGATAGCAAGCGTATAGCGCAATATTTAATTTCCTTTTTGATTATCATAACGTGGAAACGGTACAAAGATGCGCCAAATTGCATCATTTGCGACGTCATCAAGATCACGCCTTGTTTTCAAAATCGGACATTTTAAAAATCAATTTAAAAAAAAAAAACTATTGGGAAAATGAAAATATTTTCTGGGTCCATGTTATTTTTTTTACTCATTCTATCAATTTCAGTGACTAAAAGTAGTACTTTTGACTGAAGGAAACAACCCCATTCTTTCAAACATTCTTGTTTAGCAAGTTCAAATGCTTGCAAGCTCTTTGAAAACGCAGTTAAAAGCAGGAAGTGGATTTGTTAAGTATAGTTTTACAATAATGGGCCCCCTAACAGTTAGGGGAAGCTCAAGCTTCCCAAGCCCTTTGGGTAATCAGGCCCTGGCTTTACACACGATTCGAGTCAACACGATTAAGTTTTAACAGCGTTGTGGAGCAGAAGGTTGAATAAAGTCGGCTTATGAGAAGAAAAGTTGATTGGACTAAGTTGCCTCATGTGCAGACAACGAAAAACACCCGTCAATTAGTTGACAGGCAACCTTTTAGAAAAGTTTATTCAACTATTAGCCGCCTTGTGTGTTACTGAACAGAGTATTTTCAGCAACATTTTTTATGAAAGGAAACCCCGATTTTACGTTTCTCAAGAGACTTTGCTTTAAAAAACGTAAAATACGAGAAAATAAAGTACGGGATGTACGTAGAAAGCAAAAATTAAACAGAAAAAACCCCCCAAAAAAACTAAGGTCGTAAAGATGACACTTTTAGATGGCCTAATATCTATATTTTACGAAAATAACACTATCACACATGCCATTTTAGATTATTTTATTTAAAAAAGAACATTTAGAAAAAAACATTAAATGTGGGGAAAACGTGGACTCGGTCAGTAAAATCGGGGTATCACTGCAGGTTGAATGCCAATAAATTTCATCTTACGAAATACTGTTCAAAATTATTCGTTGTTATTGAAATTTATGAGAAGTTCTTTTTTACTAATAATAAGCTGAAAGTCGGTATGTCTGGATCTCTGCACATAATTAGTTCGTAGTGTGGGGCCGATTTTGACCTTCTGCCCCACATGCCGGGAAAGGGATATCTATCCCCTGAACCTTCATTCCGCTACAAATAGCCTCCCTCGCATTTTTAAACGTCTTTTAGGTTAAGAAGAGTTGACCTTTTTGTCGCGGCGCGGCGGTACATTTTTCCCGTGCAGGAAATAAGTTCAGACCCCCGAGCAGTTGCATCTCATAAAATAGAGAGTTAGAAATAAACACATTTTGGCGGGAAAGTTTCCCTCCGCTTGTTTTGAGTAAGCGACACTTGGAATTTTCTGTGACACCCGCAGTGGGTCAAAAGGGGTTAGCTTCATTCGGACATTTCAAACATTTTCCCCCTTTCCGAGTCATAGCTGTAGGATATAACTTCTGAAGTTCTGACATTTTCGAGCCCATAAAATAGAAGACTTGGGAATAACAAAATTCCATTCTGACACTTTGCGACACTCCGTACCCCATAAAGCATAGGGTTTTCCTGGAAGCTGGATCTCCAGATGTTGAACTATGATCCCCAGAGAATGTGCCCCGATCAGGGAACTTTATCCCCAGTATAAAACAAGGAGTTAAGATTTTTCGAGGAGAAGAGATAGTCTTGAAGGTAGAGGAGACGATCTTTCGAGAGCTCGGCGTTTCTCCGAGACGTTTGTCCGGAGTCATAATAGAAACGCGCTGTGCCTTTGAATGACTTAATGGAGAAAGGACCGAAATCTTGGTACGTACAATACTAGCTCCCACTTCCCACAACTTAATTTAAACCAGTAGATTAAAGTTTAATTCCTTTGGAGAGCAGAATCATGATGTACTTAATTATTGAAATCTTTAATGTTTTGAATATAAATATTTAACTCCTAACTAAATATCTAAGCTTAGTTTAGAACTGTATATGTACTATTTTATTTAATAAACTTTCATGGTGCAAAAATGAATCCAACTATTATTCCTACAGTCCAAAAGTCCACCAAATCATAACACAACGCATTGTACGAAATTGTGGGGCCGATTTTGACCTTCTGCCCCACATGCCGGGAAAGGGATATCTATCCCCTGAACCTTCATTCCGCTACAAATAGCCTCCCTCGCATTTTTAAACGTCTTTTAGGTTAAGAAGAGTTGACCTTTTTGTCGCGGCGCGGCGGTACATTTTTCCCGTGCAGGAAATAAGTTCAGACCCCCGAGCAGTTGCATCTCATAAAATAGAGAGTTAGAAATAAACACATTTTGGCGGGAAAGTTTCCCTCCGCTTGTTTTGAGTAAGCGACACTTGGAATTTTCTGTGACACCCGCAGTGGGTCAAAAGGGGTTAGCTTCATTCGGACGTTTCAAACATTTTCCCCCTTTCCGAGTCATAGCTGTAGGATATAACTTCTGAAGTTCTGACATTTTCGAGCCCATAAAATAGAAGACTTGGGAATAACAAAATTCCATTCTGACACTTTGCGACACTCCGTACCCCATAAAGCATAGGGTTTTCCTGGAAGCTGGATCTCCAGATGTTGAACTATGATCCCCAGAGAATGTGCCCCGATCAGGGAACTTTATCCCCCAGTATAAAACAAGGAGTTAAGATTTTTCGAGGAGAAGAGATAGTCTTGAAGGTAGAGGAGACGATCTTTCGAGAGCTCGGCGTTTCTCCGAGACGTTTGTCCGGAGTCATAATAGAAACGCGCTGTGCCTTTGAATGACTTAATGGAGAAAGGACCGAAATCTTGGTACGTACAATACTAGCTCCCACTTCCCACAACTTAATTCAAACCAGTAGATTAAAGTTTAATTCCTTTGGAGAGCAGAATCATGATGTACTTAATTATTGAAATCTTTAATGTTTTGAATATAAATATTTAACTCCTAACTAAATATCTAAGCTTAGTTTAGAACTGTATATGTACTATTTTATTTAATAAACTTTCATGGTGCAAAAATGAATCCAACTATTATTCCTACAGTCCAAAAGTCCACCAAATCATAACACAACGCATTGTACGAACTTCCACTACGGGGTTTCGGCCCAGCAGTAGCATAGGGGTGAGCACCTCGAAGTGATTTTTCGAAAATTCGATTTTGTTCTTTTTCTGTTCCATTTTAAGTACATTTTACCGAGCAAATTATCTTAACATGGATGAGTAAATTATTATGACATGGGCAAGCAAATTAACCTAGTCATATTGGTCAGAAATTCACCATCCATTATTAGCAAATATAGATGGGAACCACATGATCTTTTAATTTTCTACTACGGGCAAAGCCGTGCGAGTACCCCTAATTCTTAATGACGTCATTGATTTCCATATAAACCAATGATCTTAATAGACATTTATTTAAAACTTAATAGATTTCAAACTTTAAAGCTTCGAAATATAAATGCAATACTTCGCGAACGAAACAAGGATCCGTTCCATTTGGAAAAAAAAAAAAAGAAGAAAAGATAAATTGTCTATTATACACGCGAGGAAAAAACTTTTCAACTCAATTCTAAAACCAATTTTTTGTACTCTTTTTGCATCCAGTTACTGCAATGTTACTAAACAAAAACAAAAATTTTTCTCGGTTAAAAAAATGCATTAATCATTCTAGAAACTAGATAGTGTACTGTAGCTCGCCGTATGTTTAGAAAAAGAATGAATTGACATTCTGTTCTTTATTTGTCGTTCTTACAACTGTCGTTCATTATGGAAGTTTTGAAAGAGACACGTATGTTAGATGTCTTTCAAAATGTAATTTTTATTTTTCTTCTATGATAAACTAAGTTTTTAAATTTCTGACAGTGTTCTTTTGGTTAGCAACTCGATTTCAATTTTATTTAAATAGTTACGTAAAAGAGTACAGACTTATGTGTGACTCAAATTCTTCTTTACGTCTAAATTATTATATGGGAATGCAAACGAAGTAAATATTTCTTGAACTACTAAGAAAATTAGGAAAAAATATACGAGGCAGTAAGACGTAAAGGGATGTAAGTGCTAAAATGATAAATTTGGAGATAACCAGTACAAATGGTAGCTGAACGTTTCCTCTGTGTTGGGGCAAAGGATAGTAGGGGAACATGGGGCAAAGTGAAATAGCAGGGCAAAGTGAAATGGTGAAAAATTTACTCTGCTTTTAGTTCCGCAAAAAATACCGCCGAAGATAAAAGCATTTGGTAATACAGGCAATTTTTAAAAATTGATACCTCATATTGCAATATTTTATTGTAAGTCAAAAGTTACTTTTGTTATTATAAAACCATAAAGTTCTTGTTATTAACATTTTAAATATTAATTGAGACCTCTTAATGTTCAATGCAGCAAAAATTTAGTTAATATTGAGCGTATTTTTATTTTAAATCAATTGTACAATTATTCAAGTACATACGGGGCAAAGGGAATAGGGAAAAGTGAAATAGTTTGTTTCATTTACTCACTCCACCATTTCACGTTTTCATTTTTTATTTAATTCATTTACCATCCTTCATTTAGTAATTCACTTATTTATTCATTCATTCCCTTGTTTTCTTATTTATTCATTCCTTTAATCGCTCATTTGTTTTTCATCATTTTTAATTGATTTATTCATTTAATTATACGTTTTTTATTTCATTATCGTTTCATTTATTCATGAAACCTTTTATTTAGTAATTCTGTTCACCAAAAATGTTTTGTAATCAAATAGAAAATATTTCATTAAAAAGTATTTTATTTTTCACTTTGCACCATGGAAAAAAAAGTGAAAATTTTCCACTATTTTTTGAAGACCCAAATTTACTGCCAAAAATAAAAATTACTGTTTCAACGCAAGTTTTATTATAAAATACAATGTCTTTCTTTCTGTACTGTAGTTTTCAAAACAAATTTCCGATTTGTTCATTTTGAAAAAACTCAGTCATCTTAACCATTTCACTTTGCCCCACGTTCCCCTACTAGTAGCCTTGTAGGCAGAGGCGGCGATTGGGACTAAAAAGTGTGTGTGTGTGGGGGGGGGGGGTAGGAATTGTCATTTCTTGTCATGTGGAAGGTTACTAAAAATGTTTAGTTGTGAATTTCGACTAAACATTTCGCAAATGTTCAGCTATGGGAAAAAAAAAAAAAAAAAAAAAAAAAAACGACAACTAAAAACACACTTTTGCGGCACAAAGAAAGAAAAAAAAGGAGAAACTAGTACAAAATTTTGCTAGGGCTGGTTTTTAGGGGACATGAGTGGTAAATATAACAACTTAACTGACGTTTTTATTTTGATATGAATCTTTTACACAATAACTTTCTCCGAAGAAACTCTTAGATATGAGTTAGACTTGCATTATTTACCCCAAAGTACTTTGAGATGTCACAAACGCTTAGAAATAATTTCATGGAACAAGTATGGCTTGTTTTTAAGTAAAAGAATTGATTTACTACTATCCAAACAATGAATACATAAACTAAACGTTACTACTTGTACGTTTAGGATTGAACGAAAATATAAAAGTCGTTTCCTAGTCGTATGGCTATTTTATGGATTTGTGAGATTAACAAAAAACATGTGCACGTCTAATCTAAATGTAAAAGTCTGTACGCGATATTATTTGGGAGAATATAAAATTTTTTCTCTGATTTGGAATCTTGGTTATGCGATTAGATTTTTTAAAAATACTTTTAAACATTTTATTGCTATCGGAATGCATGTTGACTTTACAATTTAGATAAATCTCAAAGATAATGAAGCCAACGTTTTTACTTTATTTAACTTCTCATCGAAATATTTCCCCAGTAGCCAGATCCATTTTTAAGTTTAATTATCTTTCGCATTTTATTCTTAAACGAAAAAAACAACGCATTCCATTCTTCTAAAACGCATTACAAAAACTTAATTTGTTTCTTAATTCCTTTCAACCTCTTAGAATACTGTCAATTGTAATGGAATTCTTGGAAAAGCTTATCGAAGAAAATATTTTCATGTTCTATATTTCTTTATGTTTCGGATATTCAAGGCACAATTCTCAGCTTTTGTTTCTTCAACATTCTTTCCGAGAAACAAAAATATATTCTTCATAGATTTTTAAACCCAAACGACAAGATTTTTTGCCCGGAATTCCGACTTTGCATGGATATTTAGAATCATTTACAGAGTAAGAAATGAAATATTTAAGAACATTTAGTTTTGCAAAACTCTGGACATAATTTAAAATATGCGTATAAGAGGAGTCGGGGCACGCTAATGCGCTTTCTTACTTTACTTGTTTTTGGTCTCATCAAACACTTAAATGAGCAATTTGAATTTCGACCATAATTTTTAAATGCTTTTGATCAACCCAGTTTTTTTTGAAAATGTTCAATTCAATAATTTTCTTCTGGTTAGTTTTCTAAGTTTGAACAGAACCTAGTGAAGTGGACAAATGTGCCCCATGCCGTGGGTACGTTGGTCCACATCACGCAAATAACTTCTGTTGCAAGTTTAATGATAAATGTTGTCCAATACTCGTATTTGTTACTAACTTATTTCCTTTTGTATTTAGAACGAAAATTGAAAGTTTAAAGGTCAATATAACTTAGTAAGTTTGAACAACTTTTACTTTGTCACTATTTATCCTAGAACTTTCAATATTTTTGCAAGAATCAGAACAACTTGAGTCTTCATCAGCTTTGCTTCTGCTATTACTAGATTAATTCTTTTTCTAATTTATCTAAAAGTTTTCGTGATCTTTTAAAAGTTGTTAAACATACCACTGGTTTTTGGTCTCAAAAATGCTATTCTAGTTTTTTTTCTTTAAAACGAAAATCAAACAACTATAAATAATCGTGAACCAAAGAACCTACTTCTTGAGAGGAATTCAATTTATTGTTCTAATCTTGATGGGAAACGTTTAAAAAATAAAAGTTTCAAACTTCTGAAAGTAACTCAGCACTGCTGAAACAACACGTTCTGAAGTAAAATTTGTTTAATGTAACTGCACCATGTGATTTCATTATTGAATTTGTAGTTCTATAAGTGATATTTGTTGGTTATAAATTAAAATAAATTGTTTTTAATAGTATCAAAATAATTGAGATGAGTCTATCGTGCCCCCAACTGGTTAAACACGTCCTACCTCTTTTTATATCGTAAATATTTTTGTTGCTGTTAGTGTAATTTACATCAAAACTTAATCTTCCGAAGAAATACAAAGAATGGAAAACTCAGATGTTTATCCCAGAGTACAAAACGTACGATTGCACATCAAAAATAGTAGGGAATGTTAAAAGTCATTACTACACATTTTTAGTAGCCTTCCACATGTCCAGTAATGACAATCAAAACTAGTAGGATATGCAAAACTCATGACTAAACATTTTTAATAACCTTATACATAACAAGTACATAAGAATCAAAAATAGTAAAGAGTGCAAAACTAATGACTAAATACTTTTAATAACTTTCCACACCAGAAGTAAAACCAGTTACTCCATATTTGTAAACCTACTGGATAGGAAAAGGTAAGACCACTAAACTTTAAAAAGCAACTTTTTTCACTGTGTCATCCTCAAACATAAATTACGCCTACATAATTGTTTGGAAACACACGGAACGCACAGACTGTCTTCCATATATTACCTAGTTTTCGCCCACGAGCAATTTAGTTTCAAAAAAGTTACCACACGTGTGGTAATAGATTTTGCTTCCACTGCCCCAAGTTTCCTTTTCCGACAACTAAACTTCCATATTAGGAAAACACTAGGAAAAATCTGCAATCGTTTTCTCTTTGTATTAAAAAAAAGTAGGGTCAAAGAAATTGTGAAAGAAAGTCTGCGGCGGGTCTGCGTCCAGGAGACCTCATAGCACCTACAGCCTTAAAATTTTGTACAAAATTACTTCAAGCCCCGGTGGTTTGCACCAGGGGTTTTTTTTTTTTTAAATTTTGAATTAGTTTTTTGTAGTTACTTTAAGCTCAAATTTCGCGTGCATTTCCTATTAAAGGGGGGAAAAATTACTTTCATATATTAATATTATACATTGTTGGAAAGGGTGGAATTATCCACGTTCTACGCAATTTGTTTCAATGCTGTAACTTAATTACGGTGATAGTTGTTTGCACTTTTAGCTTGACCTTTTTTAGGCTTAGCTGAGATTTAGGCACTACTTTCTTCATTAAATCTATCAGTAAAAAGTGAAGGAATTGTCCCACAGTTTTCTTTTTGACACCATTTGAAAAAGCGACATTTTTAACTCCAGATCTATCTCGACCAATGGTCGAAAAACTAAGCTTTTGTTTCCAAAGGAAAAAAAAATACTAGCCATTTTAATCAAGTTCAAAACATCTCATCTCCATTCAAATTTATGTTTTCTTCGGCGTTGTCATAGTTACGTCTTTTAGATTCGCTTATCTCTTCACTTTCTTATTCACATATTTTAAGGGTTTCGATTTTCACTGAAAATCTTAGGCTCAACTCAATTCAAGCCCCGAGCTAAAGAGCAAAATATATTACTAGAGACCATGAATATGAAAGCGACTTTTCAACCGCACAAAACTGCTGTTCTGCAACGCTCAGGAGCCCCTTAGCCCCTATGACTCTGCAAGTTGGTGCAAGTTGTTTTGAAATCAGGAGAAGTGGTGCTTTTTGTGCCAACGGGAACTCATAATGCGTTTTTAAACTGTTTCTTTTTAATTGACGATTTAAATCATTGCGAATCGAATAAGATTGCAAAGCAAATCTTTGGGGGTTAGGTGAGCATCAACGAGCAGCGGGCGGAGCCTCCTAGTGATGAAAAAAAAATTTTTTTTAAAGAATATCAAATAAACCAGTAAAACTCCTCCCATCTCGAACGAATACTATTAAATGCAGCAGTAACGGAAATAATTTTTTTTTACATAAAATTAAAGAGATTAACGTAATTGGTGTTTAATGGAGAAAAAAAGGTGCTTTAGAGAAGATCTGATCATTTATTATTTAATAACCTAATACACGTCAAACTTGTCAATAATAAAAAAAGTTTACTTTTTCTTAGAATTATGTCATGACCAAAAAATACCTTTCGCCATGTAAAACTCGAGTACATGTCTAGAATTCGATGACGGAGATAAATTTTAACGCATTAACGTTCAGTAAGTTCGTTTGAAAAAAAAAAAAATACTGAAAATATGAAGGATTTAAAGAAGTACTTCAGTACTTGCAGTGCAGATAATGACTAAGAATTGTACGGAAAGCCGTTTCCATGTCACATCACAAATATGAAAAATAAAAAAAATCAATACCGTTTAAAAAATAAAAGACGATAGTATTTAACTTGAGTGTCATAAGGGAATGAAAAATACTTGAATGGTTAAAAGGTGTTGAATGATTAAAAGGCAGAAACTTTTTTTTTCAAAAGCAGTCGTTTAAGAAGTTTTTATAAGGGCTTTGAGCAATCTTCAAACAAAAGATTTCTGACAATGCTGCATAATGAGAGTAAAAATATTTGGATGCAGTTTATTGTTTCGCTTAAAGCTTACAGTCTTGAGTTAGAAAATTTACGAATGAAAGTGCTTAAAAATCTATCTTTTTACTTCCTTTTACAAAAAAGGAAGTATTGTATTCGCGAAAAAATTTTCACTCAAAAATCGCCCTTAATTTCCATTTTGCTCACCCCCAAATGAATGTTGAGTTTTTTTTTCGATTCGACCACATGCGGAAAAGTGCCTAAGAATGTATAGACACGCGAAATATCCATTTTGACCATCACCGAGGTAATTACAACGACTTTTCTCGTGACGTCTGTATGTATGTGCGTATGTGTGTATGTGCGTATGTGCGTATGTGCGTATGTGCGTATGTATCTCGCATAACTCAAAAATGGTGTGTCCTAGAAAGTTGAAATTTGGTACATAGACTCGTAGTGGGGTCTAGTTGTGCACCTCCCCTTTTGGTTGCTTTCGGATGTTCCTAAGGGGGTCTTTTGCACCTTTTTGGGGGGAAATCATTGTTAATTTCGATGTAAACTCAAGTGGCGTTATAATTTGTCGGACACTTGGCGATATATCGCCAGTCTTTTAGTCGCCAAGTTTTGTCGCCAACTTGGCGACAAATTTGGCGGAGTTTTTTTTTTTTTTGGTTTCAATTTGGCCATTGTTGGTGATATTTAGAGAATAAATATTGAATCACATTAAAAAAGCGAATAATGGGGAAATGACATTAAATTGGAGTAAAAGGAAGTCATGTGATGCACACATCAGCTCGTTACTTATGCAGAAAGTCAAGCTTTAAAAAAATGGCATCTTTTTTTAGTTTTTAATTTATTCGTAATTCTGGAGATTGAATGCGCCACCTAGCAGAGATTTAAGAAATTTACGAAAAGGGTAAAACCTTCCAGAGGTAAAATTAGGGTAAGAGGAAATAAATCCTCAAGACTTTGAAAAAAAAGGAAGAGACACCACATACACAAGAAGAAAAACTACTGCCATTCACTAAGCTTAAAGCAGGCTATACGTTACTAAATTTGATTGCTAAACTTGTTTCAGCTGCCTAGAGGCTGCAGCACTTTCTATAGTTTTTTTGAGCTGCGTATATTCAATACTTTATTTGAAAAGCTGTAGAATAGAGCTATATAAAAAAAATGAACTATCAAAGTTGATTAAAGTAAACTTAAAAATCTAATACGGACACTACATGACATCCTATTGTGCGAAATTGATAATCTATGCTAATAACTAAATAACTAAAAAACCCTAAGTAAACAAACAAACTAAACTTACTAAAAAAACTAATAATAAACTAAATAAAACTAACTAACAACTAAAAAACTAAACTAAATAACTAAAAAAATAACTAAATAACTAAAAAATAACTAAAAATAAATAAACGATGTATTTACTAATAACTAAAAAAATATAACTAAAAATAAACTAAACAACTAAAAAAAATGGGTGTGTACACTTATATGCACACGTTAGAAAATACTTTATAAATTGAGCGTATAGTTCTTAAACGCATAATTTATGCATAAATTAATAGTTATTCTGTTAATTCTTAGATTCATCTCTGCAATGTAAAGTATGGTAAATACGGAGAACAGCTAAGAAATAAAAAATGATTTTTAGGAACAAAGTAACGGTAAAAGAATCATGTTATAAATGCACAAGTAGACATTACGTGTTTCGGAATTCCAACGAACACTTTGTTCCGTCGATGCTTTTGACAATGACTTTGCATCCATAACCCCACACTCTCAGCCATTGGAAAAACGGTTTCTTGAAATCCCGAAACAAATATCAGCAATAGTTTGTGAATTTATGTATTTATAACGTAGTTTTTCTTACTGTTACAGAGAATAGCTCTTCCAAATGTAGAGAAATTTACTACTTTCCCTCACATCAGAAATTGCTATACTAAAAGACAAAATAGAAAGCGAAAATTTATCAAAAATACAATAGAAAAGAGCCAAGAGTGCCAAAGAGACTTGCACCCCCTAGGTTGTTACGAACTATTCCAGGAAAGTTTTAGAGTTAGAAATAACGACAATGCTTAAAATTGTCTCTTGGGAATCTCGCCAAGTATCCACAAAACAACACTGGCGTTTGGGAGCCCATGTTTGGGTAAAATGTTTCATTAACTTGGCGATATTTTGCTAACTTGGTAACAAATAATTTCCGAGAAAACATGACAATATATTTCCAAGTAGTTGCCAATTTATGACGTTTTTTCAGTTTGCATTAATTTTACCTCAAAAACGAGTGCAGAGCCTTTATATAACATCCAATCGCTACCGAAAAGGGAAATGTACCAAAATACCCCAAACAGACCTTACATGCGAAATTTCAACCTTCTATGGCAGATAATAGGGAAGTTGCAACCTATTAAATGTTCATATTTTGGCTATTGGATATTGTTAATTGACCCTCAAAACTAAAAAATTCACCATCGCCGAATTTTAAAACACCGTGGTTGATATTTAATGAATTTTTAAAAATCCACGCGCAAAAGTGCGCGCTTCTGAAACGTCACGAGCCTACGTCACAGGGCGCGAATGGGCAGCCTTTCGCCGAAGATCCCTTGTTTTCGCTAGGAACATTTTGAGCGCGCTGATATTTTTATTTTTTAGAAATTCAATAAGCCTTTTGAACACACTATGGAGGCCGGATTCGTTAAAGCACAATCTAAATAATCTTCCTCAAGTAACACCAATGAGATATTCGAATATTTTCGAGAGGATGAGAGGTTTAATGTTCCAGAAACGCGAGGAGTTAAATGCGAGGAGAAAGCGTTTTAAATTTCGTCTTCGAAGTCGAATGCGTGACCTTCGCTTCTCCCCCTAGCGGAAGAGGGGATGACGTCACTTCCTATGCCAAATGACGTCACAAGATCTTGAACTTTAAAAATTAATTTAAAAAAAACTACTTATCGTATCGCAAAATTTTTTTCACCTACGATGTTCATACATGTTACTCTATCATATAAAACTAAAATTGAAAAATCGAAAACTTCCCTATTTTCAGTTATGCGAGATGCATATGCACGTTCCAATAGCATATAACTTTATCCGGTTTTCTCATAAAGTCTGCGTTCTCGAATAAGTTGGGGGTGGTGAAAAGGGACATTTCAATTGTCCATACCTTTGTAGGTAATATGCACACGTGATGGTGCCAAAAAATTGATCACAATTTTATGAGGGGTGATTAAACTGCAAATTTAAGCTAAAATTTAAGTGAAAAATGTTTTGTGAATAAAATACTTTCTTTGCTTCGTACACGGAAGTAAAATGAGCGATGAAAATCATTTAGAACCTGCAGGAGAAATGAAAGAGCATCAGTGAGTTTCTTTCATAGACATAAAATATGAATTTAGTTTAAAATATATTTTAAACTAAAAAGAAAATCGAATATATATATATATATATATATATATATATATAGATAGATAATTGGATCTATTTAATTGCTCTAAAGCCTTTTCACTTCCGTTTACAAAAAAGGAAGTACTGTATTCGCAAAAAAATTTTCACTCAAAAATCGACCTTAATTCCCATTTTTCTCACCCCCGAATGAATGTTGAGTTTTTTTTTCGACTCGACCACACGTGGATAAGTGCCTAAGAACGTATAGACACGTGAAATAACCATTTTGAAGATTCCCGGGGAAAAAAAACAACGAGTTTTCTCGTTACGTCTGTATGTACGTATGTATGTGCGTATGTATGTCGCATAACTCAAGAACGAAGTGTCTTAGAAAGTTGAAATTTGGTACGTAGATTCCTAGTGGGGTCTAGTTATGCACCTCCGTTTTTGGTTGCATTCGGATGCTCCAAAGGGGGTCTTTTGCCCTTTTTTTGGGTGGGGGGAAATCATTGTTAATTTCGATGCAAACTCAAGTGGTGTTATAGTTTGGCGGACACTTGTCGATATATCGCCAGTCTTATGGTCGGCAAGTTTTGTTGCCAACTTGGCGACAAATCTGGTGGTTTTTTTTTATTTTTAATTTTTAGGTTTCAATTTAGCCACTGTTGGTGATACTTAGGGAGTAAACTATTGAATCACATTAAAACTGCGAATAATGAGAAAATGACATTAAATTGGAGTAAAAGAAAGTCATGTGATGCACACATGAGCTCGTTTTTTTTCCAAGAAAGTGAGTATGATTGCATGTAGATAAAGATTTTTTTTTTTGTGCTTTCCAGAGGAAACCTTAACGATAGTATGATCATGACAAAAACCTAAATAAGTAGCAATCGAAAGAACCTAGAAGATCATGTTTTCAGACGTAGAAATTATTTGCCTTCTTCTCCCCAGTACCGAAATATGAGGTCTTATAGTCTGCTGAAATTTTAAGAAAAGTTGCCAAATTTAGTGAGAAATGGAAGAAATATTTCTCCTTTGATATGCAAATGGTGAAGTCGCGTGGTGCATTCCATTCCTCGTCAAGTCTTTAAAGATGGCGAGTGACTGTTATTTAAGATTTCGAAGACGTTAAGATCTTATAACTCGAAAACGGGGAGACAAGGGTTTTGCGTGCGTAAAAAAAAAAAAAAAAAAAAAACTATTAAATCGTAAATTTTTACACAATTGTCGAGAATATTTTAAAGATATTTCCTTTTTAAATAACGTGTAGCATAAATTGTAATTCAGGTTTTTGCAATTAATTATTACTTTCTTCTATATCTAATATATAGAAGAAAGTATTGGATTCGTGCAAATTTTCGAATTTCGAATTTTGACGGATTCGAACGTTTTGAGGTGTGCTGAGTCCATTTCGACTATTTTTGGAAAATGTCTGTCTGTCTGTGTGTGTGTATGTATGTGTGTGTGTATGTATGTGTGTGTATTCTATATAGCCGACGTTAGCTGTGTGTGTCACGTCTGTGTGTGACCAGTTTTTTGTGGCCGCTCTACAGCAAAAACTATCGCATGAAATTGAACGAAATTTGGTACACATATGTGACCCTATGTGAACTTGTGCCCATTGGTTTTTGGCGCGAATTCCTCCAAGGGGTGTGGAGCAATGGGACGTTTTTTGAGTTATGCGTGATTGCTATTCCTCAGGAAGTAACTGGCAGAATCAAACAAAATTCGGTCCATATGTTGCCCCTAACTGGAGCAGGTGGTGATTCAATTTTGGTGTCAATAGCTCAAACGGGGGTTGAGTTATAGAACATTTTTCGTCGTGAATTGTGACTGCTGTATCTCAAGAAATAACGAACGGAATCAAACAAAAATTTTTTGACAAGTAGCCCTTAGTGGGTATAAGAGCTGATTTTATTTTGGTGTCAACAGCTAAAAAGGGGGTAGCGCAATCGCCCGTTCTTTTTTTCCATTGTGAGTGCCCTATCTCAAGAAGTAATGCTACGTTCTGTTTGAAATTTGGAATATATGTGAATCCATACGTAAGCAGGCTTTGGTTCAATTTTGACTCCAATCGCTCCAAGAGGTGTTGATTTTTTTTTTTTTTTTGCGAATAAAAATAGTTTTATTAATGCAACAATAAGAAAGATAAATCGTAATAGATTGTCGTCTGCGTATTTCTCGTGATTTTAATTGTATGGAAATGATCGGAAATATTATCTCAATGATTTAAAATTTTTAACTGTTGCCATCTTATGTTTGTTAACAAATAAAATATTTGTAATTAATTTAAGCAAGGCTTTTAAAATAACTTTCATTTTTCGCTTTTTGCTTTGCTTTTGCAATAATTCAGACATTGGAATGGTCGTCAAGTTTTTTCATGTGAAATTTTGTTTTTGTTGGGAATATTGCTTCCTCACCAAGCATGGGGAGGGATCAGAAAAAAAAAGAAAAATATAGAAGAAAGTTTCGTGATGGCCACAACATACTAGTTTAAACAGTTGTTCTAACTGCATCAGTGTACCAAATTTCGAAATTTTGGATCAATGTTGTCTGGGAGCACAGTTCCCTTGCTTGAAAGATAGAATTAACATTTCTGCTATAAAATTGCTCGTTGAAAATCTCATAAATAAACTTTAGAAAAGAACCTCCGAATGTGAGTAGCAAAAGAAAACATTAACATTTTAGCTTTCGAGTGTTGCTACGCTAAAAGTAAAAATGAAAAAAAAAAAAAAAGGTTCATCTTTAAAATAAAGTCAATTTATACTTTAAAAGAGCTCTCTCGAAATACGTTTGACATTTTGAGGTAGTCAGGAGCTGATGCTAGAAACAAAAAGTTTCTATTATTTATAATATATATATATACATATATACAGGGTCGTTGAGGTAAATCCGGAATTTGTTTATTAACTGCCCTCTAGCGGTTGTTGATTGCATATTTGCGAATAGGTTATCTAATGTGTAGTTCATATCGTCACGAGGCGCGCGCATATAGACACGTTACAACAAGCAACAACATGAGCCGGGAACAAGACAGAAGAGCAGCGATCCTTGAGTCCCTTCGTGCCGGTAAATCACCAAAGGAGATAATCTTCAAGTGTTATCTTCAGGTCAGTTGAGTGGATGCTTCAGAAGTGCCCACCGTCATGCACACCAAATTTCCAGCAGCGGTCATAGTTCTTGGGGTTATCAGCAGCGAAGGGGATGTTATGCCACCTCATTTCTTTGAAGACAGTCTCAGAATCAACAGCCCTGGATGGACATGGTGGTCGCCGGAAGAGATGTCTTTCAGTAAAACTCAGCGCCAGCCCACAAGTCGAGAAAAACCCAAGCGTGGCTTCACAGTAATGTGCCTTACCACTGGACACCCGACTTGTGGCCACCCTCCAGCCCGGACTGCAATCCCTTCGATTACTACTTTTGGGGCGTAGTTGAGGAAAAGGTTAACGCAAAATTTCATAATACCAAGGACGCGATGAGAGCCACCATTACTGATGTGGTGCCCAACGTGGACAGGAAGGAGGTGAAACATGCATGCGGTCGGTTCCGGTCACGTCTTGAGCGAGTGGTGCCAGCTAACGTCGGCTATATAGAATAAGTTCTTTTTATAACATATTTTCTATAATATTGCAAAGTTGTGTACAAAAATCCTTTTTGTTTGCGTTATAAGAGTTTTAATACTTGTGTCCCATTTTCCGGATTTACCTCAACGGCCCTGTATATATATATATATATATATATATATATATATATATATATATATATATATATATATATATATATATATATATATATATATATATATATCTATCTATCTATCTATCTATCTATCTATCTATCTATATATATATATATATATATATATATATATATATATATATATATTCTAGTAATTCCATATTTTTAATGCGGATAAAAATGGTTCAGAATTTCAACCACTTTTATTAATAAAACGCAAAAAAATAAATGAATCTTTCTTTTAAAAATTATGAATCTTTATCTCTATTATGAATTCTTTATCAGATTTTAGCAATTCTTTAAAATGATTGCAATTCAAAGTGCAACAAGGTTCATGATTATCCCACTAGGAAGAGTGAAAATATTTTACCCATTAATGTAAAAACAAATCTGTTATTTAATGGCATTAAATCTTCTGAATCAAGATTATGGAACTCCTTACCTAACTGCTTAAAAAAGGCATAAATAGCAGAAATGTGTTAAAGAAAAGGCTAAAAAAGTTTATACTGAGATCTCTACTACAAATGATTTAAGATAAAACAGAATATTTTTAAAAGTGTACTTTGACTATGGTATGAATGACATTTTTATTTCAATTTGTATTATGTTGATGTGTTCTTATGGATGGTTCAGCTTGCACTAAATGTGCTTCCTTTCGGAGTGATGGGAGCTAGTAAGGTTGTTGTTGTAGCCTTTACCCCCATCTACTCAATCAGGGAGTTTCGAAGAGACAGGGCAAAGTACACTGATGTGTCTGTAATTTATATTCGTTTATATTATGTGTGAAATAAATTTCTGTCAAAATCTCTTGATTAAAATAACTTGAAATTAAATTGAATTGAACACCTGTACTTTTTTCTCACAGAAATGAAATAATAAGAAAAAAAACTACTTTACATAGTTTTCATACTTATTTTGATTTGCTGTCTTCTTAAGAATTTTTGCAAGAGAACTTAAATAAACAATAGGCTAACAGATAATTATATATTTTAGGAATATTTAGTTTCCTTTTAAAAAAAAGTCCACTTTCTTTTTCCATTTTTACTGAACAATTTTGTGGTGAATTGGACTTGTTGCAAGAAATATGTGTTTTTAGAATTCAGAACCTTGCTACAAATATTTCTATGAAAGGAGCTTCACATTCAATTAATTTCTAAAGTTACAGTGAGTGCAATTGTAAAGATAATTTTGTTTCTTATATTTTTCATTTTATTTATAAAACATTCTATCAATAAAATGCTTTGCGACATTTTCACGTGAAGCATATTTCGCTCAAATACCATTAAATGGCAGTGTAAATTGAGCTTAAAAACAAAAATAAAATATCAAAATGAAAAGAAATTTATGTAAAGTTTGAAAATTTTTTCAACTGTTTTTAAAATGTCCGACACATTTCAATTCTTTTTACTATTCCAATTATTAAATTCATCATTTGTAGTTCTCATAAATACAAGTGAAAGTTGAAGTGTGGTTTAACGTAGCTTGAGAAAGTAATTTCAACAGTTACTATTAAAAATGGCAATGCAAAAAGTCGATTTATTTGTTTAGTTTGCTTAATATGTTAACAGCAATAGATTCAAAGTTTGTTTTTTCACATAAAAATAAGTAAAAATATTTCAATGGGTTTTTGGGGAAATAAGAATTTAAACAATTTTACCTGAAAATCAGCGGATTCAGAGAAATTGAGTGCACAGAAAGAGGGTACAGAATTTTCTTGAGTAATGCACAGTTGATACAGCTTAAATGGTCTCAATTTTAGAACGAAGTTTTATTACTTTTAATTTTTAGACAGGGTTGAAACGTTCTATATCCAAATGAGCATTATAATGAGGCGAGATACAACGAGGGATTACTGTATAAAATGCAAGTAAAAATGAAAGCTATTGGAAAGAGATGAATAAAACTCGTTTCGAAACAGAAAAAAAATAAATTTCGAGTCTTAAATAAATTTAATATTGCCAAGATATACTGGATGAGAAGAATCATCAAATATTACTAATATTACTACGTCACATCTTACTAAAAATACTGAATGGTCAAACGTGAAATTTTTGTTAACCTGCTCACCCAGGTAGTTCATTTTATAAGCGTTGTCAAATGCTTGTCAACGTTGTGACAACCATTTTAAAATGTCTACGAAACGTTTAAACGATGCATAAACGTTTTTAAAACATGACTTTTAAACATTTCAAACTGGTTGTCCATGATTATACGCATTAATATTGTTGGTGCGAAATTTTAGAAGGCTTAACTATTTTCTATTGAAAACCAGGGTTGCGGAGTAGGGTGGGTCGAAAAAAATCTTTTTTTCCTATTATTCTTGCTGGATAGGGAGTAAAAATGTCTC
Organism: Uloborus diversus; assembly: GCF_026930045.1. NCBI lineage: Eukaryota > Metazoa > Arthropoda > Arachnida > Araneae > Uloboridae > Uloborus > Uloborus diversus. The sequence goes on from NC_072732.1 coordinate 142,731,935, forward strand.
TGGTGTATCAAAGGTGGAGCAAAGTTCAAATGAAAAATTTGAAATTTTTCGACAGTAATCGGCCGCAGTTGCGTGAAAGTTTTAACTAAATGTTGCTTTTTGATATTTTTAGCAAAATTTGTTCAAAAAAGCATTTTTAATTTTCAATGATGATAGTGCGTTAAACGTGCCAGTGTTGCGCTTAAAGTGCGTTAAAAGCTGCTAGTGGCACTTCGATCTTAGAAAAAAAAATGTGAGGTGTAGTATAATTCCTTCCTTACCGCTAATGCGTACAGTGGCGAACACAAGGGGGGGGGGTGTCATGACCTCCCTCAGCTGCCTGTAGCCACAACAGGCTGTATCCGTCCAAATTATGTTCCTACAACAGTATCCGACTAAATTATGTTCAAACACTTTTCCAAAATTTAAAAGCATTTTTTTTCTGAAAGAGTATGCTTAAAAGCATAGGATCTGACCATTTTTAAAATAATTTGACTAAGTTTAATATTTAAAAGAAAAACTTAAATCAGTGCGCATTCCTTGTTTACGCTTCCGCCGATGACATTACAAATGATGAAATGCCATTCACTGTTGCCATTCGCAGAACGTAATATTTAATTTGCTTCTTTACTCACGTGTACTGGCAACGATATGGTTGATAGCAAGCGTAGAGCACAATATTTAATTCGCTTCGTGATTATCATAACGTGGAATCGCGGCAGACAGATGTGCTAAAAATACATCATTTGTCACGTCATCAAGACCACGTCTTATTTGAAAAATTGGACATTTAAAAAAAATAATTAAAAAATAACTGTTTGGAAAATGAATGTATTTTCTGGGTCCATGTTATTTTTGCTTATTCTATCAATTTCAGTAACTAAAGGTAGTTCTTTTGACTGAAGGAAACAACCCCATTACGATATAGCAGTCGGGTGAAACGACACTCCCATAAGAACAGTGGGAAATGCAACGGTTTCATTGCCGGTGTTGGAAAAAACAATTTAAAGAAACCATTGCAACATTTACTGTGCATTTCTCATACGAAAGAGCTTCCAATTTAACCACTGATAAATGAGATTGAGAAACTACTGAACCTGAGGACTTTTTGGCATAATCGAAGGAAGCTGATGGGATATGAAAGCCTACTTATGCTACCATTTCATTTTAAGTATAGATAAAAAGTACATACTTGATAGTTGTGCCATTGTTTCTACTGCACTATGCCTTCCACGGTTTCTAGACAGCAAACCGGGCAACACCACACTCGAGACAGCCTCTGCAGCGGAGTAGAACCAGTGCCTGTTACGCAGTCTTGGTGGCTCACAGTTACCGACTAAACTGAGTACTTGCATTTTCGTACTTAGAAACCTAAAGAAGTCTAAAGTTATCCCGCTCTGTTTTCATAAACCGAGTTGGTTTGTCCACATGGTTCACCAAACACAATGACCAGGATACGCAAAGACAAATAAAAAATATGGCCATCCTAAGAATGGGGTTGTTCCCTTCAGTCAAAAGTACTACTTTTAGTCACTGAAATTGATAGAATAAGCAAAAATAATAAAATGGGACTAGAAAATACTTTTATTTTCCCAACAGTTATTTTTTATTTAAAATGTTCGATTTTTCAAACAAGGCGTGGTCTTGATGACGTCACAAATGATGCATTTTGGCGAATCTTTCTACAGCGTTTCCACGTTATGATAATCAAGAAGCGAATTAAATATTGCGCTCTTTGCTTGCTATCAACCATATCGTTGCCAATACACGTGAGTAAAGATGCGAATTAAATATTTTGCTCTGTGAATGGCCACACAGAATGGCATTTCATCATTTGTGATGTTATCGGCAAGAAATGTAAACAATAAAAAAATCACCAATTTCAGTAATTTTTTTTTAAAATATTAAAATTAAATTATTTAAAAAATAGTTAGATCCTATGTTTTTAAACATGTTCTTTCAGAAAAAAAAGCTTTTAAAATATTGAAAACTATCCTATTCAACTCGCGTAAGGTCTTTATTGTACATTTCTTTAACTTTTGTTCTGCAGCTTCAAGTGTATAGAATGTCTTTTTATCTATATGCTCCCTTACTTTGCATCGAAAAAGGGTTTCCTAGTAACCCCCAAAACACGTGTCCGCAGTAATCTGCAATTTGTGCTATTACACGTTGCTATTTCATATTTTACTTATTTAAATCCTCCTCTTCTTAGGTCAATTTTAAGCTGTTTCACCTTGGTTTTGAACACAAAGTAAACAGCGTTGCACAAAGTTTTCTAACAGCATATTTGAAATTTTAAATTTCAGTATTAATAATAAAATAAGTAGTTAACTTATAAACTTACAAACCAAGCATATAAAAATTAATTATATGTGGCAGACTAGATAATTATTTCAGATAAATACGACGAACATAGCAATTTCAACATTTCGACAAAATTTATTAAAAACATTAAAAAGAACTGAAAAACGGGAAATTGCTAAACGTTTTACGCATTTGTGGCAAATTAAGGAATTTTATCATAGACCTAAAAACTTTTAGGCGAATGAAGTCACTAATGGTACTTTTTCCCCACTACCCATCATCGAAAATAGAAAAATACTTTTAAAAAAAATTACTAAAAACATCAAAAAGCAGCATTTGGTCAAAACTTCAACATTTTTGCAAAACACCAAGAAATTTTCCAAATAATTTCATTTTTTACCTGTGCACTTAGCTTCCCCATCTTTTGTCACCTTTCCTGCTCTACCTATATTCGAAATTGGGAAAAAAAAAAAAGTTTTTTTTTTCGTTTCACCCTACTGCTGAGTCGTAGGAAAAATGAGAGACTACAGCTCATATTCCGACTCTTGGAGATTAAGAGTCTCCGAATTCGACTTTTTTACCCCCAAAATAGAAACTTTGACTCCACCCTAAAGCCCAGGCAGATTTGCTAAACTCGGAGAAAAAATGATCGACTCTGACTCAAACTTTAAGAGCCATTATTTTGAAATACAGACAAAAAACGGAAATTTTCGCAGTGACCATTTTTGATTTTCCTAATTTTTTTATATGTTAAAGTAGGTCATAAGAAGTGAACATTCTGAAATTTTTAGTCTTCCAAAAATTTTCTTTCGCTCGTTAAAAATTCCCGAAATTAGAGGTTTTGCAGCGTTTTTTTTAGAAAAATTCTATAAGTCGCATTTCAGTGCGCTATAGCTCTTCACAGAAACACCACCTCACGGTTATATTTATATTTATTGGTTGTACTGTATCTAGTGATGATGACTTCATAGTTATTTTGGTTAGGGATTGTTGCTTTCTTCAGATAAGGGGTCCCAAAGTATGGATTTTATCCGTTTTCGCGCAAGTTTAACCTGCGTTATTTCCTCCCAAAAAGCCACCCCCCGAAAAAAATGTGACATACACTGAAAGTTTATACTATGAGAAGAGTAAATAGCACAAAATTTGTTTGAGGTTTACTTTTTTTTAGGAGAAAAATGCGCTGATATTTTTCAAATTTTCAAAAATTGTGCTTTTTTGATCGCAATTAATTCGAAACAACATCACTAGGAAAAAAACCCTTTTATATATTATGGTACCTGGCTATGTGTAAAACATCGTGAAAAAGAAAACAGCATGGGATCTCTTCTTGTTTTCTAGAAAATAATTTTTTTGTAGCTCATTTTATGCGTTTTCTCGTGCGTAAAACGTGTGTCCAGTATGCAGATTAGATCTGCTAAAACTTAAAGGATGTAGTAAGAATGTATATATGTATGTATAAAGAAAGAGAAAAAGACTAGCACTACTTTATTTTTCTGATTTTTACAAATTGATGGTATTTTAATTGCAGGTAAATCAGAAAACGATAAATCGATATCATATATATATATATATATATATATTGATTTATCGTTTTATCGTATCAATCCCAAAATAATTCTTTCTTATTTATTTATGTCCATAGCAATGGAAGAAATTTCATGAACAATATCTGCTTCACTTTCCTCTAAATGTCTATTTTTTATGTTATCTTCAAATACCTCTAAAAGGCTGTCGGTTCTTGATAAATCAGTATTATTTGCTTTTTTTTTTGCTTTGTATATCGGCTAAAAGCAGCTTGAATTTGACTTTTTGTCAGATATTGTTCGGTTGGAATATTTTTATGTCTTTAATCATCTCTGTTCTCATTGCATGTTCTACTTGGTCGGGCGTCTGATTTCTCCCGGTTTTCTCACCATAAAGGAACTTTTCTTAAAGAAACTCTCTTTGTTTCATTGAAAATCGTGTACTTTTACGAGTTGGGAGAGCCCACCCCTCACATGAGATTGACAAAATGTTTTCTTCTTTGTTTTCTCCTTGTTGACTGGTAGATGCCTGACCAAGACCATAAGAAACAGAACTCTGAACAGGTATTTGAAGATGACATAGAAAATAGACATTTAGAGGAAAGTGAAGCAGATATTATTCATGAAATTTCTTCCACTGCTATGGACATAAATAAAAAAGAATTATTTTGGGATTGATACGATAAATCAATATATATATATATATATGATATCGATTTATCGTTTTCTGATTTACCTGCAATTAAAATACCATCAATTTGTAAAAATCAGAAAAATAAAGTATTGCTAGTCTTTTTCTCTTTCTCTATTCACACATATATACATTCCTACTACATACTTTAAGTTTTAGCAGATCTAATCTGCATACTAGACACACGTTTTACGCACGAGAAAACGCATAAAATGAGCTACAAAAAAATTATTTTCTAGAAAACAAGAAGAGATCCCATGCTGTTTTCTTTTTCATGATGTTTTACACATAGCCAGGTACCATAATATATAAAAGGTTTTTTTTCCTAGTGATGCTGTTTTGAGTTAATTGCGATCAAAAAAGCACAATTTTTGAAAATTTGAAAAATATCAGGGCATTTTTCTCCTAAAAAAAATTAAACCTCAAACAAATTTTGTGCTGTTTACTCTCTTCATAGTATAAACTTTCAGTATGTGTTAAAATTTTTTCGGGGGATGACTTTTGGGGGGAAATAACGCAGGTTAAACTTGCGCGAAAACGGATAAAATCCATACTTTGCGACCCCTTATCTGAAGAAAGTAACAATCCCCAACCAAAATAACTATGAAGTCATCATCACTAGATACAGTACAACCAATAAATATAAATATAACCGTGGGGTGGTGTTTCTGTAAAGAGCTAAAGCGCACTGAAATGCGACTTTTAGAATTTTTCTAAAAAAGCGCTGCAAAACCTCAAATTTTGGGAATTTTTAACGAGCGAAAGAAAATTTTTGGAAGGGCAAAAATTTCAGAATATTCACTTCTCATGACCAACTTTGACATATAAAAAAATTAGAAAAATCAAAAATGGTCACTGCCACACCTTGTCTGAACTTCAAAATAATGGCTCTTAAATCCTACGACTTCAGATTTCGATTCTGATTCTTACCCTGAAACCGACTTCTTCGACTCCATGACTTAGAAGTCCTTCTAAAATGTATAACTTAGAGTGTTTTAATATTCATTAAAAGTGCTTTAACATTCATTTGATGATTTTTTAAAAGAAAACTTGTTATGTTTCTACACAGTAAGCTAAAATATATATAATATTCTACTTACGAGTGTCTTGTTGGAAACATTTAAACATTTCAACAAGAATATAATAACAATAATAATGTAAGAAAAAAAAAAGACCTCAGCATTCCTTTCATCTCTTTCTCTTCTTAGAACTCCAAAAACTAATTTGCGTTCCATTTTCGAGCTAAACCAAGGAGGGAAAACTTCTCACATGTCCTATGTTCTTTTCGTTGTTCATTTAATTTTTTTCCCCTACAATTTTGCATGCTCTTTTGTTGTTAAAGGAATGCGTTGGAAATTTCGGTTCATTTTGTGTCGTTCCCTTTAATGATATTTCGAACTGATTCTTTTTGTTGCGAGTGAGAGTAAATTTTCTTTAAAAAGTGAAGGAAATAAAAAAAAGAGGTTGGAGAAAGTTGAAAGTTGCTCAATGTACTTAATTCTATATTTAAGAAATTCTCTTAAGGTGAATAATTACATTTCACGAAATTTAACTAAATCATTGCTTGACGTCATTTCAGGGTATCAAAATGCATTGAATTCCTCACATCCCAATGTTAAAAATTGTGAAACGGCTTCTTTTTAATGTCATGTATGTGATGTTATTTTTATGCTGGAAGTAGAGTGGTGGAAAAATTTACGAAATAAATCTGTTTCTTCAAATTTTTTTCAAAACTGAAATTTATAATTATATTGCATTTCTGAACTTCTGGAGAAAGTTTAGTTTATGTTTAGTTTTCACTTGATGATCATTACTATTCTTTTGAAGTATCATAATTTAATAATTTTAATTAAAGTAACTTTTCTTGCACTTTTATTACAAGTTAATTATTTTTATACTAGAGTAATAAAATCAAAAGTAAAATGAATAAACATATTCAAAATCAAATCAGTTTTATTTTGTTATCCATGTTTTCTATTTCTTTTTGATTTACCCAATTTTTTCATACTGCTGAATAAATAATAATGAACAACAGTTTGATTTATAACTTATCTATACTAATAATATAAAGCTGAAGAGTTTGTTCGTTTGTTTGAACGCGCTAATCTCAGGAACTATTAGTTCGAATTGAAAAATTTCTTTTGTGTTGAATAGTCCATTTATTAAGGAAGGTCATAAGCTATTTTTTTTTTAAATCAGATTGACCAAAATATTTGTAATCGTAAATTAAATGTTTAATTAATTATTTAGTTTTCTGAATTCCTAATAGATGGCCTGGTAAGTTAACTCATCGAGAGGGCGCTGGTTGACAGTGTCGATAGCTACGCAATTGTGAGACTGTTATGGTCAGCGAGCTGATTTTTTAATACGTTTTTTTCTCAATATTCAGGTACATAATTTGATTTTGTAGGAGTTTTCTAATGGATTTCGTTTTCCTTGTTTCTTCAACATTTATTTTTGTTCTTATAGTTGAATATAGTTACTTATCTAAGTAAATAATGTGATTTGCCGTATTATTCAACTGTGATTGTTCTTCATAACGTTTTTGTTATAAGAATTGTTTGTTTGACGAAACACTTAAAATTGCAGAAGAAATACCACTACACTCGTTAAAGGGCAGGGTTACGGTAGCATAGTTGTTTGGCACGTTAATCGATGAACTATACAGTTGATGAATTATTTTGAGTTTTAAAGCTACTGTTAATCTTTTTATGTGTTTTGGGAGATAGTTTTAAATTCCAAAGATACTTTAATGGGTTTTTTGAAAAGTTGTGTACGCATTTTAGTTGAAGAAAAATCATCATTTCACATCAGAAGGGGGTGGGGCAAGGAGTTTTTTCATTCAATGGACTTCCTTTAAATTCTTAGCGCGGTCAACACCGTGCGGGTACTGCTAGTTTGTCTCTATATATATATATATATATATATATATATATATATAATCTCTGACAATTAATTTCATTCAATGAAGTCAGAACGGCCGTGCGGCAACACTGAAGAAACTAAACGTGGCATCTGCGTAGCGGCAGGTGTTGAGCATCTGAAACCTCCGTTGTTCAGCGTCTTTTGTATTTCGTATAAGATTTGTTTTATAAAGTGCTTGTTTAGTGCGTTGGTTCTTTACTGAGAACAATAAAATTAACTAACAAAAGACAATTTAAGGTTTTACTTTCGTATGGAAAAACACCAAAAGAAACACCTCCCCCCCCATACTCGCCAGATCACAATCCTCCAGACTTCTTCCTATTCTCACGACTCAAACTCGTTTTGAAAGGAAAGAGAACGATATTCCTGACTTCCATCTGATTTTTTTAATGGTCAACACTCACTACCATAGAATGTAAATGGTCTAATAGTTCTGTACCTCAGAGCAACACTAGCGGAAGTACAAAACTTGTGATTTTCAGTTTACTAGTGCATTGGTATTTGGAATAATATTTCACATCGAGCTATATGACTGATTCTAAAAAAAAAAAAATCCTTTGTAGTTATTTACCAGTGTTAAAAAAGCGCAAGTCCCATCCTTTGAATGCAACACGCAAACGTTTTCCCTCTCTCCCGTAAAGCAGCGATTATGTGACTTATGTTAATCTGACTCTGAGGTACAGAATTATGAGAAGTAGAAAGATTTATGAATGGGTAATAAGTATTGTCAATAACGTTCATATTACCATGTTGAGTAGAGTATGGTAAGGACTGAACGATTGAAATATTACACGTCGTGAGATTAAAAGTTCGCTCATAAAATACTTATCAGATACATAAATCATACTTGCACTCTTTCTTTATTCTTTAAAGTATTCTTTTTGTCTTAAGTGAGAAATTGTCTTCATTTTTTTACTAGAGCGTTTCAAACCCCCTGAGAGAATTATGAATAACTCGATATCGTAAGTCAAAATGATATAAGGTTTGCCCCAAATAGTTTTGCACTGTTTTACAAAGCAATTTTAAGTTGTCTTTTATTAAATCCTAAACCGTCTGTATATGGATGAAAATATTGGACTTTGGATAATAAATTTATGTTATTGTTATTTTGCTATAAAATCTTCGTGAATAAAATGACATCAAAACATGAAGAAGTAGGAACAAAAATTTTTCACGATTGACCTGACAATAACAGAAAATCTACAATGTGATAGCAAAGGTGATTTTTCCCACAATTGTCGGGCCTCTTTCCAGATTCTGAAAAAAGCATTGCTGATGAAAAATCCGGCAGTTAATGTCTTATGCTGAGAATTTGTCAATGTGGCGTTAGAAGAAAACTTTTCTACCGTGAGGGCATAATAAATGAATATCTCAATGAGTGCCTGCATTAATATCTCATAACACCTCTAAAAAAGCCAAGTTTCTGTACTCTCGTGGTTTGATTTAGTCACTACACATTGCTCGAAATTGGCAAGAGAATATTTTTTGCCAAAAGAAAAGCTGGATTGATTGATAAGAAATTCAATTCTCCTATAATGCTCTGCCAATCGAATATTGTTGGGCTCTTGTTAAACAGATCTTTCGAACGGAGGGAAATATGATGGTAACTTCACAACTTTCAAAAAGTTATTGTCGATTGGGAGGAATATCTTTTAAGAATATCTATGCAAAAATTGATGTGCACTATGGAAAAAAAGTGCGCCTTTTTTCTAGAAAATGTTTAATGAAATCCCAATGAGTTTTCTCTTATAAAATATGTACATAGTCTTAATAATGCACAAAGAAATTGTCTTATCTGCAAGTTATCTGTGTTGTTCCCCATCAAAACACATGCAAAACTTTATGGGACAAGCCTTACGATTCAAAAGAGGTTGAATAACGATTTGCTGATATTCGTTCTACCATGGAAAAGCTAATATAGGAATTTAAGTGCTTATAAAGTATTAGTAGTACATACTTGCAAGCATCTTATAAAATTCAAATTGGTGTCGGTGAAGCTTATGGTAAGTTCAAAAGATATGCGTTTCAAAAGAGGTTGAATGATAATACTCCCGCGGAGAAGGTGGCAAACAGGGCATCAAGAGCAAATCCGACAAACTGTCGACGGATACTTTCAGTCCCCAGTATCTCCTGAAAGTCTTGTCAGATTATAAGGATACTGAATCCAGAATCAACAACAATTTCGAGCAAAACTTCAAAGCAATATTACTCTCCTGATTATCATCGTTTTTGCGACATTAGTTATCACGAGGTTCGACCCTGGTATTCAAGGGCATCATATAGGGGGGCCCCCTTGGAAATCACTTCCTTGCTTTTAGTACTTTTTTCTTTGCAAAAATATAAAAATATTTTTTCTCCAGTCATTAATGAATGAATAATTAAAAATGTCAAATTTTAATGACTCTAATCTGTCCTGAAATCTGCCTCCATGGGGAAAATATCCTGCTAAACCATGGTTAAAATTTCTGAGCCCCCCCTTACAATTTTGCATATGGGCGCCCATGCTGGTATTTTATGTATTTCTTTTCGTATGTTATGAAATGTTTATGTGCATCATAAAGAAAATAAATGAAAATAAAAAATTAATGAAACAGAAAAGAAATAACAAAAAAACTTAGCTATTACGAGAATGATCCATGTCCATAATTTAATCTTTTTTTTTAGGAATGAGGGTTCCTACCGGATGCTTTTACATCCACAGAAGCTCACCACTTTGCATTGAAAAAGCAGTTTCCCGTAACTCCGAAACACGCGTATGCAGTAATCTGCTAATTTTGTGCGTTAAAACGTAGTTCATTACTATTTACATTATTGCACAAAGTTTATTTATTTCTCATTTTTCAATTCCTCTTTAATCCGGAACATTTGAGTTACCGAAGTCTCAATCACTTCATTTTAATTGAGGTTTTACTGTATAACTATTATGTACGAGTTCTCATTCTGACGGAGTTAAACCGCTAAGTAAAGCTAGCCGGATAAATTCAACTCATTTGACCGAAAAGGGCAATACTCGTAATATGTATAACTAATATTAAACTCAATATTAAGGGGGGAAAACAGAACAAGATTGTAGATTTTATTTTTCTTTCAATTGCAGCTCTACAAATTCATGTCTTCCATTTTCAGAAAACTAATTTGTGCTCTTATTCTGACGAAATTGAGAAAAGCGAAATGTCTCGCGTATTCTAACTTCTTTTGTCGCACATTTAAATTTCGTTTCATCTATTTCACTTGCACCCTTCGCCGCTAAAAAGTAAGCGAAAAAAATGTCGCGTCGTTTCGTTCGAGTTTTCAATGCTTTTTCGAATGTAACTCTTGTTAAAAGTATCAACTGAAATTTCTCGAACACGCTGTAAAATTCATTTAATCTTGAAAGGAAAGACTTTTATCAGTCATGTAAATGTGCATCAGTTTTTGATCTAGCTGTCTGGCGCGAACTTGGCAAAAATCAATAACTTTTCCTTACGGACAACAATTGTGAAAATTTTGAAATTTATAAAGTTTCAAGCTGTAGTAAATAGGGTTGCAAATGGAGTTCACAAAAATCAAGATTGGGTTCATAAAATTTCCAAGAGCAGGTCAAGAAAACACTTGATCATGTAGCTAACGATTCTTTAAATTTATTAAATTTATTTTTTGCAACTGTTGTAACTGGCTGATTATTAATCTTAAAAATGAATTAAAAAATAAGTTAATAAAAACTAAAATTAATCTCTCAATAATTTTTTCGAGCAATTGAAAAAAAAAAAAAAAAAAAAAAACCAATGGTGTGAAAATTGTCTGCTGCAAAAAAAAGGAGGTTTTATTAATGTCTTGGTGCAATTCTACAGGTAGTACATGAAAGGTAGGCAGGAAAGATTTAGGACATAGAAAGAGAGAGAGAGAGGATATTTGGGATTTGAACCCCTATAACTGGAGAAGCCGATGCATCCGCCATGTTGGAGCAAGCGTACTTATCGTACTACAGGGAAATACTGAATAAAAGACATTCCATAGTACATTGAAACATGTCAGCAAAGATTACAGACCATTTATAACGAATGATAACAAAATCATAAGAAATAAATCGATATTTCCCTCGCATAAGCGAGCTCAATTTCCTGGCTGCTAGTCACTTCGCGGCAATTATCAATTTCTTTTTTCTTTCTGCATCTGCTGAAGAGCTGAAGTCCTTTCTTGGAGCTGTTTGCACAATTAATAGCTGAACAACCACCCATTTAACCTAATTTAACATGCACTAAAGAAATGTAAACATCAGCAGCAATGCTATCGCTGCGAAGCACTGGATCAAGTTTGCTCCAAAATGGCGGATGCGTCCGCTCCTCCACTATAGCGGCCTTAGTTGGGGCTAGAACGTTGAAGGTCGTTTCTTTTATATTTATTTATTTTTTTTGGCTCTTTTGTTTTAGATTGCTAACCAATTATTATACTTTAGTAAAAACATTGCGTTTTATCATCGAAATACTCAAAAACTACCCTTTTCATGAATAAATTCCAAAAACTCAACCTAACCTCTTAATAACCTAATATCTTGGCGAGGGGGGGGGGGGGTCAACAACCTGTGACGCTGATCAAAAATAAAAAGTAGTCTGCGAAATAAAGCGTCAATGCATTGCATTGATTGAAAGATATAAATCGTCAAGGATAAATTCCCAAAATAAAAATGCGTATTAAAGTATATGCTACGCGTGGTTTATAGCTCAGAAAACACAGTACAAATCCTCATTAGCTGAAAAATTTAAGATTTATATTTCTTTAAGTATCCCCCGCTTTTTCTATTACCGGAGGGGGGAGGGGGAAGGAGGGAGAGGGGTAGGAGACAGATTTGGCAGCTCCGGTATTGAATGCTCTATTTTTCGATGAGTACAAATCTTGGAACATTCAAGGACACATTTTCAATGGAAGTTGAACACACTTGTTTTGGAGTTATAACGATCGCTCTTCGTAAAAAAAAGGAGTTTCACCACTTATCTACAATTTTATGCCCTAGAGACAAAACGTGTTACAACTTAAAACGTGTGCATGCAATTTTAAATACAAATTTATGCCCTAAAAATTGCTTTTACCCTTATTTACAGCATTTAAAAAAATGAATGCACCTAAATTGATTGAAACTTTCACTTTCTGTGATACATCTTTTTTCCAAGGCATAGTAAATGATCAGTTTTTGGATGTAACTGCAATATTTAACCAAAATATTTGGTGAAATGTAAAAAATCGGTAAAAAATGTTCGGAGAATAAAATAAAAATGATGGCAAAATTGAATATTCGTTGTTTTTGCCGCGGGAGGGTCAGTTCAAAAGTTTGACTAATTTATATCCATTATTATCTATAGTGCTAAAATACTCAATCATAATTATTTTTTTATTATATTTACTAATACTAAAGCGAAAGTCTGCCTCTCGATGTATGTGTCTCTGGCTGTCTGTTACGCGCATAGTGCCTAGACCGTTCGGCCGATTTTCATAAAATTTAGCACAGAATTAGTTCATAGCATGGAGGTGAGCACCTCGAAGGGATTTTCTGAAAATTCATTTTTTTTTCTATTCCAGTTTTAAGAACCTTTTACCGAGTAAATTATCATAACATTTATGAATAAATTACCATAACGTGGACAAGCAAAATATACATGCGAACAAAATGACCTTTTAATTTTTTCCTAAGTGAAAAGCCGTGCGGATACTGCTAGTATTAGAATAAAGTCGATTTATTACCAATGTTTTCCGGATAGTGCAACAGATATGAGCATTATGCATAAATTGCTTTCGTGCAAATGAGAACATCAATCCCAAATCTCTTTGTAATGGAATTAGTTGGGGGGCATACTACATTGAGTGGGAAATTTCGTGAGGAAATTGTGAGACCAATTTTTTTATATTCCTTATGGTCTGTGTAACTATGCCTCACCGGATGTTTTGCTTGAATTTGTGTCAGACGGCCTGTATGACGTCATCAATTCAAGTTGGCGGCTTTGAGGAGTTTTTGCAATTATGAGTTAATTTTTGGGTATTTTGTGATAATTTTCTGGTGAATTTACTTGATTAATATTCAATTCATCTTCTTATTATGAATTAAAAGCAAACTATTTAATTTATTTGTTTATTAACTCATTTAAAAAAAAATCTGATAAATCTTTTTTTTTTCACTTTGGCTCTCAGAATTAGCTGCTTCGAGTGAGCATTCACGATTAAAAATACTTTTAATTTTCAGGCTAAGATCACTAAACACTAGTACAGTCGAACCTCGTTAATTCGAACACGATCATAAGGAACTACTGCTAAAGCAAACTACATTTGCGATCCCCGTCGGTCTGTTTAAAATCACGTAACACACTTAACACTATTTCGGATAAAACGAGCTACTGTTGAGACAAATTCACTTTGAAGGTCCCTTTGAGTTTGTTTTAACGAGGTTCGACTGTATAATCGTTTAACAGAATTCTAACAACCTGTATACCCCCTGACCCCCTAAACTCTTTGACCGGATGTGAACATCGGAGGTGCTCTTAAGGAATTTGTAGGGAGAGTAGAAAAGAAAGCTTCTGAGTAGAGAAAGTATTGTTTCCCGGTTCGTTGGTGAACAGTCTGCAAATCTACAAGTACGGTTATTTTTCCTTAACTTATCACTGCTATTTCCCAGAAACTCATTTACAAGTTTCATTTAGTCAGGTACATTTACCTATCTCCCAGAAACTCATTTACAAGCTTCTTTGCCTCCATCTTCAAAAAAAAAGCAAAGCTACAAATTAATTATAAACTATATTTTTTGTAAGGAGAAGTGCTCATTAGTTAAACCCATTAGTTATGATAAAGTGTTAAAGAGTATATACATTAATTACTGATAGAATAATGAATGTGACCGTAGAAGAATTGAAAAATGAAAACGCATCATGGCATGCAGAATGCTACAAGAAGTGCACTCATAAAGCAAGTATGGACAGAAGTAAGAGATTACACGAAATGTAAAAGAATGAACCATCTTGTTCTACTTCCATTCATGAAGACAATGTTGCTGGCTACACACAACATCCAAAATTGTCTTTAGTGACAAAAATATGTGTTTTTTCTGCCTCGGAAAAGGTGGGATAAGAAAACCATTGGTGGCGACAAAAAGATTCTGCAGATCAGCAATTAAAAAAATCCATTGAAATTTCCAAAAATAAAACTTTCAAAATTAAACTCAGTGACTGTACAGATCCAGGAGACCCTCATGCAAAGGACATTTTATACTATGAATCTTGCTGAGCAAAACATGTATTTAATGTTTTACGAAAAAATTGCAATCCTAGTGTAGTAACAAAGTCACAAGATGTTTCTAATGAAGCAACAGACGTAGAATTTCTGTGTGCACTAAATGATTTTCTTATTCAGTGAAATGTTACTATTGCAAATAAAAATGAAGGGAAAAATAAAACGCGAAAAGAAATTAAAAATCTCATTCAAGAAGAAATTGATGACGCTATATTTAGTAATCCAAAAAGTGTAAATGAGTCGCAACGCGTATCTTTAAATACAACTGTAGATATTACCCTATCTAATGCAGAAGATGATTTTATTAGACATTGGAAAAAACATGAGAACTATCTTTGAAGCTGCAAACGTTTTATTCAAAGCAGTTTTATCTGATCAGAAATGGACATTTACAGGATCTCTTGAACAGAATCAGATAGTTGATGCCGTTCCAACCGAAGTTGATCAGTTTTTTAAATATTGCTGCAACGGAAAATTCGAAATTAATTCTATTTCTGAGGTACAAAACTATATCGTACTGAATAAACCTAAAAGACTATCACATATATTCATGTATAAAATACTGTCTCCGTACCAAGCTTCGAAAGAAACTTTTTATCGACACGCCCGAGATATTCCTTTGCAAGTTGGTGTTGGCCTTACTATGTACTCTGCTACCCGAAGCAATTATATTTTGATTTTTTACATAAAATAGGTGTTTAGATTGATTATGTTTAAGTTCTACTTCCCTCAACACTTGGAAACACAGATAACGAATGAGGTAATAAGGCGCATGGATGAGAGTGGCGGAATTTATACTCCTCCTGATCTGATAAAGGCAAGATTTTTATTTTGTGCTGCAGATAACATTGATTTCCTTGAAGACACATAGGGGAACTAGAGAAGGGTACTTTGCATGGCATTGAAATGGTACTTTATCAACAGAAAAATGACTCGGATAGACAAATTCCACTTTCTCTTCCCACACCTTCAGCAGCCCGTTCCCTTTTGACATTACCTCAGTCCCTAACTGAAATAACGTCCTATAAAATTGCAATGACAAGTAAGCCCAAATGTTCAGCATTTGGGGAACTATTAAAATATAAAAAAACAGAAAGTGAGATATTAAAGGAATTATGACCGCATTAGGACCAGAAAAAACTAAAGGAATATTAGGACTCCATGCTCTATCAGGATGTGATACAACAGGTTCTCTTGCTAAGAAGGGAAAACATCTTTTAGGAAAATTTATAAGACGGCAGACAAAAATACTCTTGATGCCCTGAGTCATCTGGAGTCAACCGAAAAATTTAGTGCAAATGATAAAGTTACAATTGAGGGATTTATTTGCTCCGTGTATGTTCCGCTGACCAAGATTTCAGATGTTGAAGAACTTTATTGGTTCATGTTTTCCAAGCAGGAGGCTCAAAATGAAAATTTGCCTCCTACAGGAGCATCTTTGTCTCCAAACATTTTAAGAGCGCTTTATCAGGTATTAGAGTGGCGTCTTGCTGACCAGCAGCACTCGAATTCACCTTCACCGTTAGACTTCGGATGGGAAAAGAAAGACAACTTCTATGCTTCAGTTATATGTATACTTCCTTGTACATCTAAATCCATCTTGAAACTAGTTCGATGCAGCTGTGTAAGAGGCAAATGCATTGTTTCACGCAAATGCAAAGCTCAAAATATTTCATGCACTGAACTTTGTGTGTGTGGAGGTGATGAGCACTTATGTGAAAAGCCCCCCCCCCCCCAGCCAACAAAGCGATATTGGTGACACTTCAGATGAAGAACTTTAAGTAAGGACTGCTTGTTTACTTTTGAATCTATATTTTTGAATTAAATCAGAGTTTAAATAATTTATTCATTACTTTGAGTACATGAAATGTAAAAAATAAGATTGCCATTGCTTCCGATATTAAGTAACGGAAGTTGTAAATTTTTTCTGCATTAAAAAAAGTGCTTCTTATAACCCCAAAACACGTGTATACAAATAATTTTATAGGTTTTTTGGAACAATAAATTTAATTTTACCATACAAGCTCTCCAAAGTATTTTTTAACTGTTGTTCGTTACCAAATAAGTTCATAAATTCTGTATCGAAAATCAAAAATAACAAAATAAATAACTTATTTTATATGGACAATTTGCTTTTAAATTTGAAATGTAATAGTATTAAAATGTTAAATATATGATATAAGTTGAAAACATTTCATAATATGCCTCAAAAATGAGTTAAAACCGAAAATTTTCATCAATATCTAGTGCAGCCGCCATCTTGAATTAATGACGTCACACCGGCCGTCTGACACAAAGTCAAGCAAAACACCCGGTGAGGCATAGTTATATAGGCCATAAGGAATGCATTAGAATTGGTCTCACAATTTCCTCACTAAATTTCCCACGGATGGTCTTTTTCCTTAAGTATGCAACTGGACTAAATGTTTACCGTGTAATAGAAGCAGGTTGAGGAACAATTATGGTTATACTGATTTGTCTGGTATATTAAAATTGCAATTATGAAATATATATGATTTGATTATTTCACCCTTTGCTGTACTTCTAAATTGATTGATTTTCAAAGAATTACTACATGCACAAAATAACACATGAAGCATAAATTACAGACAAATATTTAATTGGAATATAAACTTATCATACAGTCTAATTAGTTATGATGATATTTTATATAGGTGATCGTATAGTTTTAGTACATACATTATGTTAGCCGCACGAAAATATAAACTATTGAGAACATTTGTATTGAATCAAATATCAGATTTAGAACATTCTTATCTTTTATCTTTCATTTGTCAAGAATTAATATAATAAATATATAACTTTAAATATATGCAGTTATGAGATATCTCAGGATTGTAATTTAAATTACTCACATTAAATGATGAGCGGGCCCGCTATTGCACTGGTGAATCTTAGCCGAAATTATACTATTATTGTAGAGGTTGTCATATTTGTTGGAGTCCAAGTGATTCGCTGATTCGGAATTTTAACACAGTTCATCTACTACGTTTGGATATGGAAATTCATTGTTCTTCTTGTTGGTGGTTATCACGGATTGTGCATTGAATAGATTTTATAATGGTACGGAATATTTCTTCAAGACTTCCTCGATTTCTTCATATGTCACTTCTCATAATGAACTGGACGATAATTTTCTTTCTTTCTTCCAACTTGATTAAATTCTTAATGTATTAAATAGATTGAAAGTAAGACGAATACAGGATGGGGAACATCGAAAACTACTCTAGACTACATATAATATAATATATATAAAACATGACTGCTTCATTTTCCTCTTATACCCGGGCGTGGACAGCAAGTCCAGCCCCGGGTCGTTAACTCTTTAACACACTGGTGTAACGAACGAAACTTTTTCAAAAACTGCAGAGATCGTTGGGGGTTTACCTATATAACCTTCCTTTTTAGGCAAACCCCGCTCAAGCCGCTACAGAAGGGCAAACATAGCATCGCAGTCATAAAGTACATTCCAGACATGTTCCTTCTCAATTCAAACGTGCTGGAGATAAGTACACGTCAAGAAAGAGTTCCAGATCTCCTTGGTTCTATTTCTTTTAAACATCTGCCATCCATAATAAAAATCAAAGCCAAAGTTAAAGTTGGGCTAAATTATATATTTTGTATGCAACGGGAAATGGTGTCATTTCCTCCCGCGGTGGTGCATATTTCTAACGGTAGATTTAGCAGGGATGTTCTCTGAGTATAATGGGGTGTAATCATGCACGGTCAATGACCCTATTTGGCGCGGGAGAAAGAAGGGTGAAAAACTATCTTCTTCGAACGAGGCAAGCGTAGTATGAAAACTTGAAAAATAGATTCTGGGATGGCAGGAATATGCGGATTTTAAAAGTGTGGCAGTGTGATTCTTATCGCACTGTCACGCTCTTCAAAATTCATATTTTCCAAACTTCTCCGTGGAACGTATGAAAACATTAAAATCCTTGCATTTCTGTCGCTTTAAATGGTATAAAAACATTTACAAAAAAATTTGTGAAAGCAGAGCAATGCGTTTGATAATAAACTGCTTAAGAAACTTTCCAATTTTGACAAATTATGTACTTCAGTTGAAACACAGTACTTATCTTCTATCGGGAAAAATTCGCAGTCCCTCATGACAGATTTTATGCCTTAAAACTAGCAACTTTGTTCGGACACTGCTCAGTCTTTTTTTTTTGGAATTTACACACTTAATAATATGGATGATGTAAAAGAAGTATGAATGACAATCCCCAATTAAAAACTTTAATGAGCTCAATAGTGAAAAGCAGATAACATCATTAACGACAGACACACGCCTCCGCAATGTTAAATTCTTCAAACTAAACACATTTAATAATATGGATGATGCGAAAGAAGTATGCATGACGATCACCAATTAAAAAATTTAATGAGCTCAATAGTGAAAAGCAGATAACATTCTTGACGACAGGGCCACGCCCCCTCAATGTTAAATTCTACAAACTACACACATTTAATAATATGAATGATGCGAAAGTATGCATGATGATCGCCAACGAAAAAATATAATGAGCTCAATAATGAGAAAGCAGATAACATTCTTGTAGTCAAGGTCCCGTTTCCTCAATGTTAAATTCTACAAACTCGCCCGAATATACTCAGACTTGCAGTCAAAATGTTAAGAGAGTATTGATTTTTAAAGAAAAAAAATCCAAAAGGATGTTTTTCACGAAAGGTTTCCATATAAAAAAATAGATTTAAGTATCGATTCCTATATAAGAAACTTAAAAAATCTTTAAAAAAAGTGTTGAGCATAACCTAATCATATTTTTAACAGAAAGTCAAGCACACAAATTGGTAATCCGCAAAGAAATATTTCCTTATTTGATGCTTAAAACTCCTTCTAATCATAAAATAAAAGTACTTTCTTTAGAGTATTAGAAAAAATCGTGTAAGTTTTTATCGTTTGAGTGCTCTTTAATCCACTTTAAAACAGCTTTATCCGTGAAATCGGGTAGTTCTTCATCGTGCACCTAATTTAATTTACGCAGTTCTTACTTAAACGATCTGGGTCTTAACTGGATCCCCTAATCAATAAAATTTTTACTACGAAAACGTCGACCTTACCGAAACACTTTCTTTATCTCAGCGAGTTTTTTTTTTATTTTAGACGACAAAGATAAAAATTAGTAGGATTAATCTTGAGAAAAATGTTTTTTAATTATCGTTTCTGCTTAATAAATCATAGAGTAATGAATGAGTGAAGATTTTTTTTTGATATATATTGCTCTGACAAAACAGAGTATATGACATTTATTGCGCTGATGAATAAAAGAAATGTGATATCTTCGCGTATGCAAAGTGATTTTCATCTAAATTTTGAAATGTAATAGCTATTCAAAAGCATTTTTAAATGTCCTTGTTGAAACGACTAATTTAAAATACTGATAACCTTAGGAGAGTTGGATAAATTTAAGCAGGAATGAAATGTGAAAAAAAATACTGAAGCTTATAACTGAAATAAACTTTAGATAAAAAATAAACAATCTCATTTTTTTCTCTTTTCAATAAAAAAAAGTAAACGACACAAACTCAGTTGTCAATAATGACTAGAATTGAAATCTAGCTTTCCCCCTCTGATTTGGAATGCTAAATAATAGATATATTTACCATATTAAGTAGTGTCTTTTACCACTTGGGTAGTAAGGGACCATTCATTAATTACTTAAGAGTCCCGAGGGGGAGGGAGGTTGGAAAAATCTCTACATACCCTTACTTTGAGGGGGGGGGGAGGGAACCCATTCTTACGTAATATTTTCCAAGTCGATATTTTACATTTGAAATCGTGCGGTTGAGTGGTTTAACAGGTTTTATGTTTCATTTGCGTCTGAAAGGTTAAAAACGTATTAGGAGGAGCTCTTTTTTATTGGTTTTACAAAGAATAACTTGTGTAAAATGTAATAAGAGAGTCGCACTGGCATGTTTCATTTTTAATTAGTATCGCATACTGATCAGTAAAAAAAATGTCGAAAAAATATTTTGTCTAAATTCCAACCTTTTAGTAAATATTTCTTCACACAAAAAGGTTTAATTTAATATTAGTGAATTTTATTTCGATTCCAGTGATGTTAGATTCGTTATTTTATTATTTTGCAAAACGAAATGGAGTCTTACGTAAGAATGGGGGGGGGGGGGAGGGATTTGAAAAATCTTACGTACCCTTACATGGGGGAAGGGTGGGTCAAAACTTGCCATAATCATCCTTACGTAATTAATGAATGACCCCTAAGCTGGATGGGACCTTGTTTCAGTTGTAGTCTTTACAGTAGAAGTCAAATGCGCTTGCTTTTTAGAACACATTTGGAGCGATGATCTCACATCTACATCAATAAGTTCTAAATTTAAGTAATTTTCTCTCTCAAAAGTCTCAGAAATTAGCAGCAATATGTAAACGGATCCGGTATAGTTTAGAACATTTTTGTTTCTCCTAATTTTTCTTTGAAACTAAATGTCTTAAAACATTCTCATTCAAAAATTTTTGACAAACAGAAGTGTAATTTTTAAAAGACTTCTCCAAAGAAAAAAATTTCTTATTTATTTTAGGTGATGTAGACATGTGGGCAGTTTAAACATGTGACTATATGCATTAAGTCTTGCTCTATTTTAAGCAACAAATGATTGTGATTAAGCGATCAGATGTTTTTCATGACTTCCAGCATGAGTAATTTTCTCAACGAAAAACTTAACTGTGCAAGACTAGATTAGCCATATCTGTTTACAATCCTGTCATCTAATTTATTCCTATGATTTTTTAAGAAGAAAATGCTATTCAATTGAAATAATCTGTTGATTTCATCTTCAGAAATCTTTGCTATACTACTAAAATAATATTGAAACACAGTACCTCCATTTTTCATTAGTCCACTATACTAGTTGAACTTCATCCAAATGCCGCGTTTACCACGGCAATGAATATAGACTAATTCTTGTATTGTTGTAGACAACCAAATACGTAACCTGAAATAAATTTCTTTAAGATTACAGAAACAGCGTGCCTCAAGTAAGATAAGAAGAAAAATTAAGAATTTCATGATTCTAAACCAATATTAAAGTTATGGAAGGTAATGTATTCCGTAGGAAATAGTATACATTGTACGGTATTAAATAGAATGTATAATGGCAATAAAATTACTGGATGAAAATAATTAGATATAGATTTTACAACATGTTATACATAAGTTTCAATCTCTTTACATGCTTCTTTCCGCAAGCATTTCTTTTGCTTGTGTAAAATTAACCGCAGTAATATAACTGCTGCAATCTTTATTTTAAGTAAACTTTGAGTAATGCTCACATTAAATGATTCAAAATAAAATCTAAAAAAATCCCCGAGAGAATATTGATGCCCTTTTCCCGACCAGATAGAGATATCTGGACTCTCGTGATGCAATATTACCATAGGAATTTAATCGAGAGTGCCTAAGCCAAATCAACATTGAAAGGACTCATTTACATATCGCAAAGCCGTACAGAATGAACGCTGGCTGTTTTTTTCATTTCGAAATTCCGCCGACTGAACTCATGGACCACGGGTTCAAAACCCATGATCAAAGGCGTAGCGGGCCAGCAAATAACCACTACACCTCTCAAAAGATGCTGTATTAATAATTGAAAATAAAGAAAATTTCTCAACTACAAAGGAAAACAAAAACAAACAAGCAAACTACGTGTTGCACTTGTTATAAGTGAACGACTTCATTTTACAATTTTGCCTTTAAGGAAATACTCTGATTTGCTAATCACGTATGCATTGTGCTTTAATAAACTTTAGTGAATTCAAAAGATTGAAAAATCATGATAAGTTCATCTGCTTTATTAGCTTAAAATTGAAATTAAGAGAAAAAATAGTCACTTAAGAAAGCAGAATTTTCAAGAGCCTAAAAAAATGTTATGCTTCAGAAAGATCAAATACACTCTTGGAATTTAAAGAGGAATCTGAAAATGTCCAAATTTCCTCTGACAATTTATATTTAAAAAAAATTTCACTTTGTGTTTTTTTACTGCTTTTTTTAAATATCATTTCCAGAGATATCTCCCGCGACTTTCATGTAGTTGAAGCTTTACGCTGCTTCAAAAGAATTTCAACGTTAGAAAAAGCTTTTCATGTACGAAAAATGTTTGTTTTCTTTTAGTGCGGTACCTTTGTGTTTTATTAAATAACATATGTGAGTAGAATTTATCTTAGAATTATGTGGGAACTTCAATTCAACTAAAGAATTCTCGGCATTTTCCTTCGTTCTGAACTTTCTCTTAAGAACGTTGATTTATTTATTTTTAACTTTCTTTTTCTTGCTAGTTTTCTTTTTATTTCTCTGTTCTATTCTAAGGCTTTCGTTAATAATTTGTTTCGTTAAGAAAATGTGTTTTAAAGCTAAAAAGATATTTTAAGATCTTATGGTAAACGTTCAGAATACGAAATGGCATAAGATTGCGTTGTTATATCAAATGCCAGCATCTTATCAGATTATATTTTATATTGGGAATGTTATTTTGTTGAAATTCAGTTTTGCGTTTATCTATACACTTGTAAATGTATCGCTGGATTTAAATTTTTGGTGTCAAACTCACTGACAGTTAGCAAATAATGCCCAGGAATTTGCAGAAATGAATTTGATATTATATTCACATAATGGATATTCGTTAGAGAGAGAAATTCTGGACAAACATCTTGTTTTTCATATTTCCTCCTCAGATAAACATCAGATCTTTCTCTCTGGACAAACTCTTCTGGTTCTAGAGAAATTGAGAAACTCTCTAAACAAACTTTCTTCTGATTCTGGACAAATTGTGAAACTCTGTGGGCAAACTCTCTTCTGATATTAGACCAACATTTTGTGTTTCGGGTGTTTCCCCTCTGATCATTTCTCAGAACCGCTAGAAAAATTTCAATCCAAAACTAAGTCTTTGTTTTGTGACCCATTCAGTGATAAAAATGCTTTGGAACAACTCTTTAAAATACTTCAAATATTTTTCATTACAGGATCTAGAGACGACGATAGAGAGATTTGAGCTTAAAGCATGCTGTTCCCTTAAAGAACGCAATTCTTTTGAAAACTTTGCTTCCAGATATCTAAATAATTTTCAAAATACGATTACAGTTGAAACAACAATCTTATTATTTTTGCTATGTGTATAAAACCTTGGTTTGGGATTATATTAAAAATATGACTTACCACGAATAAAATGAATTGGTTCAGAGATAAAATTGACAGTTTTAATTCATCTTTAGCAAATAGACAGGTTCTTTTACCATGACAGCTCCCATGAGTTACGGTTCCAGAGAAGAATGACGTTCTTGATCTGAAAGAGATTGGTGTTTTAGACATTTTAATTTAGAAATTCTATTATTTTAAGACATAAGAAGAACCAAAGAAATGTGTTTAAGACAGAATGTATTTTAATTTTTAGTTACGTGAGCCTTATAAGCGAATTGATAGTTGAATTTTTTTGACGGGTGTTTAGTGAAGCATTTCAGCCAAACGTTTTGAAAAATCGGTGCTTCAGAAACGGGAAAACTTAAAAAAGGTGTCTTGGATAAACAAATGTGACAAAACATAACTCCACAAAATTGCATGCAACAGAAATAAAATCGGGAAAATAAATTATTGTTTTTACTTGAAGTAAATTCGACGAATATAACAGACAGTTTTGATTTTCTGACTTTTTAAAAAAAAAGTATCAGTTTGTGGAACTGAAATGTTTATATTATTTCAAAATTATTTTTCGCATCATGGTTTATGATAAGGGATTGATGTACAGTCGTGTCTGCTTGTTGGAATATTAGTTAAAAGAATATCCCGATTAAAGTAATAAATTTTCAATCTGAAAGAGACCGTTGTAATTTGTACTTTTATCCCGGAAAATGGAATATTATGCGTCGAATAGAATAGTTTATTATCATAGTTTTCGTGGCAAATTGTCTATTCCATTAAGCGGGCTCGAATGAACATACTCCTTCCATCCCATTTCAGTACAGTTGACAGGGTGTTCCTTAAGTCTAGCACTGATAAAAAAAAATTATTCAGGAAAGAAAAAAAGGAAACTACACTCAGATTTAAACATAAGTCTTTTTTATTTTAATCCTTGTCTCAAAATGTTTTCTTTTTAACACTAATAAAAATTTTTTATGTGCACCTTTGGTTGCGACCTAAGATGTTTTCGACGATTTTTAACTTCGTGCCAGCACTTGTGCAGCCAGAACTTATTCCTTTTGGGCAGGGAAGGGGGTCCTAACAGTCCTTACATAGTTATTTACTATTTTATTAGTTGGCAATACGTGTTAAACCAAAGAATCTACGGAGTTGACCATTAACCCCTCCTCGGAGCGCCCCTGGGAGTTTTTTTCTAGACGCCATTTTAAGTATTCGATGTTAGAGCCACCTGTATACCTTGGGCAAATATTTGTGCCTCTGAGTCGGACTAACGTAAGTCCAAAGATGGCAATTTTCAGGTTATGTGCTGAATCTCATTCCGCATCGAGTCATCAGAACGTAATTCTATAGAAAGAAACACTTTATAACTGTTTTTCAGTATAAAATAACGCAAGTACCACCCTTTGTATGCACCAGGCGAAAGTTTTCACGCTCTTCTTCAAAGTAGCGATAATGCGACTTACGTTAGTCTGACTCTGGGGTACAGATATTGCACCGATGGGGAAAAATCCTTGGTGAGATAAAGATTCTTTAAATGAATTTTCTTTATGAGTGCAAGAATTTAGAAACACCTCTGGTATATTCTTAGCAATTTTTTTCCTGAAAGAGCCTTCGGGATTAACTGCTTTTTCGAGAAGATTAGCACCATATTTAAGCTTAAAACAGAAAAAGAAAAAACCCCAGGAAAAGTCACCAAGCAACTTATCTTTGACTGAAAAACCATGAAACAATAATAACTTATTCTCTTTTCTTCTCGTAACGACTACTGACTAATGATTTGAGATCGGGACATTCTGTTTCAATCAAGTTCTCATTGGTAATGATTTTTTGAAAGCCGGAAAAGAAAATAAAGATTACGTCAAATAAATCCATACAGTGGCTCATAAAAGTGTTCGTACACCTACGACTTTCAATGAAATAAGACCCTATCCATTGGTTAGATTTAATATTTTGGAATAGATATTTAATTGTAAGATCTAAGATCAATTTTCTACAAAACAACATGAAAATTTTTCAAAAAATATTAAAACTAATGTTTTTAAAAATCAAAAAGTGCCGGAAATTTTATCTCACAAAAGTTTTCGTACACTTTAAAAAATGTCTATATATTATTGAATAATCTAACTTTTTTTTAAAGTTATTAGTTAGTGGAGTATCATGCAGTAACAACAGCACCTTTTAAACGTATGGGAATAGATTTCATTTTTTTTCTTTATTTTTTTTGCGTAATTTTTGAGTAAGTGTTCGCCCACACTTCGAGTCTTACTGTTTATAGCTCTGTTTCCGTTTCAAAGCCATGTTTTCGTAATCTAGCCTCCACATATCTCTAAATATGTTACATGAAGTTCAAATCTGGAGTTTGAAGGGTATTTTCTAAACTTTAGGACAATTTTTGAGGCACTTCACACAAATGTTGAAAACCGTGTGCTTTTTATCGTTATTTTGATAAAAAAATAAAGTTGTTTCCGATAACCAAATTTTTGGCTAAGAATTTAAAATTGGTTTTAGAAATACTTAAATGAACAGCATGATTTATTATTTTGACAAAAAATTTCAAACCTCCATGTCGTAAAAGGTTATATATGCACCCAAACACAAAAACGCCTTCACCGTTTTGATTAACAGGTCCAACTAAGTTCTTAAGATAAAGTTCCTAATTGTTGTCTTCTTTTTACAATTACTCAACAATTTAACCAAAAATGTTGAGTTAGTTTTTATCTGTAAGACGTAATTTCAAAACGTTTTGAGCTTATTGATCATTGATTTTACGATGAAAAGTGTAAGCTTACTGTTTTTCGTACGGCCAAGAAAATTTCTGCGGGAAAAGGTCCCATTTAATCCAGCTAATCAGAGAACTTGGCGAGCAATTTTAGGTGAAAATTAAATGTAAAAGTTTTCATTTAAAACTGCAGAAACTTTTACAGCACTCAAATGTGTATTTTTCATAATTTTTTAAATTGTAAATCTCCGATCACGCTTTGTCAACTTTGCCGGTTGACCTTTTCTTAACTTGTTTTCGGTTCGATTTTTTTCTTTAAAGCATTTTATCAAGCACTTTTCTATGGAATGGAATAAATTAACTAATTTTCAGACATTTCAAACCAATTTACCGATACTGGGAGGAAAAAATTCAAATTTCGGATGGTGTTTGTGGTTTTTTACGAATACCTGCCATTTTAAAGTAATAAACACATATTATGGAATAAATAAACAAAAACTTTATGCCAAATGACTTTTAAGGTTTAACACAATGCAAAAATAATAAAAAAAGACATATGATAATTTTAATCATGAATTGATTCGAAAATATTCGAGTGTACGATGACTTTTGTGGCGTATTTTTTCTGTCTCTTCCTTTTTTGACCCATTTCAAAACGAAAATTTGTCAATATTTTGAAAAAAAAAAAAAAGACTACAGGGTTTTATTTAGAATGACATAGGAATGATATGAAAAAATGTTGGACTTCATATTCGAATTAAGTTTCACGTTATTTTGTTTTTACTAAAAAATTTCAAAGTGTACGAACACTTTTGGGAGCCACTGTATAAATAAAACAGAATTTATATATGTGTGTGTATGTTCCTTATACAAATCCACAGTTTATGTCGGATCTCGACCAAATTTGGCAGGGCGCTACTTTGGCATCCGAGAAGGAACGTGGGGGAGGGGAGGGGATCAAACGCCAAAGTACCGAACCGTTCGAATTTTATTTTTAAAGCCCGAAAATGGCATGAAATGGCTCTTTCTACTCGAAATAATTATCTGATCAGTTCGATTTTGGCGCAATTCGAAAGCTCACAAAAAACACCACAGAGTTCCTTCATTTCCTCCGAATTTCAAAAGAAACGAGCTGATGTGTGCATCACATAATTTCCTTTTACTCCAATTTAAACAATAGTGCCTCGGAGTGAGCAAGGAAACAAAAAAAAAAAAAAAAAAACCACTTTAAATACTTTCATTCCAAGTCTGTTGTGAACCAAAGCAAAGAAAACGTTTTATACACATAAATATTCCCAACATTGGCAGTTTTAATTTGATTCAATGGTTAACTCTCTAAATATAGTCAAATTGAAACCAGATTTAAAAAAAAAAAAAAAAACCCGCCAACTTCGTCGCCAATATGGCGACAAAACTTGGTGATCAAAACCTTGACGATATATTGCCAAGTGTTTGCCAAATTATAGCACCGCTTGAGTTTATATTGAAATGAACAATGATTTTACACCAAA
Source organism: Uloborus diversus (assembly GCF_026930045.1). NCBI lineage: Eukaryota > Metazoa > Arthropoda > Arachnida > Araneae > Uloboridae > Uloborus > Uloborus diversus. The sequence goes on from NC_072732.1 coordinate 142,760,029, forward strand.
AAGATGTAAAAGACCCCCTTTGGAACATCCGAATGCAACCAAAAGAAAAGGTGCACAACTAGACCCCACTTTGAGTCTATGTGCCAAATATCAACTTTCTAGGAGATACCGTTCTTTAGTTATGCGAGATCCATACACACATACATACGTACGCACATACGGACGTCACATGAAAACTCATAGTTAACTCGGGGATCGTCAATATGGATTCTTCAGGTGTCTATATACGTTCTTAGGCATGTATCCACGTGTGGTAGGGTTGAAAAAAAAATATTCAATCGGGGGCGAGCAAAATGGCAATTAAGGCCGATATTTGAGTGAAAATTTGTTCGCGAATACAATACTTCCTTTTTTGTAAAAGAAAGTAAAAATTAACAAGAAGTTCCGTCTAGAACTATACGAGTCTACGTTCCCGTATACCTATACTACTTTCTAGTACCTGATCAATATTCTTAAAAATAGCTAAACGCGCAAATTGTTTCAATCATGTTTTTAAATATTTTAAGCTGATTTCTAGGAATAAAATATTCCTCACTCATCTAAAAAATTAGATGCGTAAAAAAAAGAGAACAAATAAAATAGCAGCACCTTTTGAACAAAGCAGCTAATACACTTTTTTTCCCCATTAAAAAATTTTTTTTAACAGCTTTCAAAACGAAAGAATAGTTATTAAAATTAATAAGCTCATTAAAATAAATACATCATATCAAAAAAAAGTTGCTGCTGCTGCTGTTTTCCCCTGCTGCTAAAAATAATTTTTAAAATGAATTATTGCACTTACCAAAATAAATAAAAAGAATAAAATGTCAACTTAAAAAAATAATTTTCATTGTCAAAAAAACGTCTACGCATATCTTTAAGTAGAAACATAAATGACTTCGAGTTTATCCGCCGAAAACTGAATACCTAAATTAAAACTTAGCGTGAAAATAAAATCGAGCTGATGTGTGCATCACATGACTTCCTTTTACTCCAATTTAATGTCATTTCCTCATTATTGGCAATTTTAATGTGATTCAACAATTTACTCTCTAAATATCACCAACAGTGGCCATATTAAAACCAAATTAAAAAAAAAAAAACATCGCAAAATTTGTCACCAAGTTGGCGACAAAACTTGGCGACCAAAAGACGGGCGATGTATCGCCAAGTATCCGACAAATTATAACACCACTTGAGTTTACATCAAAATTAATAATGATTTCTCCCCAAAAAGGGGCAAAAGACCCCCTTAGGAACATCCGAATGCAACCAAAATGGAAGGTGCACAACTAGGCCCCACTAGGAGTCTACGTACCAAATTTCAACTTTCTAGGGCATACCGTTTTTGAGTTATGCGAGATACATACGTACATACAGACGTCACGAGAAAATTCGTTGTAATTAACTCGGGGGCGTCAAATGGATATTTCGGGTGTCTGTAAGTTCCTAGGCATATATCCACGTGTGGTCGGGTCGAAAAAAATCTCAACATTCATTCGGGGGTGAGAAATAGGGAAATTAAGGCCGATTTTTGAGTGAAATTTTATTCGCGAATGCAATACTTCCTTTTGTGTAAAAGGAAGTAACAAGTCATATCAACAATAATTATTTCACAGTTAAAACCATAGCTGCGGAGTCAATCTCATTTTGGGATAAAAGAGTCGGAGTCAAATATCCAAGAATCAGAGTCAGTCATTTGTCCTCCGTGTATAATTTTTTGCCAAAGCTACGAAGTTAGAGTCGAAGTCCGATTAGCTGTCGGGCACAGGAGTCGGAGTCAGGTGCCCCTAAATTCTAGGAGTCGGAGTCTGGAGTTTGTCGTCAAGAGCTATTTCCAACAAAGTTTGTTTGAAGTAAATCCGCCTTTAAGTACGGAATCTACAATGACTTTCAGTTTCCCCGTAGGCGCTAATGTTAAGGGATTTGAACCGTTCAAAATTGAACGGAAAATTGTTCAAGTCAAAAAGATATTTTATGTACGAGTTTTTCCATTAAAAGATTTTTCCTACAAAGTTTGTTTGAAGCAAATTCGCCTCACAGTTCGGAATTGCCTTGAATATCCCCGTAGGTGCTAAGGTTAAGTTTTTTTTGAACTGTTCAGAATTGAACAAAAACAGTTCAAATCAAAAAGTGAAATATGGGAATGAGGTGTCCTCGGCTTTTCAAACAAAAAAAAGTTTGTTCGAATCGGACTATTCATTCAAAAGTTATTGGGGGGGGGGGGCAGACAGACCGACAGACATTTTTCCCATATCTCAATACCCTACTTTCCAATTTTTATTTTTTCGATATTTATTTAATTATTTTATTTATTTTTGACTTTTTTTTTGTTTTTCGCGATATTTTTAAGATGCATTAAGCCTTTTTTTATGCTTTTTCTTCTTTTTCTGACTTTTACTGGGAAAGTAGGCTAAAAAGCACGGCCACTAATGGAACAGAAATTTTAAATCGGAAAAGTATCGTTTGCGCGATCTCATTTTACATCGGCGTTCAGAAGGTTGCTACTTTTTTTTCTCGGCTGTGACTAAATGAAATTTTGTTTTCGCTTTAAAGTAAAAATTTCCCCTTTTGATCAGTGGCGTAGCTACAGTGTTTGCCGCCCGGGGCGGTTCCTATATTTGCCGCCCTTTCGTTGAGAAATAGCTAATACACAAAACTGTCAAACGTGTTCAAATTAAAACTAGAAATTTAATTGAAGAAAAAATAAGACCTTATTATTCTCGATGTACTTGAAAAAGAAAAGTAGGGGGAAGAGAATAGGGTCACACTTGGAGAAAATTGCTAAATTTAAGTCAAAAACCGCAATTTTAGTAAAGTTATTAAAAAGGGCGCGTTGGATTTGCTCACGATTTTTTTTTAAAATTAGTCTCTTTTAGTGTTTCTTTGTTGACGTTAGGGGATCGGTGGGCAACGAAAGGAAGTTTTACGAAATTTTAAAATGCAGCTAAGGATACTTAGAAGAAGTGAAGGAAATCGGGAATGGTCGGATACTTAATGCGAAAATGGTTAAGCTTGAAATATGCAATTCAGGCTATCTTTGGTAACGCAATTGCTTGCGTATTCGAACGCAGTTGTAGGCGTTATGGAAGAGAGGGATGCTGAGGTTTCTTGCTGAAATATTTTTTAAATTGAAATCAATTTTAAGGGCATCTTTGGTGGTTTGGTTAGAAGGGGAAAGTTTGGCTTCTTTCTTTGGAAATTTTTCGGCACCGAAGTCTCAAAAATGCAATTCTAGGCTGTCTTTGGTGACGTTGAGAGGTTCCTTAATGGCTCAAAAAATGTTGTGAAACCAAGCGGTTCTCTCCTGAAAAATTTCCGTAATTGACGTCCGACTTTGGGCTTTGTTTTATAATGTTAGGAAGAAGAGGGGACAGAGGGAGGTTTCTCTATAAAAATCATTTTTAAAGCTGAAGTTCATTTTAGACTATCTGTCAGAAGGAAGGGTTAGCTAGCTCTCTTACTCACGCAAATTTCTAAGAAAGAAAATTTTGGACTATCTTTGGGGACGCAAGGAAAAGGGATGAAGAGTTCTTCCCTCGGAAAGTTTTCAAAATTGAAGTTTTAAAAACGCAGTTTTAATCTTTGGAGACGTTAGGGGAGAAGGGGAGAGCGACTAAGATATCTGTCTCGGAGAAATTCCAAAATTAAAGTCCTAAAAACGTATTAGGCTATATTTGACTCTCTTTAGGAGATCAAGGACCAGGGTTCAAATGCTGTTTTCACAAATTGATATTGAAGTATCGAAGCTTTAAAAACGCAATTTTAAGCTCGATGTTGAGACTTTAGAAGAGAGGGTGGGAGTTTTCTCCTGGAAAGTTTTCAGTATTAAAGTTTAAATATATACTTTTTGGCTGCGTTTTCTACGTTAAAGGAAACTGTAGGGTAAGGGGCTCTGCCCAGAAATTTTCCAACATTGAGGTCTAAAAGCGTATTTCTAAACTACATTTGGTGATATCAGGAAAAGGGATAATATATTAAAGTGGGGGTGAGAGAGGTTCCCAACCGGAATTATTTGAAACTGAATACTTTAAAACGCATTTTAGACTATCTTTGGATAAGTTGAGAGTTCAACCCAAATGTTGGAAAATGAAATTCGCTCACCTTCCATAAGGAACAGATTAAGATGTGATCTAAAATTGTCGGATAGATTATCAACTCTCAAAAGCGAGAAAATGGTAATCCCTCATACTTCGATTGAAGAAGAGAACTCTTGTAAAGAGTGGGAAATCAAAGCAAACTCTGAAGCATATAAAGTGTGATAAGCAATAAATTGTTTCGTGCAACATTTTTACCTCCTCCTCTTTTTCTTACTCTTATCACCATTATCCTAAAGAAAAAAAAAGGAAATTTTTGCTTCACGAGCAGTATTTCAAGAAACTCTAAACTTAAAATCCTGTGTTAGTTTTTTCTTATAACAAACATTGGAAAAGTTCAATGCTTTCGTCTTCCTGAAGTTAACATCTAAAGCCTAAATAACAGATTAAAAAAAAAAAAAAAATACCGTGCACTTTTCATAATGCATTCAAATAGACAAAATAACTTTTCTGGGTCAGAATGAATATTTAAGTATTCCTTTAGTTTTCAATTATTCCAATAAAATGACACCGCAAACGAAGACAAGACCGACTCAAATCAGGTAGAGAATTTCTTATTATTATCGAGCTTTCAATCATAAATTTGAGTGTTGAAACACGCATATTTTTCTGGGAAAGTTTGGTTTGAAAGGACTTGAGCCGCACTTTTCCATGTTTGTGATATCACTTTCTTGAATAATTGAAAATTACTGAAATACTTCAACTGTCCATTATGTCTCAGAAAAGTTATTTTGTCCTTTCGAGTGCTTTAAGAAGATATTTTCTTGCCTGCAGTAATAGATTAAAACCATAATTTCCTTATTTGGAAAATACATTTAATTTTTCCACATTAAAAGGGTCAACTTGCCGCCCCTAGAAAAGTGCTGCCCGGGACGGACCGTCCCCTCCGCCCCCCCCTTAGCTACAAAACTGCTTTTGATTACTATTTGGCGATTTATCTTCTCTTGTTTTTAAGGATTTTAGTTGTATTAATGGAGGGTTGCGTTTAATTTTTTCGGGAACTTTTTATTTGCCGTTTTCTTTCTTTGAGAATGATTATTTTGACGGGAAATTTTAAGGATTTTTTCTCAAATTGAAGCGTGTTTGTTGAACACGCATCACTTGACTCAACTCTTATTTTCGAGGTAGACCGTGCAAAGCCGGGCAATGCAGCTAGTAATAAGTAAGGTCTTTTGACGATCAACAGATAGTAAAAAAATGAAATAAAATAATAATAAAACATCCAGCATCCAGTCCCTGGCATTAATTTGAACTTTGGCGTCTAGAATTCAAATTTTATATTTCCCAATCACGAAATGCGATAGGAACCTTCTTGTTTCTTCAAATGAAACGAAATGGAAATGGAGAAGAAATTCAAAGGAAATTCGATTTTACAAGTCGCACACCCTGTTATATTTTTCCACTATATTTCAAAACAATTGTAAAAAAAAAAATAAAAATCATATAATTTTAATAATGGCAACCCGCGCTGATTTACGCCTGAAAGTGAACCAATGATAGGATTAGTTATCTGGAAATTTTGTATTCAAATGAAGTCTTGCTGTTTAAGTTCATCGATGTTGGTGTTTTTCCTGAGAAAAAAGAAAACAAAACGTGATTTTGCACAAAAAAACTGTTTTTTTTTAATGTAAAATCTGCTTGAATTAAGCCTTGGAAAAAAGAGAACGAACGCAAACCGAATGCGATTTGGCGATTTGAAACCATGACGAAGTAAATTAGTCTCTCCAAATAAATATTGGAAACAACGAGCTTGACTTATTCTCGTCGTCATGGTAACCTGAAAAACCAAAGGAATGTCAACTGCGGTTAAGTGAGGCTAATTACTTCAAGATTGCTAAAAAAAAAAAAAAAAAAGAAAGAAAAAAAAATTGAATTTTGACATCTTGAATTCAAATTATGTTTTTCGCAATCACGAGTGTGTATAGGCGTGTGTGTTTGTGTCTGTGTGTAAGAATGTGTGTGTAGTGGTGTGCATGTGTGCGTGTGGGATATGGACGCAACCTGGAGACGGTTTTCGCTAGAGGAGCAGCATCAGGAGGGGCCGGTCGACGGTGGTGCTGCAGAGGGAGGCGGGGGGGGGGATAAAATCATAGGAGACATCAAAACCGTCAAGTGAGAACAATATGCAATGTGATTACTCAAATATATATATATATATATATATTTAGAAACATAAGTGTAAAAGAGGTAATGCGTCACTTTAAACGAAACTCGTAATATAAACAATTTTCTAATTGTTTTATTTATGTTGATGGATTTTTGACCTTAGTGGAAGAACAGGCTTTGTGAAAAAGCTTTGAAGCTTTTAAACTGTTGGTTTGGTTTATCGATGTATATCGATTCTGGCAATCAGAAGTTTCTGTAACTAGTGCGATATTGTGCTCTTCATACTCAAGGAAGTTAATAAGAATTTAAAATTTTTCTCTTCTAATTTTGTTTTGATTTCAATAATTCTTTCCAACAAAATTCACCAACAACATTTATCAACTTCCCTAGTTTTGATGCTCAAGTTCTCAATTCATGTTCAGAAGAGGCGGATACTGACTTCAGGTGTTTTATTTTGGGCGGATTTTGTCTTATCACTAATATTGATCTTATTTGAAGGACTTGTATAAAAAGATACACCTTTAGTTCAAAATAGTTGATATTTTCCTGTCGTCAAAAATCGCTCAAGTCAGCTTCATCAGGCTGGGTGGATCTTGTTTCATAAATTAAATTGGTTTTATTTGAAGGATTAGCTTAAAAAGAAACACTGTTAGTTCAAAGAAGATACCATACCTTCGTGGCCAAAACAACTTTCTCAATTTGAATTGGATCTTGTCTCATAACTAAAAGTAACTTCAGTAGAAGGACTATCGTACAAAAGAAGCACTTTCAGTTCAAAGGCATAATAATCTGCTTTTGTGGCTAAAATTTGCTCAACTCAGCATCATCAATTAAGAAGAAACTTGTCTCAACACTAAATTTGACTTTATTTGAAAGACGAATGCAAAACAGAAACATCGTATGCTTAAAAAAAAGATAATTACTACTTGCTTCCAAAAATCTCCATTCTGTCAAAAACGTCGCTTATCTTGTTTCGCGCCTGAGCTCCTCAGTCATAACTAGCGGTTAAAATTGCATTGCATCAAATTTATGATAAATCAGTGTTTGCGCAGAAGCAAAGTTTTAACAACATCAAGTGGCGAAGAGGAGGGGAGGATAACTTATCTGCTGAGAAGTTAAACACAAAATGAGTTAACACGAATCAAACATTCATAAAGCAGTTTTATAACTGTTTTTTTTTTAATTTTAAAGAATTTTGTTGTTTTAAACAGTAGTTGTGACTAGTCAATTCAAATATTTTTCATGTAGACAGCGAAAAACTTGTAAATTTAGAGAATTTTAAATAATTTGAAAAATTTCATAATTTTCGTTACATACTCGTTCAAAATGTAAGGTTTAAGCATAAAAAGCATAAAAGCATTAAGCATGTACGATTGTTAACGGAAACTTTATTAAATAATGGGTTAACTTTTTCACAAATAAAAAATAAACTAATCTACAAACGCAAGCGTAATCTCTTGCGACTAGTTTTATACAAAGGAATGCGATTGATACGGAAGTATTATGTATTTTCCTTTTAAGAAAAAGTATTATCATAGGCTTTTCTTTTTCGCAATCTTTTATCTCTTCTTCAATTGGATCTTTTTTTCTTTTTCTTTCTTTCTTTTTTTTTTTTTTTTGTTTGCTGCTGCTAGGACTCAATAATCCTTACTTGAAGGTTTTTTTTATTTGTTTCACGTATTTATTAGATACATTTAGGAGTTGTAATACCGGACCAAAAATGCAATACCGGTATTCGGTATATTTTTTAACGTGATACCGGAATACCGGTATTACTACCGGTATTAGAAATTTCCCGAAAAACATTTAAAAACATGATGTTTCTCTGCCATATTTGTTATTTTGTGTAAAAAGTGTATTATTTACTTATGGTGAAAAAGTGCATTATTTACTTATAGTGAACAAACATAAAATGAAGGAACAAATATCATAATAAAAGATCAAACATCATGTATCTATTTAATAGGGAAGTTGCAACCTATTAAATGTTCATATTTTGGCTATTGGATACTGTTAATTGACCCTCAAAACTGAAAAATTCACCATCGCCGAATTTTAAAACACCGTGGTTGATTTTTAATGAATTTTTAAAAATCCACGCGCAGAAGTGCGCTTCTGAAACGTCACGAGCCTACGTCACAGGGCGCGAATGGGCAGCCTTCCGCCGAAGATCCCTTGTTTTCGCTAGGAACATTTTGAGCGCGCTGATATTTTTATTTTTTAGAAAGTCAATAATCCTTTTGAACACACTATGGAGACCGGATTCGTTAAAGCACAATCTAAATAATCTTCCTCATGTAACATCAATGATTATATTCGAATATTTCCGAGAGGATGAGAGGTTTAATGTTCCAGAAACGCGAGGAGTTAAATGCGAGGAGATAAGCTTTTTACGTTTCGTCTTCGAAGTCGAATGCGTGACCTTCGGCTTCTCCCCTATCGGAAGAGCGCATGACGTCACTTCCTATGCCATTTGACGTCACAAGCGCTTGAACTTTAAAAATTAATTTAAAAATAACTACTTATCGTATCGCAAAAATTTTTTCACCTATGATGTTCATACATGTTACTCTATCATATAAAAATAAAATTGAAAAATTGAAAACTTCCCTATTGTCACAAGCCTGGAAACTCATTTTACTGCAAAAATGTCATTCAGTTGAAAATATTCTTTCCGAATTCGCGCAGGCCGATGGTACCGTTAATAACGCGCGAAACACCTCCTGTGCCTTGAAGTCCTTCATCTTCAAATAATTCGGTCTTTAACTTGTTGGTTTTGAAAAATCATTTTGTGAGTGTTTCATTTGTATTGTGGGTTGTTTTTTTTTTACCATTATCATTTATAGCTGAACTGTTGTTCTTCGAGCGACAATTCTTTTCCAGCATTAACATCAACTTCTACGATTTCCTCTTGGTCAGAATAGGTTTGTGTTTGCTTTTTATAAACTCTTTAGTTTAAACTCTACGATGGATTTAATAGCCATTTGATTGATTTTGTCAGTCTTTTTTTTTCGTTTTCTTTTAGAAATTCATTTTTTAAGTGGGTGTAGGTATGCCGGTTTATAAAATCAGTCGTTTTATAAAATTAAGATTCCTCAGAATGAATATGATTTTAATAAGGGGCGGGGACTGTATTAAAAATTTTATCTCGCTTGGTAAAGCTGAATAGCGAGACAAAACTTCAAGCTAATACCGGTGACAACAAATTACTGTTTGTTATACTAACAAGAAAAAGGTTTTCTCAAAATCCCCCCCCCCCAGTACAGTTGAGACAAATATTTAAAAAATATATCATAAAAAATTGCTGCAACTGATGGTAGGAACAAACTGTTTATAGCACAAACACATTCGTAATTACATTTAAACTTAAGTTTTAACTAGAGGGCAAGTCAAAGAAATGGAGAAAATAAAAACGTGGTTCACATAAACTCTAGGGTTTCCAATCCCACGCCGAATTCAGTCCCGCGGGGTTTCGGGATTGTAGGGAACCGATCCCCCGGGTTCCGGCAGGATTGACTTAATTTTTCTAAAAAATAAATTTTTATGTCAAGTAGAAAAAAAGTGTGCATTTTAGGAAGAACTGCTTTTATTACTTGAATCGTCTTCTTGAATTCCGTACACCAATTGTAAAGCATTACAAAGTTGGATTCTAATAAGCAATTATCATTTGGTAACCAAAAGTGTGTTCTTCGTATGGGATGGTAAAGGATTTTTGTTCTAAAAATAACGCGCTTGATGAAAATACGTACTGTGGCTCCACTGCAATTGGTTTTACCAAAATTAAATAATTATGCTCCGCAATAACTTAATCACCTATAGATTTTTCTTTTCTTATGCTGGGTCTTTGCCCAAGAACTGCAAATTTCGGACAAAAACGATGCCTTTTGGATATGTGTTTTGCTCCAATTTAACTTACATTGATAATACCCTTCTTGCTTCATTAACGTTGGCCATTGTATCAGTGAATTGGATTCATGGCCAATGTGAATGAAGCAACAAATGGTCAACGCTAAGGGGTGAATACTGCTTGATTTCACCATTTCACCAAGTCGCAGTCTCAGTAAAAGAGTTTAGATAACTTTTCTAAATTTACCTCTCACTTTAAAGAGACATTCCAAAACTTGTGCAGCTTAACCTACTGCACTGTCATGCGAGTCATCCTGTATTTCATACAAGTTTCTGTCACCCCTTTTAGAGTCGTGCCGAATGTATAAATAATGTCTTATCTTTCATTGCTTTCCTTCTTTGGAGTGCAGTTTTTGAACTTAAAGGTTTTGAGTGCATTACTAAAGCTTACAGAAGTGCTCCAACATTGCATTCAGGACTAATCTAGCGTGTTTTGGAATATGTGATGCACTTTCAATTTTCTCTAAAGCGTAATTTGCTGGATTTAAGACTTTAATGATGATTTTCGAAAATGCTTATAAGTTTTACACATTTTCTCAATTGCTGAAAGTATGAAAACTGAAACCTCAAATGAGAATACCAATTCATTTTCAGAAAAATATACTCGATTTGTATCGAGTTTTTAAAAGGTAAATCCATCGTCGGTCATATGAGAGTTTTTCTTGCAGATGTACGAGGAAGAAGATTCAAACTTCGGACGATGCTTGTGAAAATAGTCGTTTTATAAGCAGAAAAGGCTGGAAAACGCTTGAATGGAAAAAAAATTGCGGGATTAGGAAATTGGATATTGGGATTGAGAGAAAAATCCCGCGGGATCAATCCCGCTAAATATCCTGCGGGATCCCGCGGGGTTCGGGATCGGGATTTCGGGATTGGAAACCCTAATAAACTCACGAAAGTGCAATTCATCACCCATGATGATGAAAATATCATTTTGTAATCTTTCCGATTCTTTTATTCATTGATGTTCTAAAAATTCGTGCGTTTGAAGCCAAATATTTATTTTAATAGATTGATTTTGGAACTGTCTCATCGAAAAAGAAATTTATATTTAAAATAATAGAAGCTATCCAATTAAAAGCTCTTTAATTAGAAACTTATTATTTTTAGCTAATGCTGAAAATACCGGTATTCTACTCCATAAATACCGGTATTACAAAATTGCGAAATAGCTCCAAATACCGTTATTCGGTATACCGGCATTGCAATCACTAGATACATTCTTTTATTGAATGAAAATAGTTTACAGGTCATGGAAGAGAAGGAAAATTAACAGCACGAGTATTTTTATAGACAGGCGATTAAGTTCTGCAGGTTGCGTAATATGCTGTATTTAGAACATGAGACACCAGCAGAGACTTCGTGAGATTTATCAGTGCAGCCATCCAGGGTAACTTGAAGATATATTTCAGTAGTTTTAGTGTTTTTGTTGGTATAAGACAAAAGACAAGTGCCTTGAGTATTGTATAAAGAAAAAAATTGGTATTAAATTCTTTTAAAACGAATTATAGCCAAGTACAAAATTATTTTGTCACTTTGAGCCATGTTACGCATGGTATCAAAATAGTTATTTACTTATAAATTTTAATCTATAAATTACTGTCTTAATGAAAGTAGTGCAACTGTAAAGCAGAAAAAAAATCTTCTAAATACTTAAAAACTCTCGGTGAACTGCACAATATCATAAGATTTTTACCGCTTGAGTAATACTGCAATAAAAATATTACAATGTAGGAAAAATAAATTCGGCAACTTCAAAAATAACGTCCAATCAGCCACTTCAAAATTATTGAAAGCAGTTTGTTGTGAACAGTATGTGGCCTTTTTTCTTTAATAAATCATGTTTCATCGTTTTACCAGAAGAGTACTGCAATAGACCTTATATTATTTTAAATGCCAAATATCGCTCGTTTGGAAAACAAGTGCCACAACACGAAATTTTTAATTTTCTTTTCGCTTAAATGCCTTCAAATGATGTTATCTTCTTTGGAAAATAAAAATAGATTTTTTGTTCTTATATTACGAAAAGCACAGCGAACTTACTTTTCTTACAGCAAATTTCCTGAAGAGTTCAACTTCAAACGCTTCTTTTGTAAAATTTCATTTCTTTGTTCTGTGGGACTCTTTTTCCAAATGAGCGATATATTTAAAATATTGAAGTGGCGCAAAACTAACCGACATGACTCAATACTTATCCCAAATCAATACTTGAACCCAATTTCGATTCTCTACTACTACAGTAAACATAATGTAAGTGTTGTAGTGTATTACAAACTTTGATTATTCGCGTTAGTGTTCTCTTTTCTTTTAAAGAGAAAAATTTGATATTTGTGAAAGACTGTTAATGAAAAATTACAACGAATTGAAAATAATTAGAAGAAACTGTTGAAAAGTCATTGAGTGTCTTCGAAATTTGAGTAAGTCAATGGGATACAAGTTTAAAAAATGTCACAAGAAGAAAAAAAACAGAATAAAGACAACAAACAAGCAAATATTTCTCTGAAAATTTCCAGAAAAGAAGGAATAGGTTTGTCACTTTTCAGAAAGAAACTCAGGTGGTGATAAAGAGTAAAAAATTAAGAAAACTACAGAAAATCTAGAAGTAAAAGCACCGTAAAAGTTATTCTTAAAAAAGACTCCAATTGGAGATGTGTAACTTTTTTTCAATTACACATTGCCAATTGGAGATGAGTATGAAAGAAGTTTAATCTCAAGCAAAAATGTCGCTAAAACAAACAAAAGTTGACAAAAATAAAATAACTGAAAAATATTTCAAATAAAAGAAACAGTTTTATACAAGAATGTGTATCAGCTTTCCCGTTAATTTTCATTATTAACCTATGCGGGAGTTATCCAATTTTTCAGGGCTTTTAGTTGCGTGTTACTTTTTGCTAGATAGTTTTTTCCCCTCAATTTTAAGCAGTTAAACCAAACAAACAAAAAGTTACACAACTTTTGACTGGATTCACTTAAATCAAACTTCACCAAAAGTATATTTTGTCACACGATCCGCGATTTAATTTTTCTCTTAATTCTTATTGTGTGTGAATTGATAAATTATTCTTTTATTTTGAAATAAACTGATAACATTTCATTATTTTTTTTTAGCCGCGACTCATTGTTGACCTTTTAAGTGTCGGTCAAAAATATTATGGTTAACTGTCGTCATGTTTGTTATTTTACTTCATTAAGAACTAAAATTTTGTATTTCACCAATTTTGTTTTAATTCATCTTCAAATTCTTTTCCACTTTTTTTTTTATATACGGAAATACCTTACTTGAATTTAGCAAAATGTTTCATACCTTTATAATTGAAGCACTGAAGTAGAAGTCTGTTCGAATTGCCTTTTGGAGTTAATCGTTCCAAAGTGGACGGTAGCTTCGAACTTTTTGCTGGTTTTATTTGAATTGGAGCCGTAGAAGCTAGTGAATATAATATGAGATAATACATCAATTTAAAATTTTGCAAAGACAACGAATTTTAAATTACAAGACAACGAAGTTTGAATTGTATTATTTCAGTTTTTAAGTGCAAGTATCTTTTACTCTTATGTGTTGCATTACTTGAATGTAAATCATGAAAGTCCGTTCAATTTATTTCAACTCTTCATGTAATAAATAAATTTCCCTTTCTTAATGTATAGGCTAAAATACTGTGCAGATGAGAGAGACAAGCACTTTATCTGTACTATAACCAGAAATTAATTTATATTATTTTCATTACAAATGTACACATTGTAGTCTACATATTAGTACTTTTAGAAAATTTTAACTTATTCATTAAAATTTAATGTTAAAAAAAATGAAAAAGATGATCAGACCTTGAATGACAAGCTGAACAATTCCGAAAAAGCAGATTGACGGTCTAAGCAAATTGAAATGTTCACAAGTTAACAAGCGTACGATCTTTATTTTCAGCACAAAGGGTTCAACATTTGCTTCTCTATACATAATGGGCCTTCTACAACCTCAAAGTTATGCATACTTTCAAAAAAAAAAAAAAAAAAAAGTTTTCAATCAGGAAAATTTTCATTGAAAATGCCAAAACTTTGTTAGTCTTAAACGAAGTTTTCGTTTTAATGCGCGTATTATGCGTGATACACGTATTTTGAATGTAATTAAGAAATAAAACCAAGCTTAATCAACAAAATGTTCGTTTTAACCGTGACATCATTTTAACTCCTATCTTATTAAGAGAGTTTAACTGTATTTAACTATTAACGTTAGGCATGTGCTGCACGATTTACCACGTAGTACACGATATTTGATTTTGTGAACCATAGAACGGTTTTAAAAATATAACTCGGAAAATTAAAACAAAGGCTTTTTAAATCGAAAATGTTTTGCTTAATACTTCGCTATTTTTTCGAAGAATTAATCATTAAAGTAAATCTAAATTAATGTAGTAAATAAATATCTATTCTTTAGAAATTTGGGTTATCACGGAAACATAACGTGACAAATAAAGTACATAGAGTCAGTTACAAGAAATTATTCTTGACATTTTTTATTTCTTTCATAAATATTTCTCTCTCGCGCTCTGGCTTCTATCGAAGATAGTATTCTATCATCTCGACTTTGGAAAATCTTCCTGCTTCGCTGATTTATTAGATTCTGCTTTATTGAATGAAAATATTTGGTGATCCAGAAGGTGTATAGATAGCCCAATTTTATTTTTCATAATAACATTGGGAAAAGATAGAAATAAATCAAACGCATTATTTCAGTTCAGTTTATGTCTGAAGATTTGTTTGAAAAAAGAAGGGAGAAAAAAGACATTCAGATACAAATTCGTATATCACTCCCCCGTCATATTCCGCACACACACGCACAAGAAAAAAAAAACTGATTAAAACTGTGATAGAAAAACTGGTTAAGAGGGTAGTAATGCAACAGGCAGGTCAACGGCAGTATCTGCAGAAATGAGTTTTCGAGATGTTTGAAGAAACGCGTTTTGGAGTCATGCTAACAAAGAGGAATGTTCGAATTGGGCGTGTTTTTCGCTGTTTTTTTTCAGCGGAAAGCAAATAAGCAAGTGTGGTGTAATCCACATTCATTCAGTTTCTTTTTGTTTCGATTTCCGGCGCCGATCGAGAGCTGTTGGCTGAATCCTTTCTCTGCGCGTGCTGGAAAGTTTATGATGACGTCATTGATTCGCATTTCTGAGGTCACTGAACTTTTAGCCAACCGCGAGAAAGTTTTGGTTTTGAAATGATTTGTATTGGACAGGGAACCGCTTCGAGTCGGTTATTTGGATGATGTAATTTTTCTTCTAGAAGCTTCCATGAAATGTTGATAAAAAGGCCACGCAACGTTTTTTAAGGGAGATCATATTTTTTGCTTGCATCGGAACGCCGTGTTGAAGAGCGAAGGGTTCTTGGCCCGATTCGCTCGGCCGAGTATGGCTCCTAAGCGGTCCTTTAGTTCGGTGTGCCTGTATTTGATGAGTGATTGTTTCGCATTGTGTTTTACTGCTGTGCCATGATGTTTAATATGCTGTGACCACATGTCTGTTCTGCCACTGTTTTGTGCGTTTGTGCTGACCTTGCTTCCCGTTTGTAATGTGAAAAAGTGGGACAATAAATCGGTTATGTTTACGAACTCTCATGGATTATTCTTCGTTTGGACTTTCAGCTTTCCGTTACCCGGCATGAGAATTTCAGATGTACGTGAGTACCCTTCTTAAATATTTCGGTCTCAGTTCATGTTTGTAATGCCAACTTCTCCATTTTTTTCATGTGCTCTCGTAATCTATGTTCATATCATTTCGGAGTTAGAGTTCTCCCATAACAATAAGATCGTATGATCAAGCTGTTAAATCAAACGATTAGTGAATTCACTTTGTCGCGGGGTGAATTCACCGTTCTTGGGTTTATGCTGAAATGTCTTTTGTTTATTTAAACGCTCACCACTATACGGATTCACGGGCCGAACACAAGTTCTTTGAATGATTTTCTTAGCCTGTTCCCCGGCCTTCCCCACAACTACGCGACAGCAAGCTTGTACATTAATAATGTTAACTTACAATATATGACAAAATAAATAAATAAAAATTAAAAATTACAAATTTGCATTTACTGCCCTTTGCCTGCCCTCGATAAAGTAAAAGATTTGCTGACAACGGGCAAAAAAGACAAATGGAAAACGAGAGGTATGTTTGAAAATCATTTTCCCACACAATCACCAAATTTGCTTTCAGGTCCTTTTTCTGAGCAGAGAACCACATGTTTTACCAAATATTTTGCTTAAATTTTAAGTTTCTTATATTTTTATTTGTACATTTAATTGATACAGCATTCAATAGTTTACATCCTTCGATTTTGATTCGAGACTGAATAGCCTTATGCTTTCAGATGGGTGACAAAATAATACGAACACCTATGAAAAAGACGCGGCCCATTTGAAAGAAGCAGAACATGCAGGTCACTTTGCACTCAATCCATTCACCTAGTGATACTGAAAGGTAATGTTTCAGTCTCTCAACATCAGTCATTTGGGACAGATTTGAGCGCTTGCCATACGTTTTGAAAAACTCACTTTAACGACTGACCTTGACAGAGTTTGAAAAAGGCATCGTGTTGTTGGAACATGGAGCTCTGATTGTTTGGAGACGAAATCAGCCGATTATTTCGGGAGTACAATCAGTACTCTGTCTATCGTTATGACAGCGTACACAAAATGCAGTAAAGTGTCGTCTGAGAGATACACTAGCGAACGGAAAAGAAGGATGAGATGGTTAAAAGAGAGTTGACCCCATAATGGTCCGATAGCAGTTGCAATCTTTATCTCAGTCAGGTAGCATCAGAGATTAATAGTCTTCTCCAGAGCACCATTTGAGCAATTTTGCCTTTCAAGCTGCGAACAATTATGAGGGAGATGCACTTCGTAAGACATTGTTATTATCACGTCGTGTTTTCAGTGACTCAAATGCTGTAAAACACAAGAAAACTTGACTCTTCAACTATTGCAACAAGTCATTTAGTCTTATGAATAAAACAACACATTTCAGACAACTAGCCGCGTTTATGCGTGTAAAAGGCCCACAGAAACATATTCTCCTGACTTCCTCTTACCAACATTGAAACATGGAGGTGGTATGGAGTGAGATATCTTTGCGTGGAATTCGATTGCTTGTTACTCTGCATAAAAAGGATACAGCTACCATTTTGTCTACGTTTTGGGGGATCAGGTGTGTTCTTTTGTTCTCACTTGAAGTCCAGAAAAATTACCACTTTTTCAAGACAACACTTCTATGCATTTTTTTTCAGTAAGTTACCGCCCTATAGCTAGGGCTAAGGCAGAAGTACATGAAATACACCACCAGCTCAGTCATTCCAGTCGAGGACTGCAGTTTCGCGCTGATTAGCAATCGTGCGTATTAGCACGAAACTGCAGTCCTCGGCTGGAATGACTGAGCTGGTGATGGTGTATTTCACGTATTTCAGCCTTAACCTTGGCTATAGGGCGGTAACTTACTGAAAATACCATGCCTTGCCTTCAATCTTCGAGTTGAACCAAACTATTGTTTCGGTCTCTCGTCTGGTCAGTGCTAATTTCATATTAGCTACCAGTTTGTTTCGCACTCTTGGCTTCCTTAAGAGGTTGAACCGAACCATTGTTTCGGTCACTCGTCTGGTCAGTGCAAATTCCATATTAGCTACCAGTTTGTTTGGCACTCTTGGCTTCCTTAAAAGGTTTTTCCACTTCCAGCTCAGTTGCTTCCTAAGCCGGGCCGCTGAGTGCTAATAAGCACGAAACTGCAGTCCTCGGCTGGAATGACTGAGCTGGTGGTGTATTTCATGTACTCCTATGCATACTTCTGAAGTCATCCGAAAATGGTTTGAGAGCATGAGGAGGAGGTAGGACATTTTTTTTTGCCTCCATCAGTCCTCTAAATTAAGCATTTTCGAATATTTGTGGCAATATTTGGAAGCAAAACTCAGAGCTCGGTTTCCTCCGCCATCTACGTTATTGGAATTAGAAACTACTATACTATCCAGGAGGAGTAGCCTCATATTCTATTAAATGTTGTTCACGACCTCTAGAGATATTCCACATCGTGTACAGTCTGCAATTGCCATAAAGTATTCCAGCTTCATATTAATAAAGCTTTTCTCTAACTTCATTTATGTTCGTACCGTTTACCCCGCATTATCTGGCATGTCCGAAAGAAGCGAGGTTGAGCAGTATGCCGTTAAATTCGATTTTTCCGGCATGCCGGATAATTCGAGTTTTATTTTGCAACAAAACAAAAGGAAATTTCCCCATTCAGTTTCAGTCAGAAAGCCTACCATTGTTAAAGCGATTCGTTCATATTTTTTTTTTAAATAAATGATTTTTGGTTCTTTTTAGAGTGGTGAGTTTTTATTTTTTTAATTGCTATGGTAAATTCTTTAGCACTGGCTTAGGGGCGGTAACTTACTGCTTAAATGTTTGCTTAGTTGTAATTTAATTTTTATAAAATTATTCGTAATCGAACAATATTTTTCTTGTTTAAATAACAAATAACATTGTTAGTTAATATTTTTACAAAACTATTTATTAATTCTAAAAAGATACAGTCGGACCTCCATATATTGAAGTAGCGAATTGCTGGGGAAAAAATCGATTTATAGAAATTTCGATACATAGAAACGATCTTATCTTACAAATTTCCTAAAACATTAAAATTAAAGCTAATTTTCGTGTATGAATTTTATACGAGCATCAGATTAAATGAAAGTTAATAATTAAAAGAATATCAGAAATTACATTTTTGCGCCTTCATACATATTCATGCTTTTGGCCATTCAACTTGATCCGCAACATTAGGGAATTTTCGTTTTGACATTGTAATCGAGAGAAAAGTAAAAAATCAATCTATACTTAACTTGAATGATTTTCACTGAGGTTAAAAGGACTAGGAAGGATAATCAACAGACGAAAGGGATAACTTGAAACTTATTTTACAGTGTTACTGGTTACAACTAAGATTTTAAATAAACTTGAGGGAATTTAAGAACTCCAGAACAGAACACCGACCTATCTACACACCCCTCAACCTCAGATTCCTTATAAGTTTCATAGCAATCTTTAGTGAACATTATTTTCTCTCCTAACCTTCATTTTTCATGAGACAAAAAGTCTAAAGTGGAAAAAAAAATCTACGAATGTCTCGAAAAAAAAAACGATATATAGAGATTTTTTCGATATATATAGAAACAATTTTTCTATGTAATGAACATAGAAATTTGCTGGGATTTCGATAGACAGAAAATTTCGATATGTGGAAGTTCGATATATGGAGGTTCGACTGTACGTATAAAACTTTTTTATAAGCTGAACTTATTTTTATTAGTACTTTTTTCTCCTAACCTCAATTTTTCCAGCAAGCCGGAAAGGACCAGGCAAGTGTTATTGAATGTCTGGTGCCCCCCGAAATTTGGGGCATGCCAGATAATGCGGGGTAATACGGTATTATTTTGTTATTTATCTCTAGATTTTTCAATATAGAAGTGTCAAGTTTGACGATTGTTTAAGAGCCTGGTCCAAATTTGAGAGACAAGGACTTACAGACATGCTTCAAACACGATTCAGAAAATATCGGGCTGCGAACAATATCCAAACGATACAAGCCTAGCTCACCACTTACAAGACCACCGAAGAGATGGAAAGACAAATATCCGGTGCAAAGGCAGAATCAGAAGCATTTCTTAGTTCACATGGATGCCAGTTTTCCAAATTCAAAGCAGAGTAGTGTCAAAACGAACGGAACATGTGCGCATAAAAATTTCCCTTCTCCCTCTGTTTAAACTCTAGACTAGGAGTTCGTAATAGTCAATACCAAAGTTACAAAAAATGGTAGCCCCTTTTGTACTTCTAGTCGCCATTTTTTAAACAAAGTATGCACGCATTGAAAAAAGTAAATAACCTATTTGCTTTTAGTAATATGAACAACACATTAAGAGATTGTAATATTCTACAAAATCAACAAACAAAATTTCACTGGATATGTCCTCATATGCAGGTAGTTATCAAAATTATGGAAACACTTGAGATTTATAAAGAATTCTTCATTAGTATGGTGTAGGACCACCTTTGGCATTGTATTACATGCCAAAGGTAGATTCGCTGAAAAATCGATTCATACAAGTGTTGTATAGTGTTCAGCGGAATTTTGTACCATTCGTCATGCAGATATTGTGAAAGCTCAGGGAGAGACGCTGGTGGAGGATATCGATTTCGTATCGATTGCTCGAAAATAAACCATTACGGTTCAATTATTTTAAAGTCTGGTGACAGTGTTGGCTAAGGCAGATGATTAACTTATCCTCGTGTTCATCAGACCATGATTGGATAAGTACCGCTGCATGGATAGATGAATTATCATCTTGGAAAATTCCATCTCCTTCAGGACATGTTTTGCATCATAGGATGGATCAGGTCAGCTAAAACGTCTCTATGCTTCTCCCCAGTGATCCTTCCTTTTAGGGTTACGACTGGTCCAGCGAAAAACCACGACATAGCTGCCCACATGATTAGAGATTCTCCTCCATGCTTGACAGTTGGAAGGAAAGAATCACGATCATACGCCTGTGCTGGTGTCCTCTAAACGTGTACCCGTCCTGACGTAAGGAAAAGTGTAACCAAACGATTCGTCAGATCATATTATTCTCTTCCCCTCCTCAATCAACCAGGATTTGGATCCCTCAAAAAGTTGAGATGTTTTAGTTACACTAGCTCCAGCTAGATGCGCTCTAACAATATGGCCTCTTAAAATTTGAGAGGTCCGACATTTCACGCGTTTGAATAAAAATCCAAGGCTACCAGAATATATACATCGCTATTTACAAAAAGAAATACACACACACATATATATATCTATATATATAAAAATCTCGTGTCACGATGTTTGTTCGGGGTAAACTCCGAAACTACAGAACCGATTTTTATCAAATTTCATACGTATCTGTAATTTGGTCCAACTTAAAAGATAGGATGGTTTTTATAATTTTTAATTGCAAATAAAATATTTTTGACACATTAATAGTGTGTATTGGTTGTTTGGTTCGGTAAATTCTTAATAGATGGCGCTGTTTGTTAATTCATCCTCAAAAGTTTTATTTTTAAGTTAATTAAAATTTACAAATGACACTATGTTACGGATATTGATGGTTATCAACAATATCGCCGTAGAAAGGAGGAGTACTGAGGCCACACTTTTCAATGTAAATGTCAAATTCTACAAATCAAGTTGAAATTGATAAGCAGCGGGTAGTTCCATACTCACCACTGTTTTTAAAAAACATATGAGGCTAATATAAATGTCAAATTTTCCAGCTCCGTACAATCTGCTAAATACGTTGTCAAATACGTTATTCCTTATCCTTATTAGGTCGCATTGGAGGTACGAGATATGGACGAAATAATGCGTTGGGTGGATATATGGGCAGCAACGAAGCTATCTGGCATAATTTAGTTTCCCCATATGCGAAAGAGACCCTTCTGTACAGCATCTTGCAGTACATCTTGAAAACGGTCAACGAGTATATTTTACCGAAGATATTTTCTACGAAGAGCACTTGAACCACCAAAAACAACCCTGATTTTTTTTTACATTGTCTAAAACATAATGTGTTTGACCCGATTCTCAGAGATAAAATTATTTACCAATGTTCCACGCTATTTTACATGCATTGTAAACAAATCCGAAATGTCACTGATTATTTCTGTGAAATATGTTGAGATTTCACAGGTCATTAACAATTTTATTTGAAATCATTTATCTGCTTCCAGAAGGTTCCTGAATTGCTACAAACGTCATGAATGCACACTTCTCACTGTTGCGAAAAATATTTTAGCTCCCAGTTTAAAGATTAACTGAGCGTATTTATTAAGTATATCGGCTTCATGTCAATTACGTTCCGTTTGTACTGCCTAAAAGCTCCCAGAGAGAGTGAGAGACCCCTTGGATAATGTAGTTTTGCAGGAATCTAGGCGAGTTAGACTTACGGCACTTGCTTGCAAGTCGGTCTTACCTTTCGCCATGCTTGCAGCATTATTGTTGGAGCTTTCTTGGAAAAGTAGCGTGGTGTGAAGCTTTGTGTTCAACTTACGTAACTTTTTCCTGACTGCCCACTGACACCACTGGCTTGAAGCCTAGGATAATACTGAATTCATTGAAAAAGATT
This sequence comes from Uloborus diversus, assembly GCF_026930045.1. NCBI lineage: Eukaryota > Metazoa > Arthropoda > Arachnida > Araneae > Uloboridae > Uloborus > Uloborus diversus. The sequence goes on from NC_072732.1 coordinate 142,782,288, forward strand.
CCAGGATAATTTCAGGAAGGTTAATGAATTTTATAGAAATGACTTCACTACCGTCGTCGTGGTCCATTCAGATTGACGTAACTCCCAATGGGAGAAAGTTGAGTCTCTGGATTCCGTAACTTTCCAAGAGTAACAAGCAAAAGGAATACTTTGCGTATGCTTGCAAGTTCATCTTAGCAGTGGCTATGGTAGAAATGACGCATTTGGTACTTTCTTGGTGAGTCAAAAAATGTGACAAGCTGTTACTTTTAATCTTACTTCGATTCTCTCTAAAGATTTCAGAGAAATGATTGTCTCGAATCGGAGAGGTTTCGGAATTCTTTAGAAAGACTTCAGGATAATTTTAGGAAGGTTTCTCACTTTTAATGAGATACGTTCCTATATTTTTGCAAGATACGTTACTGGCAGAAAATTCATCCTAACGCGTAAATTATCAATCTCATTTGTTTAAAAATTAGCTAGACTATTTTCAGCTTCACTAAAAATATTAATTAGATTCTATCGAAATATTGAGTAAAAGAATATTTTAATCCAACTACTTCGCCACAGCAACGCGTGGCTGTGTCAACTAGTATATATATATATATATATATATATATATATATATATATATATATATATATATATATATATATATATATATATATATATATATAGTTTCATTTTTTATTACTTACAAAGCGCATTGAAAAATGTCACTGTTATTTACAGGTGTTTCCATTATTTTGATACCTAACTGTATACACGAGGTGTGGCTTTAAAATAACGAGACTATTGCTGTAAAACATTTCATTTTAAATTAATACATATTTCGTTTTTATCCCCTTCAGTATACACCCCCTCCTCTATCCTTACAATACTCCATGCGAATTTTCCATTGCTCGAAGCAGAGCTGGAATCATTGAGAAGGAATAGATGGAGAGAGTGCAACCCTACTATCCCGATACGGCAACAGTACCATGTGACATGGGGAGCAATTTCGAGTTGACCGTAACCGCTGAAGAAGTTTTCATTAGCTGAAGCCATGCATGATAACAACCTCTAACTGTATTAGGGAAAAATTAGATTTATAGTAATAGTGCAGTATTCTAGCATTGTAAACTGTGAGGGAAAAGCCGCACCAGGAGATCCAGTAACTTTTCCCTAGCGTGTACGAATGTTTTTTACTTCTAAATAAAGAAAAAATAACATTTATATGCATTCAACGAGTACATATTCCACAGTTGCCTATAATTTTTTAATTTTTGTACTTATTTTACCTATAAAAGTTATAAAACATTGTATATCTTGAGTGTAAATAACATTTTAGTTCCATAAAAACACTTTTTACTTAACTAGTAATTATTTTAACGGCTCTTAAGCATTTTGTGTACATTTGCTTTGTTGGCGAGTATCTTCTCGCCAAGCTCCTGTGAACAGCAGATGCGCAAGAATAAAGATTTGCTATTTTTATGCTTCAATTTAAATACTAGTATGCCTGCGTATGAAATCATTTCAAAACATTGATTACAATACATATGAATCCATAAATTTTCAGTCAATAACAGAACACTTTAAACTATTTGTACATGCCCGTCATTTTAGGGAATAAACATCAAAATACATGAAAAATGCAATTACATTATATTTTAAAATCCGGAAAGAAGTGGGGAGAGGGAATTTGAATGATAGGTCTGTATTTGTATCCGTTATTTATTTATTTATTTAATTTTTATGCGGTAAAGGAGTTGGAGCCAGAGTTGCTCTGATTTGTAGTTCCGACTTCATAATAAGCGCCGTCGCGTCGTCTGAAAAATATTTAATGCCAAAAGAGCGATTGCGTGCCAAAACGCGACAACTTCCCAGCCAAACAAGTCATCTGACCTGGGAAACATTGGGTCCCAAGCTTATTTCATTGAGACATTTGCTATGGCTCCCTCCATTAGTATTCCTTCTCAATGGCTGGAATCCTTGTTCTGCGAGCTCCTGCACGACGCGTGCCGTTTTTCTTTTACAGCTTCAACGGACTGAAATCTTGTTTCTTTTAATGCAGCTTTGACCTTGGGGAACTGATAAAAGTCATATGGTGCAAGGTCAGGCGAATAAGGCGGATGGTCTAAAACTAGGATGTTGCAAACTTGGATAGTTGACAGACAAGGCAGAATGTGCCAGCGCATTGTCCTGTTAGAGAACCCACCATTTGTTCTTCCACAATTCGGGTCGTTTTTTCCTTACTCTTTCAAGGGGTTGCGCAAACACCTCACGGCAGTAATGTTGACTAATTCGATACTTGGATTGGATATTTTATTTCCGTTTTGGCCGTGGAAGGGTGACCCGGGTGGTCATCATCCCCAACGTCTTCTCTGCCATCTTTGGAAACGCTTGAACCACTCAAAAACTCGCACACGAGATAAACCCTCATCATCATACTCTTCATTTAAGTAAAGGAAGTTTCAGTAACGGTTTTACCAAGTTTTCATGTGAAATTTCACGACAATTCGTTGTTTTACTATTACACGTATTATCTTTTCCGGCAAAGTGAAACGAACAGCTCTTACATAAGCGATGGTTACGGCCAGAGCGATTTCTTTGCAAATACGGGAGGTGCTGCAACCAAAAGAGAAGACTTTAGATGCACAGCTGTTGGTCGTTCGAATTTAGCGCATGCGTGGTTCTTCAGTTGCAGCATCAGTCTCGTTATTTAATAGCCACACCTTGTATATATTCAGGGCCGATCCTAGGGTGTCGGCCGCCCGTGTGCTAAGACCTAATGTGCCGCCCCTCAAGTGTAATTTGCATATTTTGATTAATCTTTAACGTCTATATAAATCTTTCTTTAAATTTTTATGCCAAGTTCGAATTTAAAAGGGGGGGGGGGAAGAAGAATGATCTTATAAAAAAGAAGAAATTTTTTATAATAAGAAACTTCTTAGGCACAATTTATATCTTTGAAGAAAGTAATAGATACCAAAATTTACTAGTCGTAAAAACGCATTTTATGGTCTTTCTTCGGTGACATCAGAGAAGGGACGGAGGAAGGGGAAGCGTGGGGGAAGGGGGGTGTCAGGGGAGGAGGATTGCTCCAAGAAAATTATCAAATTGGCGTATGAAAAATATTTTTAGTTAATCTTTAGTTGTGTTTGGTTGCAAGAACAAAAGAATCAAGCATATTCAAGGTGCATGGAGAAATTTTCGAAATTGACGTCAAATATCGCAATTTTAGGAACTTTTTCGACACTTTTGGTGAAAGTAATGTTGCAGTTCTTTCCTAAAATTCTTTCCAAATTGAAATCAATTTGAAGCTATTTTTTAAGACCGTAGCTTAGGAAGGATCAGCGTTCTTCCCGAAAAATCTCCGAAACTGAAATTTTAAACCCGCAATTTTGGGTTACCTTTGTTGACGTTGCAAGAGGTTCTTTCAAAATCTTTCGATGAGAGGAGATTCCATTGTCTCCCATCGAAAGATTTTGAAATATAAGTTTAAAACGCAAATTTAGGCCGTCTTTGGTGACGGTAGGGGATTTGGCGGCTATTCTCCGGTAATTTTTCGGCGCTATTTTTTCAAAAATCCGTTTTTGGCTAGATTTGAAAACAATAGGGGAAACGTGAAAATATTCTGAACCAAAATATTTTTCGGAACTGAAATCTATTATAGGCTATTTTTTGGGAAGGAAGGGTTTTGGAGCTCTTAAGCGGATATTTCTAAAATCTCAATTTTATATTTTCTTTGGTGACGTAAACAAAACTGGGAAGCTTCTACCGATCTTTCGGATATTTTTCAACATTAATATCTGAAAAATATAACTATAGACCTTTTGTCCACCTCACCTCGATGATTGATTTATATGCCCTAACACCGTAAAAAGTTACATAAGCCTGGCAGTTTTCCTCCTGAATTCTTTAGAAAAATAAGTCCCAAAAACGTATTTTAAGCATTATTTGATAACGATGGGACGAAGAACGGGCGGGGGTTTAATGTGCCCTCACGAACTGTGTTTTTGAAACTGAAGTCAATTTCAGACTAGCTTAGGCAGAAAGCTGTAGCGCACGGAACCGTCTAAAAACGAAATTTTCAGGTATAGTGATTGCGTTGGAGGAAAGGGGGATCCGGGGTTTTTCCCCAAAAGTTCTTGAAACTGATGTTTGAAAAACGCAATTTTAGTTTGTTTTTTAATACGTTAAGTGAGAGGGGGTGTATTAGGGGCTTCTCTAAAGACGCTAATTGAGACTGTCTTCGGTAGTAAGGTTTGTGAATGGATTTCAAGGTCCTCCAACGCAAAAATTTCGAAAAATGTTAAAGCAATTTTATGTGACTTTTGATGATAGGAAGGGCTGTCGTCTGAAAACACGTTCCGAATTTTGGAGCCAACATTTTTAGGCTATGTTTGATTAAGTTAAGGTGGAAGAGGTGAATCAGAGATTTAATTGGGGTTTTTAAGATCGATGGTTCAACCAGCGAAATTTTCTGAAAGTAAAGTCCTAGAAACGCAATTTTAAGCCTTTTTTAGTTTCGTCAAGGAGGTCATGGCATCCTTTTGGATCTCCATTTTGGAGTTACAGTTAAAGTTGCTTCTCGGGGCAAGGGCCCTGCCCTCCTAACTGATCTGAAATCGGACAGTTCATTCAAGATTTTAATCAGAAAAATTGTCGTAAAGGGGGAAAGTACAACATTTTAGTTTGTCATTCATATATGTTATTGTCAAGGGAGTTGCAATTTTCCACTTTCTCCCCACGCATCCTCGATTGTTAAACACAGAGTTTGTTACATATTTTGTTGTTTGAAATGCTTGCGAGATTATCTAATCAGTATAGCTTTTTTTAAATAATTTAAATAAAATATGTCTTCATTGTTTAGGTCTATAAAAGCTTGGGGGGGGGGGGGGGTAAACATTAGTGGTGGCCCTCGGTGCTCCTTTTAGACGGCACCATTTCACGCTTCAGAAGGGGGCCTTTCCCCTCCCCTGTATCAATGCCTGATTACCGGTTCTGTCACAAACTTTGCAACCAAATGAAGCATGTTGTTAAGAGTAGATATTAATGGACAATGAACCACCACATTGTTCCCTAACATTCTATTTTTCTATAAACTATGCTATGCTGTCGGGAAATCGACACATACTTTGACAATTGAACATTTAACAATCAGCATATTTATTCTACTTATTATAAGTTATCTTGTGAGAAATTCTTCAGGAATTTTACTTCATTATAAGAACTATATGATGCGGACTGTGGCCGCCCCTTGATTTGGCGCCCTTGTGCGGCGCACACTCTGCACAACTGCTAGGATCGGCCCAATATATACTCGTATTTAATAGCCAATTCACTGATCTAGAGCGATTACTCCCCAGAAAAGACAACCTCTCAAACACGTGCTCTGATCCAAAAAGGCTGACCTTAAGCTGATGCGCCGGCTCGTATATATAGCAGCCTTACACTGATCGAGTAATGCTCCTGATGTCACCAATAATGAAACTCGCGCCATAACATAATCATTTGATAATATTTTCTGGAAATGTTTGGCATGCAGAAAATGCTTTATTTTGACAAGGCTGACCTGGATCCGATAGCTTAACTGTTTCACTGGTAAGACTAATTTTAAGAGAATGAAGAAACGAGAGTGGTCAACAACGAACGCTACCTACTGGAGTTAAAGGTTAATGCACTGGAGTTAGGACTAAAATTTCAGTTATCAAAAAACATCATCTAACAGGCAATTTCTTCGTTCTGAGTGGAAGCAATTTTCACTCATACCTTGACGTGCGATTTTCTAGTTTCTTAACAGAATGATATAAGCATACATCAAAATAAACTATTTTATAAATTTTTAAATACAAATGAAGGTAATAATTATTCAATGAAGGCAAATGTGTGAATTCGCACATGCTTTGCTTTATTTGTCAGACAGTTTTTGTCACCTGCCACGATCACTTTTCTGGGAATTTTTGACTGCAAAAAGTCTAAAACGCAAAAACGAACCCTTTACCAAAGTAAGAAAAATCGTGATCGTAAAAACTGATCAGGGAAAATGACCGACTCCGACTCTTGGAATTTTAAAGTCTTCGGCTCCGACTCCTTTATCTCAAAATAAGTCTTACTCCGACCTCGCAAACATTGGTAGAGTTGCGGACTTAGAGAGAAAGTGACCGTTCGGACTCGAGTCTTTGAATGAAAAACTTCGATTCCCGACTATGACTAACTTGGCAACGACTTTTTTTTTTTTTGATAGTGAAAACTTTCTTTAAGTGGACATTTTATTGTTTATTTTTGAAAGCACTTTTTAATATTTTTTTAAATTTTTTTTCTGGCAACAGTTAAAAAACAAACTTTTTTTTGTTGATATAATGGATTTATTTTAATGAGGTCATTATTTTTAATTCTATTTGAAAGCGACTAACGATTTTTTTTAATGGAGAATAATATATTAGCTGCTTTGTTAATAAGGTGCTACTACTTTATTCGTTCGTTTATTTATTTTTTACGCATATATTTCTTTATGAGAGCGAGGTGTATTTTTTATTTCTAGAATCAGCTTAAGATGCTAATAAGTTATCATTGAAAAAAAAATTGCAATTGTAGCTAATTTTGAGAATATTGATCACTTACTAGAAAGTCGATATTGATGTACGGGAAAGTAGGCTCGTTTAGTTCTGGGCGGAATTTCTTGTAAAATACGAGTAGATGTAAAAATAACTGGACTCATTGTTTTTGTGACTTTAATTAAAAATATTTGGCCTGAAATTAAAGACGACAAAAATTTGTTTGTAAAAAACCAAGATTTTATGAATCAGTTCAGAAAATGCGTTACGAACTGTTAAAAATCTTTAGAACTGCAGTTAATACAGTTAAGGTACATTTTGATCTATTGAATTAAACAGTCTTTTCGTTAGGAAATAGTTCTTTTAACCATCTGCTTGTGGAAGGAACTTTTTATTAGGGATTTTAGCGCATCTAATTTATATATAAGTATTTTTTGACTACTCTTACGAAATGGGATGCTTCATACACTAATTACTAACACTAAACTTTGTTCTTTCATCAGTCAGTGGTTGAACTTTATACTTCCACAGATTTACTTATTCATATATAAAATAAGCTAAATAAATGAATACTTTCATAAAATGATAAAAAGTTTTCATGTCTTACCAGAAATCTTGAATTTGCTTTAAAAATCTAAAGCTTCCATTACAATTTCTGAAAAAGAAGATAAAAATCTACGAAGACCAGATGTTGGCAAGAGGGAGGGGGGAACTGACGAATTTTGTGAGTTACCTTAACGGAAGAAAGATTTGTGAAACTTTTTAAGATGTAATTCCGTAGAGTGCTTTGATCAGAGTAGAAAATCTCTTTTCACAAGTCCAAGATTTATGTTCAACAGTTACCTATGAATTGAAAAATTTTCTTGTTTACTCTATGGCTCTATCCATTTACAACTACGATTCAGTCCAATATCGAGGATTTTGGCTGAATTTTGCTTTTAAAAGAATTAAGAAAATATTTAACAAAAATGACTGTATTCTGTAAGTGGAAGTTGATGTCCGCAGTAAAATGTTTCGCACCAAATGTCTTTTCGCCAATTATTTAAATAACTTTGAGAATCATGTCTAATGTCGAGCAATCTCTCTCTCACTCACACACACACACACACACACACACACACACACACACACACACACACACACACACACACACACACACACACACACACACACACAAAAATTCACATCTATTTATGTATAATTTTTAGCAAAAATTTCCGACTTTTTCATTTATCATAGCAAATAATTTAATACGTATCTGCGTTCTCCTGTTGCAATCGTACCATTCAGTTTATGTATGTATTCAATAAATTGTTCAGTGGAAGTGCCCTCTCCCTTAAATAATTGCAAATGCCTTTTTATTTTAATTAAATTTTAAGTTAAACCGTCAAAATCATTCATGAATGATAAGGACCAAAATGTATGGCCTCCAAAGTTTATTTTTGTATCCATTATAAACTGCAATTACGTGATATTAAATTTAAATGTTTGGGAAGATAGTCACTTAGAAACTCTTATTTCATTTCCGTATTGGTTTTAAATAAAATTTAGTTTCATCAAAATGTCTTATTTAATTTCTTGCTTGAAATTACTCAGTATCTGCTAAGTATCCCCTGCCATTTCTACATATTGACTTCAAAATATGCACATCATACAACGTAATAACTTTTATACCGATATACTTCGTGTCAGAATTACAGTAATGGTTAGTCTGAAAAATTATGTCTTGTATACTCTAAATATTATTGCTAAAAGCTCATTTATTTGATCTTACACATTAAAAAATCTGATGTGGACACAACAATACTTCCTTTTACATTTATTTAATAACTAGAAAATCGTACGCCAAAGTATGGCGGGTGAAAATTATTATCACATTTGAACAAAGCAATTGCTTGTTGGGTGATATTTTGGTTGTTGAAATTTTAACCCTAGTTCCAGTGAATTAAAATCAAACTCCAGTAGATAGCGTTCACTGTTGACCACTTTTTCCTTTCTTCGTTGCCCTGAAATGAGTCTTACCAGTAAAACAGTTAAGTTACCGGATCCAGTTCAGCCTTGTCAAATAAAGCATTTCACCTGCGTTTCAAACATTGCCAAAAGATACCATCAAATTATCATGATGTGGCACGAGTTTCATTGTTGAGGACGTCAGGAGCGTTACTCGATCAGTGAACTCGCTATTTTACATATATGAGGATGGATGCTTTTTAAAAACTCAACAGAATGGGTGCTTGCATTAATAAACCCGCTTTTTAAGCAACACTTCTAAATGCATAACATTTTAGACGTCCTACACTTACAAAATTATGATTAACATAGAGTATGGTACTTTGAAGTCTAAAGAAAGATGATTTTGTTAGCGTCTGAGATCTAATACAGCACTATCAGAAACTAAATGTAAATCGTTAGAAAATATGCACAACTAAATTCCATAAAGCCCCCACAAACAAAATTTCAACCTTCTACGGCACACCGCTTTTGCGTTATACGAAGTACATATACATACACACATAAAGACGTCGGAAGAACATTCATAATAATAAACTCAGGAACGGCTAAAATGTATATTTCAGTTCTCCGTACGTTCATAATAATGGGTACACGTCATGTGCTTGACAGGCCGAGAAAACTATACTCAACTTCTATTCGGTTCCTCAACCAACTTCGACTGAATACTTCAAAAGTACTCAACCAACAGTTCTCAACTTTCATTCGGGGATAAATAAGTAAAATGGAAATTTAAAGATTTGCGTGATTTTTTTTGTTTGTGATTCCTTTTATAGGAATGATGTTACATCTTTTACTTAGCAAAAAGAGGTGAAAAGGACATAACAAAACTAAGGAATTTTAAGACGTGACCAGAATTGCGTAGACAAGAATTTTTACTTTTGTATTTTAAACGAAACGTGTCTCTCTGTTGAAGACAAACTATTTGATGCTTTCATGAAACTTTTAGTATGCGTATTGGATTGACGAAAGTCCACATGAAAATTTTACTTGACAGATTATTTCACATTGTAACGGCTTATTTTAATTACTTGGATGATAATTTTTCATTTAATGGGTTCTTTCAGTCTTGTTAAATGGATTGTTTCACTTAAAGATTGCTTAAAAAGACAAACTAATGTGTTAATATCGCCAAATAAGCCTGTGGTTTCAATATAGTTGCAGAACATCCCCAAAGAGGAAGTCCTTTGCTTCCAATGGTGATAAATTAATTATATCGCCAAATTATCCCTCTACCTTACCAGAGCTGCGGAGTCGGAGTAGAACTAAATCTGGGGTAAAGGAGTCGGAGTCTGGAGTTGACGGTTTTAAAACTTCAAGAGTCGGAGTCTGTCATTTTTCCTCAGAGTCTGTAACCCTACTTGGGCTGCTAAGTCAGAGTCGGAGTCGATGGTTCAAAACTTACCGGAGTCGGAAGATGTGCGGCAAGTCATTTTCCCTACAACTTCACAGCACTGGCTTTTACACTCTAATCAAAATAAAACTTGAAAAAAAAAAAAAAAAAAGAATAAAGACTTATTTCTCTGCTTAATTCAAGTCGGCAGTATATTTGAAGCAAAAATATTAATACACAGCAACGTAGAAAAACAAATGGAAAAAATGCAATCTAAGTGAATAGAAGAAACTGCTACTAAAACTGCTACTTGTAGGATTACCCCTGCAGATATTGTTATTTGTACTTCTCTTCACGTGTCCGAGAATAATTTCATGACTGTTTGATAAAGATTTAATCACAATATAAAGATTGCAAGGGATTTGCAAAAGGATTTATTTGTTTTTATTTGTTTTACTTTTGTTGCAGCCATGGGTTTCTTTCTCCTATTTCTTTCAGTGGGATTGTAATCAGCTTCTCGTAAATTCGGGCTATGAGGAATTTCTTCATTCAATAGTTTTCTCCTCGAAATCAAAACTACGTTGTTAATAAAAAAAATGCTGATCGAGAAATATTTAAAAATTATTTTAAAATTAGTGATATTTTACTCTATTACTCTATCTATTTACTCTATTAAATTTCAACGAAAATAGGGCACAATATTGTGGAGAGGGTAATCACATAAGCCTCTTGGGTAAATTTTACGCAAAATGCATTCGTAGTTTATACTTGTCTTTTAATTTAAACATTCGTTACATCACAAAAATAGAAATGAGTTGTCTCTAAAAATTATACAAACCTCATATTAACTTAAAACATTAAATGGTTAAAAAAAAAGGGAACTTTTTTTGGCAGGAAGGGGAGCAGGGATGACAGCCCAATTGTCGCCCGTCCAAGGAACGCCACTATATATTTATTTTAACCGTAACTTTAGGTGTTCCAATCCCTCCCAACTCTTCCCTATATGAAAGTCGTTACAAAGTGAAAAATAATTCAACCCATGTCGAGGTTGTACTTGGGTCCTAAAGAGAACTAAGCTATTGGTAAAGGCCAACATTGATTCGTAAATAATTGCAAATCAAAGCGTCACATGGAACGAATGGAAAAAGGAAGGAAAAAAAATCTGGTTCGAAATAACGCATAAAATTTGACTAACAATCAAACACTTTTGAAATTATTTCTTAAAATCTAAGACACTGCACTTATTAAATTTTACAACTTATTAAAGTACGTGATTGAAATCAAAATCGAACAGAGTAAAAATAAATTGCTATAGAAAATATTGTAATAACTTTCGTAGTAGTAAATGACTGCGTTGCTGAATCGAATTACAGATCTTGAAGTGTTCTGACAAGAACTTGAATCAGAGACATCTGTTGGAGGAATGAAGCATAAATTGCAAGGAGTTCTTATCAACGCTTTCAAAATGATTTCTAAACAGTTATTCGTCGAGTCTCAAAATGTCAGCTTGCGAAGCAATAAAATTCAAGCTAGCTTTCTAGGAGACTTGGGGGACGCTGTTTACTCCTTTTTTATTTTTGTCTCCCATTTGGAGCATAAACTTTATCGCCGTGTTCGACAAGAAATTAAATTTAATGTCGGTTTCAGATGTTTAGAAAGGAGAATTTTTACGCCATTTTCTTCCTCAAGACTATTTTCGACATATAAGAAGGTTTTAGCAAATGGTAAAAAGTTTCTCTCTGGGATATTTTTGTTTTCATCTTGTCTGAAAATGTGAAGTTTCCTATTGGAGAAAGTAAAACTTGGTTCTTTTTTTCTGTTGACAGAACGATATCCGAAAACGGAACCAATACGGCATACGCCATTATGAATTCTAAAAAAGCTAAATAAATGCATCGCTAATTTAAGTGAGCAATATTTGTCTTATTAATTTTTTTTCATAAATTATTGAATTGGCCAAAACGTATGTCGAAACAGGACCGCTCATATCAGTTTGAGAAATCAGTATTGCTTATTATCGTCCCTTTGCAGGATTGCCAGATTTTTGAAATGTTCACCGGAATACTCCCCGCCCCGTTGCGAGTATTCAAAAGGGAAACAGTAGTGATAGTGGACTCAAGTAACATTTTCTGAAGACAGTATAACATTTTCAGAAACTATGAGAAGGCTCGACATCCCCTCCCCTTGCAAACAGTTTTGAAATATGCAAACAATTTTTTTTAAAAATAATATTTTTAGCTTTAGACTGTTATCAGCCCATAATTTTTGTAAATTTCGGATCACATACACCTCTGAAGGGCTGGTTTTTAGCGTATTTCAGAGGGTAGTTCATTTTCAATGCTATGAATAAATACTAATTATGAGCCAAAACCAGGGGTAATAATAAATGACACTAGCAGATAAATTGAAACGTTTTCTTTCTTACATGTAAATATACTTTAGTAAGAAGCAATACTTTGAATGAGGATTAATAACTTGCACAATATTTACATTTATTTTTCCTTCGCCAGGACTTTTTTAGAAAGTAATTTTTGGTTTTAATGAATTTGTAAAAATCCTTACAAGCTGATTCGATATTCATTTTACAAGTCTATATTTCAAATGATGAAGTGAATGTTCAGAAAAATCGGATATTTAAAATTTTCATTTCTTATTTTAAAAATTTTTTGGTCATCTAATCAAGTTAATTTTTTTTCGGGACCTGAAGTAAACCGCTGGACTGTCCCGGTCAGACAAGGACGTCCGAGAAGCCTATCCCTTTGCCCAAGGCTTGAAATCTCTCAAAATCGACAGTCTTTGTATTTCGCAGATAGCGCGTCATGGGATAATTGTTCTCGTCCAAGAGCTCATGTGTCCCAGACCTACGTCATAGGACCAAGGACATCACAGCAGGTAAGAAAGGTTCGTGATTATTTAAGCTGAGTCACGCTGGCTTTGTCAGGAAACAGGTAGCAAAGGTGCGTACAATCTCAGCAAAAACTAAATATCATAGATTCGTTCTACGCTCCTGTTTGTGAAAATTGCAACACCACGAAGGACTTACGCGAGCGAGCTGAAAATTGTAGGAAATGTAAAGTAGGGTATGATATGCAAATGATTAGAATTGCAGACCGGTAGCGCATGCGTATGCTGAGCAGCGCCCTCTGAACGGCGGATCGAACCGAATATAAATAGACGGCTGTAGCGAGGCGTGTATGATTATCGGTGGTTATATGCTAGAGTAAACGTTAACTGAATATTTACTATGCCTTTTCGACGAAAGAAAGCGACATTTGAGCAAATTTCGGAGTTTGAACGGGGCAGAATCGTCGGCCGTCGTGAAACTAGATTGTCTTATCGTGCAGTAGCAGCTCGTGTGCAACGTAACAGCACACAATCATGCATGTTTGTAAGCAATGGACGGACGAGGCTCGTACTGCTCGGAAATCCGGGAGTGGATCCCGAAATGTGACGTCAGCTCGCGATGACAGACACCTGGTGCGTATGGCGCGGACGAACCGCACAGCTTCTTCTAGACGATTGGCAGCACAGTGGTCAACAGCTACAGGTGTTTCATTGTGTTCTTCATCTATCGGAGACGTCTGCTGCAGCGTGGGCTGCGCGCAAGGATTCCTTTATACAGGATTCCTCTTACGCAAAACCATCGCCCCCACGGCTACAATGAGCAAATGTGCATAGGAGCTGGCGGACTGATTGGCAGCAGGTCTTTTTTTCTGACGAATCCCTCTTCAATTTGTGGCACCATGATGGCCGAATTCGTGTCAGGCGCTATGCCTGTGAACGTCACATTCCGGAGTGCATTATCGAACGCCACAGTGGACGAACACCCGGAGTTATGGTTTGGGGTGCCATAGCATATCATGGACGATCATAATTGCTACGAATTGTGGGCAATTTGAACATTACTCGATACATAAACGAAGTTTTACAGCCCCAAGCTATTCCTTTCCATCAAGGATTTCCAGGGGCTGTATTCCAGCAGGATAATGCCCGCCCACATGTCGCCAGGACTTACAAATCCTACTTTGGTTCGCAGCAGGCACAGCTTCTTCCTTGGTCTGCATATTCCCCGGATATATCACCGATTGAACATGTGTGGGATTTCGTTGGGCGGCGTCTTGCTTGTGATTCTCGTCCTGTTGCTTCAGCAGATGAACTTTGGTTGCGCATACAAACAATATTTAATACTCTTTCGCAGGCAGACATTCAAACTTCGTTTCACTGAACGCCGCGTCGTGTAGCAGCTCTTATTGCGGCGCGTGGTGGCCACACAAAATACTAATTTCTCTTTTTATTGTTTGTTTAGCTTGAAAATGTAATCATTTATTTGTACCATTACCACTCAACTGTGTGTTAAATTTCATTCAACTAAGATGTTTCCTTCATGGTGTTGCAATTTTCACAAACAGGAGTGTATGTCACGTGACATGGTGGTCCCCATCCAACTATCTCCGATTTGGTGGACGTTCTAAAGAGGAGCAAACATGCCTCTAAAACTAATCTACTCAAATTTTCAGCTTTCAACACACAAATCATAAGGATCTACACCAGTGGCGGATCCAGCCGATTGTTTTGGGAGGGGCCATCCGAAATTTTTGAACAAACTCCACAGGGCCGAATTTAGCTCCATGCCGCCCCTAGGCAAATTTGAAATCTGCCGCTCCTCCCCCCCTAAAAGAAGCAAAATATCCTTGACTCAAAAAATTTTATTCGGCAAATTTTGCTGACGATTCGGCCAATACCATGATTGAAAAACATTTGACTTTCATAAGATGTGTGAAAGTAATCATTATTAAATTACAAGAAAAAATTGTCTCTGTGGAAAATGAAAGAATGCTAATATTTTACTTTCAAGAATAACAATTTAATTCAAAAAATGTGTTTTATAATAGCAAATTTGTCACCTTAGGAAGCTGCCTACTCTGTCTATTGGGAAATTGGGCCCTGAAATTTTATTAAAATGAAGTTTTAAAAACTCAATTTTCGGGGTATCGAGACATTAGGTGAGGGGTAAATTTAGGAATCTCCCTCGAAAATGTTTAAAAATTTAAATTTCCGAGTAATGTTTAAAAATTAGGAAACTAAAAACGCATTTTGTCTATTTTTGATGATGTATAGAGAAAGGTCAGGTTTCGGGCGCTGGTCTCTAAATACTTTTTGAAAGTAAACTTAGAAACCAAAATATTCTGTTATTATACATTGAGAAGTTAGAAGAGGAGGGGTGCTTTTCTCTAGCTCTTCAGCTGTCCAGCCCAAAAATGCACCTTTAGGTAATGTTTGCTTACATTACAGGAAGTGTGAAGGTGCTTAGAATCCTTCCTTCCTGGAAATATTTTGCCTTTGAGGCTCTAAAAATTCGATTTTTAACTATATTTAGACATATTTTGGAAAGGGATGGAAGATTCGTGAGCTCCTCCAAAAACCTCCTTTTAAAGCTATCATCACGATAAAAACTAGGGAGGGAGGGGGTCCTATCAAAAATCGTTTGTAATTGAAGTACTAAAAAATTTCATTTAAGTTGCTTTTGAGCAAGTTAAGTGATAAAGGCTGGATAAGCTAGTTTCCGTTGACATTTTTTTCCAAATAAAAGGCTTAAAATGCAATTTTTTGCTACAAAAGGCATTTGTGAAAATGCATGGGAAAAGGGGGGTTTTCTCCCTAGTTTCGAAGTTAAAGCCATAAAAACGAAAATTTAGGCTTTCTTTCGTCTTGTGAACAGTAAGTATATTCTGAGAACCGCAGCATTTAGAGATTGTTCAAGTGTCTGTAGTTGTAATCAAGAAATGATGTAAAAGATGGAGAAAAATTTTGGAAATAAAAGTTTTGTTTTGAGAATAGGGATATAATTTATCTCCCAATTACGGCCTATACTTCTTTTTCAGCAAGACACATGTGTTAAATTTTGTTATCTTCTTATAATATTATTTTCTTTTTTTTTCCTTAAAAAAATTCCTACAATCACAAGGCTTTGGGAGGGGCCATGGCCCCCATGGCCCCCCGATAGATCCGCCCCTGATCTACACTACCTCAATAAAGGAAAAAAAAGTTGGCTCCAAAACAACCTCCAATTGGGGAACCGTACTATAATTCGACATTTCGTTTCCCAAAGCTGAAGCCCTCCCCCCCCCTTTTTTATCTATCCTAGATCCTCAGGATTTGGGCCTTGAAAGCTAAAAATCTGTATAGGTTATTTTCAAAGGCACATACCTGCACATCTATAACATTTCATTCAAAACGAGATGATTGGGTGGAGACGACGAGATCACTTAACATGGAATGACTCAGTTTTTGACGGAATTTTTGCTACATGTTTCCTGCGAAAGCTAACGTGACTCAACTAAGAGAGAACCTTTCTTACCTGCTTGTGATGAGCTCACGCAGAAAAATTTTGGGCCTTTATACTATGACGAAGGTCTTGCGCTCACGGGCTCTTGCTCAACGCACTTTGTGGTTGGTATAGAGCGATTTATTGCTTCATTTTGAGGAGCGGACCTAATATCCTGTAATTAGAAAAGAAAAAAGTGGTAAACAGGATTCAAACTCCATTGAAATTCGGCTCGGCATGTGTGGCTGTCACAAGACGATTAAAAAAATCCTGTTTCTTTTTGGCAATTGGGAAAGCAACCACGTGAAGATGTCTTCGGTATGGGTGAAACCCCCACCGAAATTTGACGCCAGTACAGCAATACATGCCATGAAGCTGTTATTATAGTTCTCAATTTAAAATTGAGCTTCCGTTAATTCATTGATTTTACTAATGCAAAAAAGCAACTCTTGACTAAAAAAGCTCTCAGCAACCACTGAATCAATGTGACGAAGTTGTGACTAGGGATTGCAATACCGGACCAAAGATTCAATATCGGTATTCGATATTTTTAAAACGTGATACCCGGAATACAGGTATTCATACCGGTATTTGAAATTTCTCAAAAATGCTTGAAAACTTGTTTCGTTGCCACATTTCATAATTTTGTACAAAAATCGTATTTTTTATGAAAACGTCTTATGAACAAATACAAAATGAAGGAACAAATGTCATAATAAAAGATCAATAATAGTAAGCAACATAATGCCTCTACTGAATTGTCTCTAAGCCTGGAACTCATTTTAGTGCTCAACTTTTCTACTATTGAAAATACTTTTCAGAATTCAAGCAGGTTGGTGGTACTGTTAACAATGCGCGATACACCTTCTCCAATTGTCTACAAGTCCTTCATCTTCACATAATTCGGTCTCTTGCGTGTTATTATTGGATAAATCCTTTTGAGTGTGTATGTTTCTTTGTATTGTGAGTAGAAATGAAAACAGTCCGAAAAAACCGAAAAATTTCCGAAAAAGACAGAAAAAAACTTTTTTCCGAATAGGTTTATTTCCGATCCGGAAAAATTAAAAGTTTGAATTTCTTCAACTTTTCAAAAAGTTTTAATTGAAATTGTAAGCAAAAAATTATAAAACTAGAATTTTAACAAACTTAAATTCTGATGCTATTTCTTTCTTCCCCCCCCCCACCAACTTCTTGTACGTTAAAATACGATCTATCTTCTAAAATACAAGTTGTTGCATGATAATATAATTTGCATATAGGTCAGAAAACATTTAATACTTTTTGCACCAAAAATGAAATTTTGTTCACAAAATTTTCTTAATATCAATTAGGGGAAATGCTAGAGGTGAGAATACATATTCTATATTAGGTTCCCCCCCCCCAAAAAAAAGAATGTCAATTTGTCAAGTCGCACACCCTTTCTTATATTTTCCCTTTTTGGTCAAAACGATTGTAAAAAAAAGCTTCATATAATTTAAACAATGGCAATCCCTTTTATCAAAACGAATTTTCAAACTTCCAGAAAGAATGTTTTTAAATTCGGTTTAGAACACAGTGTTGGTTCACGCTTTCAGGTGCAAGTCGGCACGGGTTGCCGTTGTTCCAATTTTAGGAAACTTTTTTGCAGTTTAGAATTCTTCAATATAATCAATACATAGTCATTTCAGTTCATCAAAATTTTGATCAAAACTTACCCTTATTCTCAAGGATCCAGTATAGGCTCAGGGAAAGTTTGCTTTAGTGGAACAATTGTACCTTAAACATAATACCAGTTCTTATTACTTTGAATATACGTTATTATTAACTTTTACATAGCATAGAACAAAACTTAAATAAAAAAATTTGAAAAATACAGAATTTTTTTAATTATAAATTCACAAAGAAGTATTTGGAGTTTGACTGGATAGAAAAAAAATCAAAACTCATTAGCTTTAATTTTCATAGAGTAAAGTTACATTGCAAGGAAGGGAAATCATACTTATTTTTCTTTCAAACAATGCCCATTTGTACGTGAAATACACCAGTCAGCTCAGTCATTTCCAGCCGAGGACTGCAGTTTCGTGCTTATTAGCACTCATCAGCCCGGCATAGGAGTGACTGAGCTGGAGGTGGAAAACCTCTTAAGGAAGCCTAGAGTGCCTAACAAACTGGTAGCTAATATAGAATTATTGCAGACCAGACGAGTGATCGAAGCAATGATTCGGTTCAACTCGAATATTGAAGGCAAGGCATGGTATTTTACTGAATCAGTAAATTACCGGAGCCCAATAGCCAGGGCTAAAGCAGAAATACGTTAAATACACCAATTGTCTGCGCTAATTCTATATTAGCTACCAGTTTGTTTGGCACTCTTGGCTTCCTTAAGAGGTTTTCCGTCTCCAGCTCAGTCACTTTCCTATGCCGGGCTGATGAGTGCTAATAAGCACGAAACTGCAGTCCTCGGCTGGAAATGACTGAGCTGGTTGGTGTATTTCACGTATTTCTGCTTTAGCCCTGGCTATTAGGTCCGGTTATTTACTGAATAATGTCCATTTGTGTTTGAAAGTCAATAGTTACTATTATTATTTCAAGTTTCAAAGGCAATCTAAAATAGAAAATATAATTGTTATGATCAGACACACGTTACCCAATATTATTGGTTGAACGGCAATTTGACTTATTTCTGGTGTTTGACCAAGAAAGTTCTCAAATAAAATTTAGTACAGTTGAGACAAATAATTAAAAAAAAATGATAATGTATTTCTGAATTTGATGGTTGGAATAAATTGTTCGTAGATCTAATGCATTCAAAATTACACTCTAAATTAACTTTCACAAAAGGGAAAGTGATAGGTCAAGGAAATGGGAAAAATAAAAAACATGATGCAAACAAAAACGCTCGAAAATGCTATTCATCTCACCATCTACTAATGACAATATCATTTTGCAATCTTTCCGCTTTTTTTTGTTTAATGATACTCTACTAGTTCATGCTTTTGAAGTCGAATTTTTACATCAATAGATTGATTTCGGTTCTGTATCACGGAAAAAGATATGTGCATTTAATATATAAGTAGATATTTAATAAGTTAATTTGAAAATTCTTTAATTGAAACCATTTTTTACTTTCATCTAATACCGAAATTAGCGGTATTTTACCCCCATAAAATACCAGTGTTACGAAATTGCCAAATTTCTCGAAATACCGGTATTGCAATCACTCGTTGTGACTAATTTATGTTTCTGCCCCGGGTCTGCGAAAAGAATATTGAAACTGAATGGCAGCTTTAGTATTTGACGCCATAGTTCGCCGGAGGTGCATGGAATCCTCAATATTTACTTCATTTTGTAAATTTTATGGAGTTTCAAATAAAAACAACCGGGGAAGAAGAATAAAGTTCATTCAAAATATAAAATAATCGTTAAACGAATTAAACCATTAAAAACTATTAAAGTCTGCCTGATGAAAATCCAACAGTATTATACACTATATGCCCAAAAGTATTTGGACACTCTCAAAAATTCATATTTTTACGGATTTCTCAACAAATAAGTGACTATTAGTAACTTGTCACATAAAAGTTATGTTCCAGCTGTCATTTTCCAATACAAATTATAGAGGAGAACGTTGAACGTTGGGGCGTTTGTACCTTGGGATATTGCTAATTTCTAAGAATCTATTTTTAGCAGCCATGTTTTTGTAATCTCTAATTGTAACCTTCACTACTAAATAGTGCCGTAGTAAAAATCAGCATCAAATGAGTAAAATTGACGGATTTTTTGAGAGAAAGAAAATTTCATGACTCCATAGTAAATATTTTCTTCGTTTTCATTTCTTTTTCTGTCTTTGTATTTGTAACTTTAAGCAAATGAATTTTATTCTGTTATTAAAGAGATGTACTTTAAGTAATTTTTTTATGAGAAAATAAATGTGCAACTAGATTGACCATTATTTTGATTTTTCTTAAACCACGTGGTGATTGCACCTTGGGACAGCCAAACATTTTGTACCTTAGGACACGTTCCAAGGTAAAACATATGCATGGTTCTTAATTTATTGTTAAAATAGGTTTAGGAACATGGAACAATGTTCTAATTTTATGTCGTCTTTTAAACGAATTTTATGTTAGATAATTCGTACTGCATTGTTCATAATTCATTATTAAATATTCATGATTTAATTCACTGCCATGAAATTTTTTTTTTGTTTTCAGGTGAAAAATTGGTTCAAGTACATGGCTGTTTCCTGAATCATGAAGACTTTTCCATAGTACAACAGGATGCGTCCCAAATTACAGTACGATGTTTTTTACCTTGGGACAGCTTGGAACTTTTACTTCAAATGGCTAGCAACATTTTATTTTCAAACAAACTGTCTGAGTTTTAAAAATATATTGCATAGAAATATGTTGGGGTATTCAATGTGACTTTTAGATTTTAAATTTGATTCAAATAATGACGTTTGAAATTAAAATATGAAAAGTTTCCCAAGGTACAACACTCTCCGTGGCATTTCGGGGATCACTTGCAAATTGAGGGAAAACAAAAATGTTTTTGATCATCATTCATCGTAAATAGCTGGGATAAGCTTTAAGTTTCAAATATTAGTTAGCTTACTATGTACCGTATTACCGCGCATTAACCGGCATACCGGAAAGCAGCGAGCTTGACCAGCATGCCGGGAAATTCGATATTTCCGGCATGCCGGATAATTCGAGGTTTATTTTGCAACAAAACAGAAGTTAATTTCAATATTCAGTTCCAATCAGGAAGCAAACCACTGTAAGAAAAAAAGAATAAATAGTTCCCGAAAGTAACCTTTCAAAAGAAATTGCGTATTAAAAATGTGCTTGTTATTTGTGGTAGGCTATTATTAAGGGATTAAATTATATGCCAATAAAATAATGAATTCAGAAATAATCATTGTTTGCACAATTTGTTCATAATTTTTTTTAATGAATTATTTTAGGTTCCTTTTACAGAGGTAAGTTTAATTTTTGTTTATTGAATGGTTATGGGAAAATTCTTTAGCACTGGTTTAGGGGCAGTAACTTACTGCTTAATTGTTTGCTTACTTAGTTTTAATTTAGGTTTTATAAAATTATTCGTTATTAAACAATATTTTTCTTGTTAAAATAACAAATGACATTGTTAGTAAATATTTTTACAAAATTAAACTTTTTATTAATACTAATAAGGTATGTATAGAACGTATTCATTTTTAAGCTGAACATGTATTGTTTTAACAATTTTTTTTCCTAACTTCGATTTCTCCGGCATACCGGAAAGGACCAGGCAAGTGTTATTGAAAATCTGGTGATCCCCGAATTTTGCGGTATGCCAGATAATGCGGGGCAATACGGTACAATTATTGTACATAAAGAGAAAGTATCACTGATGTACATTAAGATATAAGAAGTTCTTTCAAAACTACGAATATTATTTGTAGGTTTTTGACTCATAGCGTGCAAAGTTTTCCAGCGAAGCTTACCGAACTTTCAGAAAACTTTACAGCATGCAACAGAAGTAAAATACTAAAATTTGAAATTAAAATACTGAAAATTTGATAAAATATGAACATTTAGAGCAATTAAATTTTCACTGCGCATGCGCGAAAGATAGCAATTTATGACTTTGATAATCTAAAACCCAACAAGATTTTTCAACTTATGATAAAAATCCAGTTAAATATCTTAAAAATTTAAAAAGTTATCAGCTACCTTATGGACCGAATTTCAATAATTCTTGGATTGGCGACGGTTTGTGAGGGGTCAGTGTAATTCGTGATAAAAACAGATTATATGCGAACGATCCCTCACGATTCGTCGTCTATCCAAGAGTTATTGAAATCCGGTTCATTAGATAACTGATAACTTTCTGAATTTTTAAGATATTCACTTGGAATTTCAACATAAGTTGAAGAATCTATTTTTGTTTTAGATTATCAAAGTTATAAATTTCTATCTTTCGCGCATGCGCAGTGAAAATTTAATTGCTTTAAATGTTCATATTTTATCAAATTTTTAATATTTCAATTTCAAATTTTAGAATAATGCTTCTGTTTTATGCTGAAAAGTTTACTGAAAGTTTAGTACGCTTTGCAGGAAAACTTAGCGTGTTATGAGTTAAAAACCTTTAAATAAAATTCGTAGTTTTGAAAAAAATTCTCATATTTTTGTGAAATTCACCGACACTTTCTTGAAAGTACGTACAATAATTGTACGTAGTAAGCTAACTAATTTCTAAATTTACAGCTTATTCTCAGCTATTTACAACAAATGACCGATTTTTTTTTGTTTTACTCAATTTGTTACTGATCTCTGAAACGCAAAAGGTGATATATCTTTTATTGGAAAATGACAGCTGGAACATACTTTTTATGGGACAAAAGTTACAAAGCAATTGGTCACTTATTACTTGAGAAATCCTTATAAATGTAAATGTTTGAAAATGTCCCAATACTTTTGATCATATAGTGTAAATCTGTGTATGTGTTTGTTCGTATGTATTCATGTCGCTGGCTGCTGGATGTCACGCAACCTCAGTAATGATTAAATGCTGCCCAACTAGGCAGCATTTGGCAATTTTCCGACAAATTTGGCACCAAAATATTCGTCAAAAAATCCCCTCCCATTTGGCGATATTTTTCAAATTTTTCGACATGCCCATGTGCATCATCACTATGTGATTCACCACCTTCGGCACTGGAGGTAACTAGTGTAAAATAATTCCACAAGTACATAAACTAGCTATTAAATTGCACTGAAAGCTCCATTAAAACATTCGCCGCTTCAGTAAATACAAAAAAATATGTCAAATTAATAAAACAAGCCAGTAAGTAACGTTAAAGGCTCCATTAAAATACAAAGTAGAAAGAAAACACGGTAGCGACTTAAACGTTTTCAATTTTTGGAAAGGTAGGAAATAAGCAAGTCCCTATTTGTCAACGTACTCTTCTTCATCCTCTTACCACAAAACAATTATTTTTTTCCTTACTGAATAATGAATTAGTTTTTATTTTCCCGCAATTTTAGACTTAACTTATTTGAAACATCATGCGTTTAAATAATTTTCAGGAATTAAAACCTTAACCAATTTAATTCTTCGTGTGAAATTAGTAGTCTCTGACAATAACATACTTGAAGCCAGTGTTCCTCAAACTTTTTTACTTTTCGGAACACTTGGTAGGTTGGCTCAATCCTTGCGTCATACCTGAACTAAATTTTATGTGTCAGTATGAAGAATGCTTTCAACACACAATAGTGAAGGGAAGAAAGAGAAAAAATATGGCATTTCCATAAGGATATAACAATTAATATTTTAAATTTGTGAAATATGTTTTAAATACTACAGTTTTTTTAGAAATTCAATTGAAGTTCAGCATGAATTTTAGTACTTATTAGGGCTAGAAAGTTCGAAAAACACGACTAAGACACTTGTGCTTGAGGCTTAGTGGCACTTTCTCTTCAAGCTGTATGCAGTGGAGTTCCCATAAGGTATACTCCAAATTACAGATCCTATATACGAAGAGATTGGACAACGGAACATGGTGGAGCGTCGATCTCCGCCATATTTAGTCCAAGTGTTGTCAGCTCGAAATGCTGTACTGTGTGAATTTTTAGCTTTCCCACAGAATATAGGACATGAAATCTAAAGAACAGACTGATTTTTTTTCTCCTCATATTTTTATTAAACGCAGTGAACACCAAGTCTGGCAATCCGGCGCCATTCGTTTCGTATTGTCATAGCGCTTACAAAGAATTTTTTTTTTCTCAAAAGCTTGTTCTTAAAGACAGAAAACAAACAGATATTTGTGATCTGCACATTGCATTCCATAATATCATAACTAGTTTCCAATTTTTTTGACACAATGTACAGTGATATTTAAGGCAGAAGATGCATTACGGTTTACGGGGAGTGAGCATCTTTGGACATACACTCCTGTTTATAAAAATTGCAACATCACGAAGGACTTATGCGAGTGAGCTGAAAATTGCAGGAAATGTAAAGTAGGGTATGATAGGCAAATGATTTAAATTGCAGTCCGGTAGCGCATGCGTATGTTGAGCAGCGCCCTCTGAACGGCGGATCGAACCGAATATAAATAGACGGCTGTAGCGAGGCGTGTATGATTATCGGTGGTTATATGCTAGAGTAAACGTTAACTGAATATTTACTATGCCTCTTCGACGAAAGAAAGCGAAATTTGAGCCAATTTCGTAGTTTGAACGGGGCAGAATCGTCGGCCTTCGTGAAGCTGTATTGTCTTATCGTGCAGTAGTCGCTAGTGTGCAGCGTAACAGCAGCACAATCATGCGTGTTTGGAAGCAGTGGGCGGACGAGGTTCGGACAGCTCGTAAATCCGGGAGTGGACCCCGAAATGTGACGTCAGCTCGCGATGACAGACACCTGTCATCGCGACTTACGCAGCGCCACGCTGACTAACCGCACAGCTTCTTCTAGACAATTGGAAGCACAGTGGTCAACAGCTACAGGTGTTTCATTGTGTGCTTTATCAATTCGGAGATGTCTGCTGCAGCGTGGGCTGCGCGCAAGGATTCCTTTATACAGGATTCCTCTCACGCAAAACCATAGTCGCCTGCGGCTACAATGGGCCAATGTGCCTAGAAGCTGACGTACTGATTGGCAGCAGGTCGTCTTTTTTTTACGAATCCCGCTTCAATTTGTGTCACTATGATGGCCGAATTCGTGTCAGGCGCTATGCCGATGAACGGCACATTCCGGAGTGCATTATCGAACGCCACAGTGGACGAACACCCGGAGTTATGGTCTGGGGTGCCATAAAATATCATTGACGATCACAATTGCTACAAATTGTGGGCAATATTAACAGTACCCGATACATAAACCAAGTTTTACAGCCCCAAGCTATTCCTTTCCTGCAAGGTTTGCCAGGGTCTGTATTCCGGCAGGATAATACCGTCCACATGACGCCATGACTGTCAAATCCTATTTTGATTTGCAGTAGGTACAGCTTCTTCCTTGGCCTACATATTTCCAGGATATGTCACCGATTCAACGTGTGTGGGATATCGTTGGGCGGCGTCTCGCTCGCGATCCTCGTCCTGTTGCTTCGACAGACGAACTTTGGTTGCGCATACAAACAATATGGAATACTCTTCCGCAGGCAGATATTCAAACTTTGTTTTACTCCATGCCGAGTCGTGTAGCAGCTCTTATTGCGGCGCTTGGTGGCCACACAAAATACTACAGTAGAGAACCAATTATCCGGAGAGTTCGGGACCATCGCTATCCCGGATATCAGAATTTCCCGGTTTTCTGAATCGCTAAAAACCTTTGTTGGCCGATTGTTTATAAAACTTAAATTAGTATAATAAATAGTAATACATATTAAAATAAGAAGAAAACAGTTCAGATATCCTTATAAATACTATCAAAAAATTAAAAAATACTACTGAAAGAATAATTTAAACACGAAAAAACTTCAAGTTAGTCATAAGACCTGAAACCTTTACATTCAATCGGAAAAAGTAAAAAACACCACTTTTCGATCTTTTAAAACGAAAAAAAAAGAAGGGAAGGGTTAAAAACAAGTTTTTGAACGAAAATGTGCAATTTTCCTGCTATTCTGTATGAAAAAATTTGTTTTCATACACGAGCTTTTTTTTTTAAAATTTTTTATAAAGATTTTGTGTTTGTGATCACGGTAGTTATTAGTAACTATTGCTTTTTGCAATATCAATAGGAGTTAGCTTTATGAGTTCTTGCAGCCTTATTACAGTCATGTGTTTAACAATTTCTAGATTCCACGATTAACTATCCGGAAAATTCGCGAATCTGGTTTTCGGCGTTTCCCGCAATTTCGCTACATCACTGACGTTCTAAACAGCTTTAATTTTAAAGGTCATTCGATAAAATATTGCATTAGAATTCGACAATATTCATTTCTTCAGTTCTTTAGTTTTCAGTTAGAATAAAACACGAAAATTTCCGACTTAAAAGTATACTTCTTAATTCAGGAATATATTTCGGAAATTTTGCCCCGCGTAAAACCCTTTGAAGTTCGGTTTTGTAAACATTTTCCCCAGTTTTACGTAAGTAATATGGTATTTATTAAGAAACAGTTCATATTATTTTAGGTATTTCAAAAAGAAAAAAAAAACTTAGTTCTTCAAAAATTGCCAAAAATGCGTATTTTTAAAAATATACTGGAAAATCTGCAAACAGTTGCCGGTTTTCTGGTTTCTCGGATAAAAGGTTCTGCACTGTAATTTCTATCACTTTTTATTGTTTGTTTGGTTTGAAAATGTAATCATTTGCTTATACCATTATCACTCAACTATGAATTAAATTTCATTCAACTAAGATGCTTTCTTCATGGTGTTGCAATTTTCACAAACAGGAGTGTAAGATGGCCGCCATTCCGAAGTAGTCCAATCTCTCCGTTTGTAGGATCTCTACTCCATATACGCCGTATACTCTCAAACATTTTTAGACATATAGCGTATACCCTCAAGCTTCATAAAATTTCATATTATGACATACTATATGTATATGATCACATACACAAATTGTGCGTAATGGATTACTGGGAGTATACCCTCAGAAAATTGATGGGAACATCACTGGCTGTATGTTGGGAATAGCTACACGAAGATTTCAAATCGAGAATCTGGGCATGATATTTGTTCTCTAAAAGTGTCATTGCTAAGAATTTTATGTCATCTTTAAAATGGAAACAGTAACAGGTCATGCATAACGTAAACGGATATTTTTAGATACGCTGTTCACTATCATCCAATATGCGACCAAAGACACTTCGCAAACCCTAGTATTAAGTAGCGTTGTACCTGAGGTCTATAACTTTTTCTCGTGCTTTTTAGGAAATTTTCTTGCTGATGCGTCAACGAACCACGAACCAAGCCATATTGTTCTATGCCAGTCAACTAGAAGTACTGCTTAAACTTGAAACATGACCAAAAGTTCTGCCACCACAAACTAATTTGAAAATTGAAATTGGATTTTTGCGACAGTTCCCGTCATTGCAACTGCTTCATCACTACAAGCGCATGTGCAGTTAGTTATAACAGTGGATTCTGTTGCTTTTTTGCAAGTTGATAAAGTTTTTTTTAGAAAGTATAATGATCTTGAATGCCGCCCTTAGTAGCAAGAGTAGTTCTATTTTAATGTGTGTTAATTAGTCTATAAAGAGGCGAGTTCGTAGATCTAAAAAAAGCAATAATTACACCGATACACAAATCAGGTGCTAAAGATGACTGTAATAGTTTCAGACCTATCTCGGTTCTGCCAATATTCTCAAAATTACTGGAAAAACGTTACAGCTCTCAGTTGGTGAATTTCTTAGAAAAATAGGATTTTTTTCATAATGCATAATACGGATTTAGGCAAAACAGAAATACTGAAAAAGCTGTATTAAAACTAGCAGGTGAAATTTATGCGGGCATTAACGATAACTATGAAACTTCTTGGATTTACGCAAAGCGCGAGAGCATAAAGATTTTGATAAAAAAGTTATACAATGTTGGAATAAGAGGAATCCCTTACAAATTGATATTATCCTATCTCTAGGGACAGAAAACAAGCAACAAAACTAAATAACTGTATAAAGCAAATATAAAACAACAAAAATGGGAGTCCCTCAGGGATCAATTTTAGGTCCTTTACTTTAATATATATTAATGACATGTCATGTATTAAATTATACGGTACAATCACTCTATATGCAGATGATACAGCATTAACATATTGTGCAAGGAGCATTGATGATATAAAAAACCAAATAGAACTTGATTTAACTGCTATAAATAAATGGTTAACTGACAATATGTTATCTCTTAATATAAATAAAACAAAATATATAAAGTTTGATTTAAATAAGAAAGGAATTAATAAAATTGATTTAGACATAAAATATCACGAACCAACATGTGATTGCACAAATAACTATAACTGCCCTACTATAGAAAGAGTCGAAAATATAAATTATTTGGGTATAACTTTTAGTGAAAATTTAAAATGGAAATGCCATACTAATAAACTTGTGAAAAAATTAAGAGGTAGAACACATTGGCTTTATCTATTGAGAAATATAGTTGGGGAAAAAGTTTCTTGGATGTTTATTTTATGCTTGGAGAAACTTAATAATTACGTATGATATTTGTGCATGGGGAGGTGATTATGAAACAAATCTTACCAATTTAAATAGAACTTATGCAAAAATTTTGAAAATAATTTATGGATCTAAGCAAGAATTTAATAAAAACGATACTATTTTACAAGAGTCAGAGAAAATCTATAATATCAGAGAAATATATGCACAGAGAATATTGTATTTTTTACATAACAATAACTGTTTTGAAATTAATGAAAAACAATATAATACTCGAATTTCAGATGAACAATATAAAGTTATAAAACCAAATAAAACGATTACTAAAAAGCAATTCTTTTTCTTGGCACCGCGGCTGTTTAATGAAATAACGGAAGATGTTAGGAATGAGAAGAACTTCAAAAAAATATAAACAAGGCGTCAATGAATATATACAAAATAACGACATTCTATCAATAATTAACTTTTAGCTGATAAAATATACTGACTTGCCCACCGGGGGGGGGGGGATTTTGTATTGTATTTTTTATACTATAAAATGTTTCAATGCGAGTTGTGTTTTTTTTTCTGGAGTCAAACAGTCGAATTATTGTTCTATATGAAATATTTATTATTTGTGTAAAATTAATTTGTAATTAATATACTGTTTAATACATATTTGGGATTGTACTCCATATTAAACCAATTAAATAACACTGCGGACAGTGCCTTTGGCGCTCTTTAGTGTTGAATTTTTTGCTACTAACTCATGTTGAACTATAATCAAGATTTTCTTAATATTTTGTTATGACGTTTGTAATTTATGTTTCATAATTTGTATGTCTTAACTTTATTTTATTTTGCTTACTGTTAAGTGTTTTTTCTTGTTAATAAAATATAAAGCATTAAAAAAAAAACGCATTTAATTCATGAACTCGAAAAACTTTACCTACTATTTGTGATTTATGAACCAACTTTTCAATTTCGCCCGTCATCTCGTTGATTCGATGCCTGATAACATGTTGATGTCTCAAAACGATGTCTGAAATTGGCACTCTAATCCACCTCATTCACCCGCGTCGGAACCTATTGTTCCCCGCATAATTTCCTCACACGCTGGTAAAATGATCTTAAAGCAGTTCCATATTTTTCCAACGTTTGGCTCCCATATGTTTAACACTGTCCTTTCTCCATCCATTTTTTCTATTTTGCATACTTTTTTTTTATTTTTCCATTCATTTTTATCTACCTTGCTTTGGCTACTTTTACCTTTTTCTCTTAGTTGACCCCCCCCCCTTTTTCTTCTACTCATCTTTATTTTTTCCTTTTTCGAATATTTTTGTTCCTGTTTATTTTTTTTCCTGGTGTTTTTTTTCCATTCAGCTTTTCCTTTCTTGCGGTTCATGGTTATTGACATTTTCTTTTTGTTTAAGCTTTGGCTTAATCTTTGACCAATTGAATTCTTTTTTCCGGATTTACTGTACCTCAGAGAGAGCTTGTGGCCTTTGCTTGCATTTCTATTGGTTCCTTATCGGTTTATAATTTCTCATTGGTGTTTGGTTAATCCGCTATTTTTATCTTTTAAGCTGCATGCTTATCTGCTCTTGACTTTTGTCGGTTGTCTTTTCATTCATAAGCTCATTACTTTTTGCACTGAAAAAGGCGTTCCCTCTAACGCCGAAACACGTGTCTGCAGTAATCTGCAATTTGTGCTTTTTTGACGTTGTTTGTTCTTACTTTACATACCTGCTCTTCCTTTTTCTACAACCCCGAAAATACCGGGGCACACCAAGGACCTTGTCGCGGCACACCGATTGAGAAGCACTGCTTTAAGCAACTAAAACTGCACGATATTCAAAAGCAACTTCTAACACTTTTCTGGAATTAAAATCTGGAATCAATTTTCTGGAATCGACGGTCGAAAAAGTTAATTAAAGTTTAAAAAAAAATATTGTCTCCCATCTAGAGTTGTAAAATTTCCGAAAATTTTGAAGTGGTGGAAAAAAAACCGGTTTTTTCCAGTTTTTTTCTGGAAAAATGGGAAATTTTTTTTATCAATAAAAATAGGGTTTTTTAATTTTTCTGGAACATATAAAGGGTTAAGCATTAAAAAACATATGCTATCCAGGCATCTTCTTTTTCTACTTGACAGAAATACACATAAAGGAAAGTTTCATTAGAAAAAAAATAACCTTTTTGTTTTATAACTGAGAACTTTCTTGGTCAAGCACGAGAAATAAGTCAAATCGCTGGTTCAACCAATAAAAATGGGTAAGGTATGTCTACTCATAACAATCAGGTTTTCTATTTTAGATTGCCTTTGAAACTTGAATTATTTCAAGTTTCAAAGGCAAATAATAGCAATCATCGACATTCAAACATGATTGATATTGTTTGAAAGAAAAATAAGTATGATTTCCCTCCCTTCTCAATGTAACTTTACTGTTTGAAAATGAAAACTTTTGAGTTTTGATTTTTTCCAATCTAATGTCTAAGTCCAAATCAAAACTAAATTTGTATTTCTATATCTTTCCAACAGAAACTCCAAGCCAAAACTGCGCAATGGTTTCTAAAGCTGAACCAAAACTCACGCTGTAGTTTCAGTTAACTAGACGGCCGTGGTAAGCACAGTAGTAAAAGTAGTCATACCTGCACTTTTGAGCAAAATTAACCAATTGTAACCAAGTTGTTCTCTGTTTCGCATTTTGCTTAATAAATGAAATGTTTTAGGTTCATTTTATCAGAAAACATTTTGTAGAAAAATTCTGAAAAAAAAAAAAAAAAAAAAAAAAAAAGACATTTGAATCAAATACATGAAAGAGCCAAACTTCAAAAGCCACCATCTCAGTTTGAGCTCAACTGCAGATTCCACTTCTGTTCTTAGCACGGCAGAGTATGCAATTTTTTTTTAAAGTGGTGTTTGATTTACTGCTATATGAATTTACAATAATTAAATTCCGTATTTTTTTAAAACTTTTAATTTAAATTTACGTTTTGTTCTGTGTAATGTAAAAGTTAGTTGGGTTTTGTTCAATGGAATGTAAAAGTTAATAATAAAATGGATTTTTTTTTTTTGGGGGGGGGGGGGGGGTCCCCCTCCCCCCCAAAAAAACCGAAAGTCTATTCTTCAATTCGCATACCATTTTATATTTTTCCTTTCAGGTAAAAAAAAAAATAAAAAAATTTCATAGAGTTTGGATAATGTTAACCCGTGCCGGCATGCGCCTGAAAGTGTGAACCAACACTGCGGACTAGACCGAATCAAAAAAATATTTTTGTGGAAGTTTGAAACTTTAAGTTTATAAAACGTTGCCTCTAGCCGCACATGTACCACAAAAATATTTATCCATGTCAAAAAATATTTAGGTGTGTCGAGCAGGCCTAAAATTTGTAATTTTCTGCAAAAAAATTAGATTAATTTTTTTATATATTTTTAAAAATGTAAAATAAATTTTAAGAAGTTATCAAGATAAAAAATATAAACAATAGAGTCGATAATAGCGTTAAATAGCAATTTTTGTTCTCTTGCAATATTCAAGTCTAAAATATGGTTAAGTCAGTAATATGGATCTTTTCAATTTTAAGTTAAATTTTTCATTTTAAATATGTTATTTTTTTAGTTATTCATTTGAAAATGTGTTCGTTTTTCATTTTTGAACTTGATATTTTATTTTTTATATGTGTAATTTTTTAAAATGTTAATCGAAAAAAATCAAATTTTAAAGAAAATTTTAAATTTTAGGCCTCCAGATGGACACCTAAATATTTTTTAATTTGGATAAATATTTTTGTGGTACATGTGGGGCTATAAAGGCAACGTTTTTAATCAACATGAAATTTCGAAATTTAGAAAATCTTATTCGGCCTAATACACAGGTCTGGTTTACACTTTCAGGCGCAAGTCAGCACGGGTAGCCGTTGTTTAAATTACATAAAACGTTTTTGGCAGTTGTTTTGATCTAAAAGGAAATATATAAGAGGATGTGCGACTTGAAAAACCGACATTTTTTTAGGACACTAATAAATAAATATATAATTGATATTGAGATAATTTTCTGGAAAGCATTTCATTTTTTGGGCAAAAAGTATTATATGTTTTTGATCTATATATGCACATTTTATTATCATACAACAACTTGCATTATCAAAGTTAGACAGTATTTTAACATACAAGTAGGGGGTGGGGGGGAAAGAAGGAAATAGGTTGAAAAAATTCTATTTTTCCTAATCAAAAATAAACCTCTTCAAAAAAAAAAGTTTTTTTTTCCGAAATTTTTCGAACTGTTTTCATCTCTACTCCCACCTCAAAATAATTTTCAAAATTATAAAACTCGACTGAATCAAAGAGATTTTAGAATTCTAAAATACAGGCAGGCTTCAGGAACCGTACTTCGTAATATCCTTAAAACATAAAAGAAAATAAAATAAAAGAAATGTTAAAGTTAGGAGAAAGATACATTTCCATGCTCACTAAAAAGGGAAAAAAAAATTTCGGCAATTAAACTCTTATAACTTGCCTTGTCACACAAATTATATTTAATTACACACAAACTCTCACACACGTTTTTATAGAGAGATAAATTCATCAAAACTATATTACCGTTTAAAAAAAATACAACAAAAAACGTCAAACACTGCTGTAGGATTATGAATGAGGTTCTGAATGCGTAATATTTTTCAAATGAAAATGAAACACATGTAATATAATTTCTTTAAAAGTGAGTTAAAACTTGAGTCAAAGAAAAATTTAATTTTAATTCATTAATTAAATTTAATGATTTAATACTAGAAAAAACTGTATTATTTAGTGTCACTACAAGGTCAAAAAAATGTACTTGAACTTTGTGTGGGTGAATAAAAAGTCAACTCTAAATAACTCGAAGTTCTAAAGGCGCGGATAAAACGTTCCAGTTATTGACAGTTCGAGGTATGGGAAGTTTCCACTTGAACAGTCTAAAGAGTTTGGCAACCGGTGAAAATTTCCGAGATAAAGGAATGTTTCAGTTATAATCTTCGAGTTATCGAGGTTCGACTGTATATAGAAAGAGTGTGAACTAATAGTAGGAATTTTAAATAAAAAGTATCCCGTTTGATATCTTAGAACATACATGCTCATTTATTCTCAATGTCTAATCCCTTCTGAATATTTGATACCCATAACAACCTTTACGGTTAAAGCGCATACAAAGATATTTAATACCGTAAAGTTTGATTTCAGTCCAACATTTTATTAAATTCTTAAAATTGGACATACTCAGACAAAACTACTTTATTATTTTTCATTTATTACGAAGTTGAGTACTTCGAGTTCTAAATTTGCAATCAAAAGAATGCAGTAGAAAAAAAAATCCTTTAAAGAAAAGCGGGAAAATATTCTCGTTGGCATAAGAAAAAGCTATGTCTTGAACTCATTTGCAGCAATGTATTTCAAAAAGTCGTTTTCAGCAATGCGGTAAACTCATGAAAACTTCGAATCTGGGCAAGTATTCTCTAACAAGCACACTTTTATGTCATAATATAAAGACAATGTTTTCTACTTGAGAATGAAAAGGTTTTCTACTCTAAATAGAAGTTTTTACGGGAAAACCGCGATGAAAACGTTTCAGGTTCTATAATAACGTTGAAATGGAAAAACACCCTTATGCATAAGCATGCTTCTTTCTTATTAAAAGAATTCTTGCAAATGATTTTATTGAATCGAAATTATGATCAAAAGAACTTAAGAAATAGAAAGATCCTAGAATTATCGAGGATATCCAAAACAATGGGAGAGTCTAATTAAAGTGATAAACTTTCTTGAAAGAAAGAGCTTGCCAATGAGCAAATTAATGCTGTTTAAGAAATTTTTATAACTCTTTGTGATGTAATGTGTGGCATTAATTTACAATGGAAAAATTTCAACTTTCGAGTAAAGTTTTAAAAATGAACTCTTAATTAAAACGCTTGTTTAAATATTTTATCTTTCTTAATTTCCGGTTTATATTCTTATGTATTAGTTCTGCTCTTTACGATAATGAACTCAAATAGTACTTTGCTTCAAATTTGGTTTAAGACTCAATAACTCAATTAAATACTTTTGAATTTCTTTCTATCTTTTGAGTTTAGATTTCAACGAAATTTTGTATAAAATAGTGATCAACAACTGCTGTATAGTTCATTCAGTTAACTAAACGCATATCAGAGTCACGCAAATGAAGAGAATCAAAAATTCTTTTTTTACATTTCCTTCACAATATTTATGTGTATGCAGTTAATGCTTTAAATAATTAGACAATGTAAAGTATAATTAAAGCAAACAACCTGGCAGGTGTCATACTGCTGTGATTCGGACCTGAGTAGCATTTGCAATGCTGCTAGATTAGGTTTGCTCCAACTATAGTTTATTTAATCCTAGATTTGCATTAGGGAGTAACATTTCCAAGCGATTCACAAAAAAGCTTAAAATTAACGCTTGTGTGTTAATGGAAAAACGTAACGTATCACTGAAAAATTCAGGAAAATGATACGGTAAATAGAACTGTAAAACGGAGTGTTTACACTATAGAAAAAAATTAAATCAAAACAAAAAACCCGACTGCGAAAAAAAAAGAAAAATGTATAAGCCCAGTAGTTTAGAATGTATTAAGTACTACTGAATAACTACACCGTTGAAAATGTTTTATAACCGTACACAGATAAGACAAATCATCAATTCAAAAGAAGAATAGAAGGATCAACAGTCGGGGCACATTCAAATTTAACGGGTTTCCTTGAATCAGAAAGGAATGGGCCCCGACTTTTGATCCTTCTATTCTTGTTTTGAATTTATGCTTTGTCTTATGTGTGTACGGTTATAAAACATTTTCAACGGTGTAGGTATTCAGTAGTACTTAATACATTCTAAACTACTGGGCTTATATATGAAAAAATTATCATATAAGCTTTGTGCTACAATATGATTAAAGTGAAAAACAACGTAAATAAAGCAAATATTGGAGAAGATACAGCATATAGTTATTTCAAGGCTACAATGGAGCCCTTGAGTTCTCTCGCAACTTTTGGTTGTGTGGGTGAGCTTTCTGCACTGATGAAGAGGCTCCATTGTAGCCTTGAAATAGGTATATGCTGTATCTTCTCCAATATTTGTGCTTTATTTACGTTGTTTTTCACTTTAATCATACTGGGCTTATACATTTTTCTTTTTAGTTCTTTTGATTTTTACGCAATCGGCTTTTTTGTTTTTATTAAATAATTTTTTATTTTACACTTTTTAGTTAATTATCATTGAACTTAGTTATTATTATTATAAGACGGTACATTTTGCAATCTTGTCATTTCATTGAGAGAGTTTGTATCGTGAGGTTTATTAAGTAACTTGCGGTGGTCTAAATTACTGATAATTAGTCCTTCTAGGGACCTAACTTGGCTTAAAGTTACATGTGCTTGATCTTCGGCAAAAGTGCGTGAACTTAAATCAACCACAGCACAGCTATATAAACAGCTGATGACGTGGAAATCGGAAACGTCAGTCAAATCTTTCTCGCAAAACTAAAAAAGCCTGTCAAGAAAGTACACGTCGCAAAACTCAGTCCCTTGAATCAAGACAAAAACAAATGCAACATGTTAGAGATGAAAATTGAATTAGTAGACTTTCCTTTGGTGCTTATTGCACGGATTTATTTTGATGAGGATTACAATCCGAGTGTTTTGTCTTCGTTACGCTTAATATATTTTTATTACAGTACAGAATACATATAAAAACCACATGAAAGAACTTACATCAGAAAGAGGGAAAAGTACATCCGGGGAGCGAGGGTGTCTTGATTCACCGCCTCAAGTGGGAGAACCAATCGCTTAGACCACTTGGCCACTGAGATTCCAATTAGTAGACTTAGTAAACAAAAAAATTCAGGCAGTGAAAACTACCTGCATTTGTCGCACGCAGGTAAGGTGCGACACTCAGCGTGTGCCGTTCACAAACTGACAAGATGGCAACTGGTTTTTGAAATAGTAC
Source organism: Uloborus diversus (assembly GCF_026930045.1). Classification (NCBI taxonomy): domain Eukaryota; kingdom Metazoa; phylum Arthropoda; class Arachnida; order Araneae; family Uloboridae; genus Uloborus; species Uloborus diversus. The sequence goes on from NC_072732.1 coordinate 142,818,537, forward strand.
TTTTGATTGCTGTCATGTGTTTAGGGACACTCCCAAGGTTAAGACAAATCGATTGACGTAAGAATTACCAAAATTTGCCAAGGTGTTTAGTCTGTAGAACGCCATATATAGACTGATAAACAAATTGCCCTCCTTTGCGTCGCGCACGCGCAGTCGGGTAAAAATATTTACAATAAATTTGACCACAAAAACTGAACGATCACCGCGGATGTAGGTTCACCACGTAACTTATTTTATGAAACCTATAATTCCCCATTCCGCCTATTTGTCGAGCTACATTCTGTGTAGCTAGCCACTACTGTAGTGGCTAGCGCGAACAAGGAGATCGCGTGTTCGATGCACACTGCGTAAAACTAGTTTTTTTCCCCTTACCACAGCAAATCACAACGTTCTTGTTTTTCTATCGTAACATTTTACAGTAAAATAGGATTTCACGGTAAAGTATAATGGCAACATGGATGCCAGTAATTTTTATCGTGAAGCGTAATAACAAGTGATAGTTTAGAAATTAAAACATTTTTCCAAGTACGCGGTGTGTCCCAAAGGCCGTGAAACAAAATTTTTTAGTTTAACAGACAATATTATTAAAGATAATTACTGTTTTTCAGAGTAGTATCTACGTCTTTTTGAATCCCTCTACCGTACCTGGTACGTCTCTATGAAGGCATCGACTGGAACTTCTTTCAAAGTTGTTGCCGAGGTCATTTCGCTTTTTCAGGATTTCAAAAAACAATAGAAAGCCGTACTTGACTAAAAGTGCTCAGCGAGAGGTCAAAGGTTCAATCCTAGCCGGTCGAAGATCGACCGTCTTCAATAATAGCGACCAGGGGACGTTAAATATGCTTGTAGTCACAAAGTCCTCCAAGTGAAACAATACCTCTGGGGGCTCTGGACCAGGGATTATTCGACTCCTGGACTGAATTAAAAAAAATCAAAGCTGTCTTTAGGGCTCTATTCAACTGGTTTAACCACAAGCACAAACAGTGGTAGGTACAGGAAACCCTGAAGTGAGTAGCGTAATAAGTCAGATATGTTGACGCTATTCACAGCAATCGCGCGCAAAGTTTAAAAAAATATATTTTTATGCTTAAGTTTAAAAAGGCAAGGATTACGATTTATTTTTGTCTGTCACATTTGCACTTCAACTAAGTTTCTTTTCAATTATTCATCAATGTTTATTTCCTTTTAAATAAACATGTTTTTAGTTTCTCAGGTAGTTCTTCATTTTATAATTGAAATTCTCCTTTGCTTATTCCAGTTCAGTGCTTAAATAATCAATTTTCAGATAATCCCACACATAGAAAATTCTTTCCCGGAAAATCGATTTTGTTGGTAACAGCAGAGAAAGTAAATCAACAAACTCTTGCTAACCGTTACCCAATAAAATCCCCTATTCCACGAATATTTCTTTCTGTTTTTGTTCTCATTTCCGGAGTGGAATTTATGTTAAGAAATTTTAAGTGATTTTAAACATCTGCTCTCGACACCTAATTCTGGTCGTTTTGTGGGAAATATAGAATCGAAAGAGCACTTACTTAAAAAGTGAATAGAAAAAGATGATGTATTCTCCGACTTTTATTCAAATAACGTTTTCAGAAAAAAAAGTCATGAAATTTGTAATTGTAATTTCTTAGAACGAAAAATTCTATAAGTTCGATACCAATGCAAGGTTGAAGTTAATTTTTAACATCTTTTATTTTATGTAATGCAGATCATAAATTAAAAAACAACTCTGTACCTCAGAGACAGCAGAGTGACGTAAGTCCAAAAATCGCGATTTTCCGTTTATCAGTGTATTATGTGTAGAAGACTATTCCGCAACGAGCCATGTGAACCGTAATTCTTTAAAAAAAAATAAATAAATAAAAATTTAAATTTTTTTTTTACCAGGGTCTAAAAGAGCGCGCGTCCCACCCTTTTAATGTGCCAAAAAAAAAAAAAAAAACGTTTTCCCCTTCTCCTGAAAAATTATAATAATATGCCTTCCGTCCATCTGGCTCTGAGGGACAGAACTAACGTATATTCAAGAAAGAAACAAAAAATTTTCAAATAAACCGACCCATGTGTCATAAAGTTTCATGCTAAAAAAATTTCATATACTGTCTTACCACGGATTGTATGGAATTGGCAAACTTCCAATTAAGACGAGTCTATCTGAATGAAGAGAAGTAAAAATTTGATGCGCGTGTTCCGCTCATTTGAATAAGACTCCGCTTAATTTTGAAGCTTTAAAACATACATCTGCAAACGCTGACATCCCTAAAAACTAATAGATACGCAGGGTTGCCAACTGCTCCGCAAAAATAACGAAACTCCGCAAAGAAGTAATTTTTCTCCGCATTTCCCGTTTGGTCTTTATTCTGACCAGGTTCACCAAAGGGTTTTAATAAAACTAAATTTATTTTTATTACATTTTGCTAGTTTGTTAGGCACGTAAATATGAAAATTAACCCCTTATACTCAAAACGTGACATATTTTTTAAAGTGCATGACATAGTATTTAAAGTGGTTAATTTAAAAATAATTATTCTTATGCTAGTGCATAAAATGATTATCAGAGGTCAAACAGTTTTAGATATGAGGTTCAATTTTTTTTATTGATTTTTTTACAAAAACCGAATTGCTCCGCAAAATTTCAAAATGCTCCTCAAATTGTTTCTCCAAGGTTGGCAACTCTGGATACGTGTATTTCCGTCTGTAAACCGGATGTTTGCCTTCCCATACAATCCGTGAACAGACAGTAGTATTACTTAAAATGCATTTACCAATATCGCCCATTATTATTGTTCTGTGACAGAACTTTCAAATGCATATAATTTGCTATCTAGGCTTTCAAACTTTAGTAATATCAATAAAGAATGAAAAAATCCTTGGGTTAAAAGAAAAAACATCCATTTCCTAAAGTTTCAGATTCATAAAAACTACTTATGTTAAAACACAAAATGCATTCACAATTACCGCCCAATTATTTTTGATTTGTGACAGAACTTTCTAATGTATAGGGTCTGGTGGGGTAAAGTGGTCATAAAATCGTATGTTTTCAACTTAGGTGGATAATAAATGCAACAAATTCTTTAAACACTTCAACTTTTTTTGTTGTTATTTTACATTGCATTATTAAAGAACACGGTACATTAAATTTTAGGAAGAAAAATATTGATTTTAGTAGTTTTATAGAACTTTCTTTTCCCTATGTTTTTATGACCACTTTACCCCATGGGGTGGGGGAAAGTGGTCATAGCATGGAGTAAAGTGGTCATAGTTAAAAATAGTAGCAAAACCATTATAAAAAACCCTAATACTTGTATATTTCAGTTGTTTTTATAATTACAAGTATATTCACGAGTACATGTGTACACGAATATATACGTGTTGTGTTATACACGAGTAAACACGTTCCTATATGAGTAGATACATGTATACATCAGATACATGCATGCACGTGCCTACTCAAGTATATACGTATAAATACGAGTATATAAGCATGTATACTTGATTACCTATAGGAGTCTATACGTGTCTACATGAGTACATACGTATCACATGTATATACGTGTCACGTGTATATACGAGTATATACGCGTATAAACGAACATCATATGCGCGTATGCACTTGTATCTCGAGAAAATACGTGCATACTTGAGTATATATGTGTATACTAGAAGTATATACGCATATATAAGTGTACGTACATACATATACGGGTGTACACGAGTTAATTCGTGGATACATCCAGTGCGTCTGTGTGTCTACTCACGTATATATAATATGGAAACACGAGTATATACACATGTACACACGATTATATACCTGTATAGACGTATATACGTACATTATCGTGTATACACCAGTATATGTATGTGTACACGAGAATATACGCTTATATACATGTCGGCCTACAGAGTGAATCTAAGCTCTTGGGCAAAAATCAAAGGGGTGTGAGAGGGGAGGGTAGAAAGATAAGAGGAAGAAAGATAAGAAGCAAAGAATCATAAGGAAGTTATAATCACTGACGGGCTACATGCACACAAAGCCAGGAGGCAAAGCAGGGCAAAAATTTGTTGCACACAGATGATTTTACCTAACATTTTAGTTTTTAAGAAATATTTAGAGCAGTTGTTGAAAGTTACGGTCCGTAGTAGCTCTAATACACGAATCGCAACAAAGGCGCAGCGGCTGATGAAAAATTTTCAAAAGTCTCGTTTTTGCGACAGAGAGGGATCTGTAAATGCGACGCATGATGTTTTTCAGCTAAAGGCCGTAAATTTCATCAATCGGTTTAAAACTTTCTTAAGTCCTAAAATGTTGTGTAAAATTGCATTTGTGTAATATATATATATATATATATATATATATATATATATATATATATATATATATATATATATATATATATATATATATAAATTTGTGACTTTTTTTGCATCCATCAATTTTTCACTTTGCGTGCATGTAGCGCGTCAGCATTGTGTTTGTGACCATATGTTCCTTATTAACTCTTGCTTCTTCTCCTCTCCTCTAACACCTTTTATTAATTTGCTCAAGAATGCAAACTCAACCTGTACACTTTTATATCATATGCTTGTATGTAAGTGTCTACTCGAGTACGTACGCGTATATACCTGAGTATATAAGTGTTCTTATATATACGAGTATAAGCGAGCATATACGTGTATAGTAGAATGTATAGCTGTGTGGATAAAAAATATTTGCAGATACCCATATATGTATTTATTGGCGCATTTATGTGAATACGTCTATGTACATGTCTACACGAGTATATATGCGTATATATAAACGCATATACTCGTATATTTAACCCCGTTTACTGTAAAAACAATACATATTGAGTAAAATTAATATTTAATTTGTATCTGCCTTATACCTAAAGATTAAGTGACATTAGAAGAACAATATTCGTTAAGCCTAATATTATGACCACTTTACCCCATCTTACTTAAATTGTTCTAAAAAATTATCTAAAATAGATTCAGCTAACTGCTAATGAGTAAGAGTTCTTGAGAAATGTAGGAAGCTTCTTGTACAGTCAATCTGTTCCTAATTCTAACAAACAAAATTTCCCAAGGATGTTAAAATAGGTGTTTAGATTTTAAAATTTTTCATGTTCACGCGAAATATTTTTTTTTACCAAAAAAATTTTTTCCAGTTGTAAAATTTTTCTATTCAAAATGTAGTTTCTAACTGCTTTACTCTAAAATAAAAGTTTCACATTCATTCGAACGTTTATTTCCAAGCTATAGCCATTTATTTGACGTATGACCACTTTACCCCATTGACCACTTTCCCCCACCAGACCCTAGAATTTGTTGCCTTGGATTTTAAGCTTAAAAAACATCCCTCCCCCCCCCCCTTTCCGCAAAAAAAATGTGCCACGAAGTTTCAGAGATGAATAAAATGCGTATGTTACTTATGCATTTACTTCTACTGCTTAATCATCGACACATGATAGAATTTTGAAGCACGTCGTATTTTTTATCCAGGTTTCAGGCTTTAGAAAAAAACCTTAATATAAAAAAAAACTGCGTTTCAAAATCAGAAAAGTTACATAAAATGCACTTACCAATATCGCTTAGTCATCGACATGTCAGATTTTTCTTCCGCATCGGATTCAATATTTAGGTTCTTCTTGCGACTTAAAATAACTTTGAACTATGAAAAAAAAATTAATTATCACATAAAAGTAGTACAACTTTAAAATAGGAAAATAAAATATCGTAGTACAGTCAATTCGCGATAACTCGAATCTAAAAAGACGGACGAAAAACTTCGACTTATCGGAAGTTAGACTTACCATTAGTTTCGGTTTTTGACATTTTAATATTAAAAATCATCGAATATTTTAACTAATATGTACATATAACAGACAAAATTGTAGAACTTAAAAGTTTTTTAAGTACAATATGCAGAGTTTAATCAAAAAAAAATTTTGAGAGAAAAAAAAAACCGGAAGCATAGTTTTGATTTCGATACTGCTGGAACCATTTGAATTCTACTTCAGGAAAGGTGAACATCTTCATTAGTTTCTAATTCGAATTCATGGATTTTACCGTTTTGGAAGTTTCTCTTTTAATATGATTAACAGAGTGCATTTGCTTAGACATCTTAAATAGTAAAGAATTCCGCACGTGTAATAACTCCTTTTATGGCACATTGGCTCAACAGGTGCTCTTCTTGCTTTTTCTTGGGAGGTTTGTTGTGTAGCAAATAGTTTTATTTATTAGAGAAAAATTAGTGAAATAGTTTTTCGTTCATAGTTACTTTTTTCTTTTCGTTCTTTCGAAATAAATTTCGAGTCATCTTTGAGAAAACTTCGAGTTAAAGGAAGTTAATTTCGAGGTATTGGGAATACTTAGCATGAAATAAAGACAAAGGGGTCGGGACTTGAAAAAAAAAACTTCGAGTTATAGTTATATTCGAGTTATCGCGAATCGACCAAATTTAAAATTTTTCGATTTTTATCCTAAAGAGTCGCTTGTTTTTTATACTTTATTGTATTGCATAGAATATTACAGTGAAGGATAGAAGGTTTCAGCAACATATCAAGTCAACTAACAGGAGTATCTTCCAAGCAGTAACTTTTGAATTATTTGATTGTGTCAAACGTAGGGTAATGTGCGGTAAAGGGTGATGTGGGGTAAAGGGAAATAGCGGGGCAAAGTGAAATGGTAATACATTTCCACAGTTTGTTTCACCACCTATCTAGCAGAATTTTAACTATAGGTTCTCAATAACAAACTTGAGTCCATTAAAAAAAAATAAAACCAAAAATCAAGGTACATAATAATACAAGTTATTTTTAAAATTTCATTCACATATTGTAATGTTTTGTGATTTGTCAAAGTTTGTTTTCTAATGCAGTTCTTTTTTTTTCATGAAGTTTTTTTGTAATTAATATTTTAAACATTAGTTAAAACCTACTTATTTCCAATATGGTACTTATTTTGTTAATATTGGGCTTGTGTTGATTTTAAATGATTGTCATGAGCACGCCCGGGTCAAAGTGAATGGGGCAAAATGAAACAGTTCATTTCTTTTAGATATTCATTCTTTTATTTAACCACTTATGTATTTAATTAATTTATTTACACATTTCTTCATTTATGAATTCACTTTTTTGTTCATTTATTTACTTTTCGAATGCATGCATTCTTTTTCCACTATGCTTCTCTCGTGTATTAAGGGGGGGGGGGGAGGGGGGTATCAGCGTCAAAGAATGCAATTGCGGTTTTTTTTTTTTTTAGAAAATGGTTTGATCAAATTTATTTAAAACTTTTGTGCATTATTATGTATGGTTTTAAGAATATTCTACACATTTTTTATCAAAAAATATCTACAGACAAGCCGATGACAGAGCTTTCCCAGAATACTTTTAGAGAAAGATGATTTGAGGTGTTCTCTATTTCAGCTGACATTTATCTGAAATCAAACTCTATTTGAACTTAATAAAGTATTAATTAATCCATTCCTCCACGGTCTCGGATCTTTTTTTGTTTGACTTCAAAATTTTTGCAGGCCATTTGAAGTGTTTCCAAGAAAAATTCTCCTATTTTGTTAGTAAAAATCCCATTAAAAAACTCAAACTTAAAATGGGGGGGGGGGGGGGGCGGGTCCAGAATGTGTATACAAAATTCGAAATGAATCGGTCAATCGGTTTTCAAATGAGAGTGAACACAGACTTCGAAAAAGTGGTTTTGAGAAAAACGCGTATAAATTTTTAGAAGCATCAATTTCGGCTCCATAAAGTACAGTCCCTGTAGCAGCTTCGATCTCCTCAGCTTCTTTTTTCATCATTTATTTATATTATATTTAACTAACCTCAAGCAAGCAGCATTGACATTATGAGCATCTGCCGCTGTGGGGGCTTCAGTTAAAGGGGCGGAGACTAAACACATGACAACTTTGAGAATTTTGCACGAAACGACTTGAAATTTTGGGAACATATTTTTGAAATGTTTAACTACCAAGACGAAACAAGGAAGAAAAACAATCACTTCTTTGAAACTGCAAAACCCTATTCCCCCTTAACTAGTTTGTTTATTGTTTCATTTCTTTATCCACTCTTTTATTTACTCATTCATTTCATCAAAAATAATTTTAATAATTAAGTGGAAAATATTTCATTAGCTTTTTTTTTTCACTTCCCATAAAAACAATGCAAATTTTACTTTTTTTCGATGGTTCAAACATATTGCCAAAAGAGAAAAAATAATATTTCAATTTAAGTTTGATGTACTGCAATTTTCAAATTAAACTTCAAATTTGTTTATTTCGAAAAAGTTGCTATCTTAGCTATTTCACTCTGTCCTAAATTCCCCAACTAAAAATATAAAGTTAACCTCTATGGTTCAATGTTACCTTATACGACGAACGTACGAAAGTTTTAAGCTGCTGTCTATAGTAGAAGTAAAGAAAAATCGCTAAGCGCATACAATGTCAAAATGTAGCAAAGCTGAAAGTTTGAATTTGTCTAGATGACTGTCACGAGTATAGCGCCTAGACTGTTTCGTTGATTTTCATGAAATTTGGCAAAAAATTAGTTCGTTGCATAAAGATGTGCACCTCGAAGGGATTTTTTGAAAATTCGATTTTTTTTTAATTTCAATTTTAAGCCCATTTTTTACATTAGTTTGAATGGGTGAGAAACATTTCATTCACATCTTTAAGATTTAGGTCATTTGAAATATATAAATTTTCTACATCAGAAGAAGTTTGTTCGCAGTTTCTACGAGCGTTCGGAAAGCTGCAGGAATCGTTTAAAAAAAACTAAACTCCAAGGCTTAACCTTAAGCACGCCAAGCGATTCTAAATGATTAAACTCTGGAATAAAACCAAAAATTAAAGATAATTTCTGTTTTGGAAGTAAATTTCAATTAACTTCTGTTTATTAGTATGATTACGTCTTTTACTCACTTTGATTGTTTCATTATTATTATTATTGGAAAATCGCCCGTTATTGTATTACGGGGAGAAATTCGTTTCTGCATTTGAACAAAGCAGTTGTCTGTTTGGTGATATTTTAATAGTTGAAATTCAACCCTAACTCCAGGAGAGGAACCCTAAACTCAATTAGATAGCGTTCATTGTTGACCATTTTTCAACCGACTTCAAAAAAGGAGGTTATGATTTCGTATTGCGGCTTTTTATGTATGTTTTCGAATTTTTCCAACACGACAGGACCGATTTGAAAAAAAAAAAAAAAAATTGTTTGGAAGGGTATACTTCCCAGACGGTCCCATTGTAATTTGGTCTGGATCTGATAAGGGATCCCGGAGAAATCCAAGAAACTTTAAATTTCATACGTCACGGTCACGTGGTTTTGCTGTGATCGGTGTATTTTCATACCTAAGGTTTTGGCTTTCTCTTGAACGATATTTAATTCTCGCGACACAAGGATGATTAATTTTCGCAACGCTGCGCCGTCTGTTAACTTCTTATTATAGGTGTTACTAATGTGCTTATTACTGCGTAGCAAAGCAGTAAATTAAATATATTTTGTTACTTTTATAGTTGAATCAATTACTTCAATATTTTATTTACTAATATATAACATTATTTAGGCACTAAAATATAAAGTTCTTTATTTAATATTCCAATTTTTAAATATATTTAGTGTTCAATTGAGGGGGAATTGAATACAAAACACCAACTCCCCCACGATTTAATTTATATTCTTTAATAATATACATTATAACTATGTATGATTTCTGAAGTTTGACCAATATTCTAGATTTACTATTTCACGATGCCGCCAGTTCAATTTGAAATTAGGGTTACATTAATTAGCTGGCTTCAAAAAAAGGGAGGTTCTGAACTCGTCGGATTTGTTTTTTCTTTTAACAATGCTCAATAAATACTCGAAGACACCTATACCCAGGGGCGTGCACAGGGAGGGGGGAGGGACACCTGTTGGCCCGGGCCCGAGCCTGAAGATGGTCCAGTATTGTTATAACTGAGGGTGAAATATAGGGGTAAACAATATGGAGGGGGGCCCTGAAAAATCCTTTGTGATGGGCTCCGAAATTTCTGTGCACACCCCTGCCTGTACCGGTAAAGAAAATTCTTTTTTTTTTCGAAACGGTATACTTCTTCTGCGGTCTAATGGTAATCAAGTTCAGGTTTGATGAAATTGAGGGAACTCTTCAAATATCATACTCACATTTAAATCGATTTGTACTTTATTAGCTTTGTATATCGTCTCGCTTAGTGAACCGGTTTTTATGCTTTTTTTTTTGTTTAGTGGTGGTTTTGTTTAGGGGTGGTCTAACTTATGTTCCAAATCTTTGATTTAACCTATTTGTTCTTTAGGGAAAGTTAAGGGTAAAACAATAACTTTCATGCAATTTCCCTCACAAACGATTAAATATAAAACCCACTGATAAACAAATTCCATAAAACAAAGGTATATACTTTTTTTACCTATATTTAAAGAATGTACTAAAATATATATTAGGAGTAATGATAATGAAAATTTTGAATTAAGGATTCTCTGAAGCAAACATAACATTCATTCTAGTGGACTTTTTGATCATCTATAGTGGGCCATGTGAAGAAATATGCGACTTTTATCACGAGTTACATGACACGTATTGCGAAACATAAATTGCAATTTACAATATTGCAATTTTAAAATTTACAATTTTACAAATTTAAACTTAAAGCGATTTCGTTTTTTTTAGTGACTCGTGCATTTGCTTTTGGAAAGTAAACTTTGATAAAGTTCAACTAATGATTAAGACAATTTTTTTTTGTACATAGTTACGCATTTGAAAAAGCCTTTCTTCACAGTCGTCGGAAGTCTCCGAGACTCTCGCAGTGTTATTTACACCACTAAAAAGCAAAAAATAAATTACTTTTAAATAAAAAAAAAGAAACCGTGTTCAAAAAATATCCAGGAATTAAAAAGCAAAAAATAACCGACTACACTTACAATTCTATTTCCTACCCAAACATAGAAATGAAATTTATTTAACAATTCCACTACAAAAATCAACTAAACTAAATACCGAATTATAAAATAAACACTGATTTAAATTACTATACGATGAATTATTTTAAATACCTAACTAATTATATACGATCTCTTAATTTTTAATAACCTTTTGAAGTCGGGGCCTCCTATAAACTACTATCTAACGTAACTGAGTAGGTTTAGTTTTAAAGACTATTTTCGCGTATAGTTAAATTAGTGTTTAATTCGGGATTCGGTGGGTTGTCAGTTACGTTATGTAGTTGTTTATAGGAGGCCCCGACTTCAAAAGGTTATTAAAAATTAAGAGATCGTATATAATTAGTTAGGTATTTAAAATAATTCATCGTATAGTAATTTAAATCAGTGTTTATTTTATAATTCGGTGTTTAGTTTAGTTGATTTTTGTATTGGAATTGTAAAATAAATTTTATTTCTATGTTTGGGTAGAAAATAGAATTGTAAGTGTAGTCGGTTATTTTTTGCTTTTTAATTCATGGGTATTTTTTGAAGACGGTTTCTTTTATTCAAAAGTAATATATTCGTTTCTTCATTCTTCTTAAATGACAGTCTTACCAGTAAAACAGCTAAGTTACCAGATCCAGTTCAACCTTATCAAAATAAAGCATTTCCCAGAATGTCAAACATTATCAAAAATACTATCAAATTATTATGCCATGGGGTGAGATTCATTGTTGGTGATGTCAACGTTACGCGAGCAGTGAATTCGCTATTACATATGAGAATTAGTTTTTGTTTTAAACATTTTCAAAAACGTACTTATTTTTGCAATCCAAATCCTTTTCTTTTATTGAAAAAAATTAAATTGAAATATTTTAACTGTTAACAGAAAATAGTTTGCTTTTGTTCTTATACTTTATTGAATTATGTTCAACACATTATTAAAATATTGCTATTACAACGCTCTTTTTATAGTGTTTAATTTTGGAAAAATGTATTATTTTGCGTTTTAAGTAAGGAAGGGAAACGTCCTTCCCCTTTCAAAATATTTATAAGGCTGGTTTCTGTTACGCTACATACTAAGTTTTTAAATCTGCCAAAAAATATGAAGAAACTAGCTGCGTTGCCCGGCTTTGCACGGTCCACTTCGAAAATAAAAGATACCAATTGACGCATGTTCAAGACTTAGGCTTGAACAAAAAAAAAAAATAATAATTTTTGCGGCAGATTACGGAAAAATAACCAAAAAGTAAACATTTTAAATCCCCCGATTACAGGAAGCCTTTAAAACAAAACCCAGAATTTTATTTGCTCATATTCGAAACAGAAAATGACAGTCGTCTCAATATGATTTTCTTCACGCTATAAATTTTAATAACAGCATTATTGCGGAAAGTTGAGATGAAGCACTGAACAGTAATTTGAATGGAGAATTAAAACTTTATCCTTATTTTTGGAATGCCTTCCAAAAATAAGGATTTCATGTCGAAATCTAAGTGTCATAATTAATAGTTTTTAATTGATATATTCACTAATTATTATCGAAGAATTATGTTAAATAGCCAAACATAACGACGGGAAGATTACGAATCCATCGATACCTGGTTCGGTAGTCAGTTCACTGTCGTTCGGGAGAAGAAGCTTGGACATAGATACATAGGTATATACGCTCAGTTTTTAATTGTATTAGAACTTTTAAAAGTAAGAAGAAAAAACTTAACACATAGTAAACGTTAACTGTAAATATACAGGCAAACCAAATGGCCTTATAATTTTCTACTACGGGCAAAGTCATGTGGGTACCGCTAGTGTTAAAATATAATCAAAAGTTTCTCCAGTATAATAAGTAGATAAAGAAAAAATTGAAAAGTTTTTTTCAGTGTTTCTGTTTATTCAAATTTTATACGTATTACTGCGTGTTGAAATTAAGGTACTATCTTCTTCATTTCATAGCAGAGGAAATGTATCAAGGCAAGCGTAAATAAGATTCAAAACCCATAAAATTTTCCTGGTCGTTGGGTTATTTGAATTTTTATATACTTCCAAACTTTTGTCCATTCAGAGTTTCAATAATAATTAAAAGAGACCTGAATGAGGACGGAAGTTTTGAAACCAAGAAAGAATATGCTCCAAACAATACATCGAGTCCATGTATTACGTATGCTAATGCGGGGAAAAAATACAAGTAATATTCTCAAGAAGTAATTTCTAAAAATTTATCAGAGAAGTTTCTTCGAAAGTCTATGAAATGTAATCAAATGAAGCTATTTATAAGCAAAGTACGAAAATTATAAAGAAAGAAGGATGGAAAAGGAATAATTTTCTTCTTAAGACATGATTCTGTTTTTTTAGAAAATAAGCTGCACCGAACATATTGTTTTGGAGTTTCAACGGCGAGGGAAACTATATTCTTCTTAATGTATTAACGGAAAGAAAAATTTCTACGCCTGAAGGAAAAGAAATGATCTAGAAATTGTAACGTTGCACGGTTAAGTGATAACAGAGAAGAAAATAATTCTTATTGAATTTGAATTTCAAAAGTTGACAGGCATTAGAAAATGGAATTATGAGAATCATAAAGTTATTAGACTTGAATTTTTAGTTTTGTGCAATGTTTTTTTGTCGTAAAATATTTATTTGACTTTTAAATGTGTTAGAAAAAACCTTCTTGAACGACATTTTGTTTTGGCTTTTAATTCTTGTTGAAATCATGGGAAAAAAGCTTTAAGTTATAGTTTAATTTAAATATTGTTTGTGTTTAAAAAAACCATTCAACAACGGAGGTTTTCAAATATAAAACCGACAAATAGTGTGCAGTCAAATATGCAAAACATTGGTAGGTAATGCAAAAGTAACTTTTGCACTACCAGAGTAACTTTTTGTTCGGCTTAAAGTTACAAGAAAGAGGCATTTTCAAGAGCATAAAAGAAAGCAAAGCGTATATGTTGCAGACACTATAAAATTTCATTTTAAATTTTCCGTCAGAGCTATTGGTAATATTTACAGAATAAAAGTTTTTTAATAGCATTTTTAGGTTGCATTTCCCTTGCTTATTGCCAAAGCGGACTCTTATTTTTTCTTAAAAGTACTGTTGAACTTGCTTATAACGAGAACAAAGAGACTGTAATAAATGCTCGTTATAAATTGAGTGCTCCTAAAAAACTGGTTCGTGAAAAAAATGTACAAATTCAAACATACTTACTATGTCAGTATTATTTCTCTAGTTTTAAATGAACAAACTCCCCAAAAAAGATGGTTAACTCGTTTTGAACTGCCTAATTCAGGGCTTCCCAAACTTTATTGCCAGCGAACTCCTTTAAAGGACCAATGTTCAGCGCGGACCCCTGTCATTAGACGGTACAGATACTTGTAGTCTGTAGTTAATTGAACTTTGTTAAATTAACCACTACTAATTATAAGGAAACATTAAAAAACAAAGGGAGAAACAAATATAATGAAACAAAAAAAAAAAAAAGCGTGGGAAGTTTACAATGCCTAACTTAACTTAAAAATTCTGGCGTAAAGAATGAAATTGAGCCAACAGCAGTTAAAGTAACAAAACGATTCAAATTTTAAATTGGACATCAAATTAATGGGAAGTGTGACATTGTTTTCACTGGCGCATCTTTAATATATTAGGTTAAATTTTTAATATAATCTAATATCAGGATCAGCATCTAGACAACTTCGGTATTTAGTAATGATGGTTGTATAAGTTTAAAATCCGACATCGGTTCAGTAAGTTGTGGCAACACGCTTTGCATTTTCAACAAGCAGTTGGTATATTTCATTTTCCAAATGAAGGCAAAACTGGGGATAAGCGGATATCAACAAAAACTGAAATCTTAAGAACCAGGTAAAATTTTTAAGGGCTAAACAATTTTCTCAGAATTTGTAAGAAAATTCAGTGACTAGGTTCTTGATATAATATTGTTCTGGAAGAACTAGTCACCAAGGTATTTTTTAGTCACCCGGGTGACCTGACGCCCGCGATTTGTCGAACGCTGAAGGAAAGAATCCTGGAAGTAAGATTTCAAGGTGTAATCTGAAATGATGTTTATCGAACACACATATTCCCATGACAGCAGACTGAATGGTTCGATCACTTATGTATGATCTTGCAGCATTGTATACCTCGAGATGTTAGAAAGTACTGCTTAAAAGACATCTCCATACATAGAAGGGTCAAATTTGGAGATTTTTAAACTCAAAGGCATTATTTCAGTTTTTTTTCAACGTTTTGACGCGGACCACAGTTTCAGAAGCCCTGGTCTAATTGTTTCTTAATTGAGTTACTATATGTGTTACTTGTGTGCAGAAAATACACTTCTCACTATTAGGCTACCTTAAACTGTAATCTTGGTGATCTTTTCAGTATAACTATAAACTCACACTGCTAAAAGTAATGTATTCAGAGAAAGTACTAATAATGTTTGAGCAGCAGGCGTGATTTTACCTTTAAATTTCAATTTATGGGGAATCTTTTCGTCCCTGTTTTCCTCTTTCTCTGTAACATATTCGGACAATGCTATGAATAACTACATACTATCCAAAATGTAAAAATGCAACAATGAAGCGAGCTGTTTTAGAATATTTCCTGCTAAAATTACAATTGTTTCTTGTCTCCTTGAAAATATTTGTGGCAGGAACATTACAAAAGTGTCGTCCACAAGTAATATCCCTTATTGAGGGCGAGAAGGGTTCGTGAAATTGTGGCAGTTTGTCGCGGGGGGGGGGGGGAGGGGTAACAAGAAGTGTGGCATAAAGCAGTTTAAATTATTATGGAAAACAGAGTGATAAGCGACAAGGTAGGAGGGGGAAGGCGAAGTGCGACACTTTGTGAAACAGGAGAGGGCAAATTTGTTGGAAAAAGTGCGAAACAAATCTCTGTACGTTTGACCTTAAGTTTATGGACCTAGGAGGCTTCAAAAATAGTTTTTTTTTTTCATTTTCTGCGAACAAGTCGGACCAATCCTGCTACACTGAAGTTCAGGGCAGAAATTTTTTAAAATGCTTCTGTTTGCCATCAAAAGATTAGGCTAAAACATCAAGCATTACTTCGGTTATTTCTCAATGATTAGAGACAATCAAAGATTGAAAAATATCGATCAGAGAAAAATAGCAAATTAAAACATTTTTTGGAATTTTTGTAGGCTACAATTTTTTCATTGCGGGGGGGGGGGGGGGGGCAGGTCATACGTACGTTTTCTAAAATCGTTAGAGGAAACCACCATAAAAAATCAGCAAAACCAAATACGGTAAGTAAACGACCTGCCCGACTTATAAAATGATTCTTGCGTTACTGCGAAATTTCTGACGACGCACAATATGGTACCCCATTTCTAAATTAATTTATTTTCGATGCCTATTTTCTCAAACAAAACTTAGTTACCAACATTTTGCTTTATTTTCTTTGAATAAATAAAATGTTAAATGCATTTTTCTGATTTTGGTTAAGCAAATTTTGAGAGAGGATCGAGAATTTTGCTGTTTTCTCTGCATTAATACTCTCCTGGCTGGGAAACAAGCATTCATTTGAGATTTTTTGTTAAAGATGCTTGGCGACACCAACTTGGTGATATTTGGTGAAAATTGGTGTAACAAAATTCCGTTAAAGCTGAAAATTGACAGTGTCTGAATAAAAAAAAAGAACAAGAGAAAATAATGGATACTTGAAAAACGAGCGACCCGACAAGTTCTATAAGGTATTAAGACAAATTCTATTTGGTATAAAATTCCCAATTTCAAAAAGAAAAACAAGGAGGAGAGGAAAACAAAGGGATACTTGAAAAATAAATAACAAGTCGTTCAGAGTATTTCCGATTTCCCTCTCTTTTTTGGATAAGGTAGCCAACACCAAAAATTTAGTGTTACATTGGAAAAATTTTGGTAATATAATACTGGAGTTACTGAAATTGTTAATGTTCGATGAACAAAGAAAAACGTGACAGGGGGAAAAATAAATGCATCTTTGAAAACCAAGTAACAGTACAAAAAGTCATTGAGAAAATTTCGAATTTTTTTAACTCTCTTGATTAAGGTAACTAAAACCAAAATAAAAAATTAAACAAAATTAAAACATATATATATGATTTAGTGTTATACTTGGCACAAATTTCGGTAACGAAATTCTATTCGGACTAAAATTTCCATTGTAAGATGAACAAACAAAGACAGGCAAAAGAGAAAAAAAATGGATACTTAAAAAAGTGATAAGACAAGAAGTCATTTAAAACATACTTCTAATTTTCTCGTCTCTTTAGGATAATGTATCTAGCATAAGCACAAAAATTTAAACACACTTTAATTTTAAAAAAACACATGATTTAGTGTTAAATTTTACAAAAAGTTTGATACCAAAATTCTACTGTGTCTAAAATTGCCTATGTCCAATGAAAAAAGAAAACAGAGAAGAGAGTAAAATAAAAGAAAATTAAGCAAGAAGTTATTCATATTTCCGATTTCCCTCTTTTTCGGATAAAATAGACAGCACTAAAATAAAGATTTAAACAAAGCTACATCAAAAATAATGCGATTTAGTGTTAAATATCTAATTAAATGCTATTATGGTTTCGCCAAAAAAAAAAAAAAAATCCTAGCACAGAAAGAACTTTTTATTGTATTATGTAAAATAAAAATCCCCATTACTTCGGGACCACTTCAGTGGCATAAAAAACACACCAGCGGAGTAATCTCCTCGACATAGTTGATAAGGTGAAATGGTAAAACCCGTAATATCAATAAATTTCTAAAAGCCTGCCGCACATTATTGTTGTAGCTTTTGAAGCGAACTGCCAGATAAGAAAGTCTCATTAAGGGGAATAACAATTATAGTGTCATCGTTCTGGGTATCTCTTTCTATAAAGCGCTCAATGGCTGACAATACATTAGTGGATAATGTTTGGAAAATCGATGCCTCATTTTAAAGTGGGTCGGTGACAGAGCTGCTATTTAAACCTTTTAAGGAGATTTCTGCAACAGTAATAGCACTGAAATTGAATATTACAGTCTATAATTGTTGAACTCTTTTAAATTTGAAATTTAATATGAAAAAGTCAATAATTGTTTAACTGTTTTAAATTTGATATTTTGAATATGAAAGTCTGTAATTGATGGATTCTTTTAAATTCGAAGTTTAATACTGAAGTCAGTAACTCTTTGATTAGCTCCAATTTGAATCCAAATATTGTGGGCTGCTGGTTTTTGAGGATTTAAATAATAAATATTTAATTCAAATATCATTATTTACTTCCTTTTACAAAAAAGGAAGTATTGTATTCGCGAAGAAATTTTCACTCAAAAATCGACCTTAATTTCCATTTTGCTCACCCCCGAATGAATGTTGAGTTTTTGTTTTTTCGACTCGACGCCCCATGGATAAGTGCCTAAGAAATTTCCATTTTAACGATTCTCGAGTTAATTACAACGAGGTTTCTCGTGACGTCTGTATGTACGTATGTACGAATGTATGTATGTGCGTATATACGTCGCATAACTCAAGAACGGTCAGTCCTAGAAAGTTAAAATTTGGTACGTAGACTCCTAGTGGGGTCTAGTTGTGCATCTCCTCTTTTGGTTGCATTTGGATGTTTCTGAAGGGGTCTTTTGCCACCTTCTTGGGGGGGGGGGGGGCGGAAATCATTGTTAATATCGATGCAAACTCAAGTGGTGTTATAATTTGGCGGACACTTCGCAATATATCGCCAGTCTTTTGGTCGCCAAGGTTTGTCGCCAACTTGGAGACACATTTAGGGATTTTTTAAAATTCGGTTTCAATTTGGCCATTGTTGGTGATATTTAGAGAGCTAACTATTGAATCATATTAAAATTGCCAATAATGGGGAAATAACATTTAACTGGTGTAAAAGGAAGTCATGTGATGCACACATCAGCTCGTTTTACTTTAGTTTTTGAAAAATTCAGTGGCGCACACAGGAATTTTTCGAAGGAGGAGTCCAGGATCGAGAAAATCCACCATTCTCATATCATAACTCCAACACGCATAGAAACATGTTCTTTTAATTTTATCAATTGTTGTAAATGAAAAAAAAAAAACATTAAAAAATATTCAATATTTACATATTAGTTAATTAATAACAAACAGTTAAAATGCCAGAAAGTAGAAGAAAAAATGTATTTACTTTTCTCATAATGAAAAATAAAAACAGCAAAGCAAATTCATCATTACAGAACAATTAACTTGATTTTTCAATCTGAAATTGTTACCTTTGCATGGAATTTTTTTACGTACTACATAAATAGGATTATAGTCAATCAAAAAAACGGCGATTGGGTCCGAACCCCTTAGACCCTTCCCTTGTGTGTGCCACTGGGAAAATTTCATTGCAGAGAATATCTTATTCGAAAAGTCTTGTTTGTGAAAGTAGATTGTCCTTTTCAAAGCTGGTCAATAATATACAGGTCAATCATTTAAAATTTTTCCGAGGGGGAGGAAAAAAGTTAAGACTCAATACAAGTTGTACGAAGAAACAGCTAATAAAAAAAACGCCCATTTTTTACAAACGCATTAATTTCACGAAGACGAGGGGGGCGGGGATATGTCTTCCTTTTTATTCAGAAATATGTTGTTACAAAAACAAATAAAAAATTATTAAATAAAAACAAAAAACCCGACTGCGTAAAAACAAAAATAAATAAATAAATAAATAAATAAAATAAAAATAAATAAATAAAAATGTATAAGCCTAGAAATTTAGAATGTTATTAAGTACTACTGAATAACTACACTGTTGAAATAGTTTCAACCGTACACAGATAAGACAAATCATATATTCAAAAGCAGAAAAGGATCAACAATCGGGGCCCATTCCTTTCTGATTCAAGGAATCCCGTAAAATTTGAATGGGCCCCATTGTTGATCCTTCTAATCTGCTTTTGAATGTATGATTTGTCTTATCTGTGTACGGTTATAAAACTATTTCAACACTGTAGTTTTTCAGTAGTACTTAACATTCTAAATTACTGGGCTTCTACATTTTTTAGTTTTTTTTGTTTTTACGCAGTCGGGTTTTTTGTTTTTATTTCATAATTTTTTTAAAAACTTTTTAGTTAATTTTCATTGACTTTGTTATTATGATTATGAGACGGTATATTTCGCAATCTTGTCATTTCATTGAGAGAGTTTGTTTGTATCGTGAGGTTTATTAAGTAACTTGCGGTGATCTAAACTACAGGTAATTAGTCCTTGGGACCTAACTCGGCGTGAAGCTATATGTGCTTCACCTTCGGCAAAAATGAGCGAACTTCAGTCAACCACAGCACAGCTATATAAACAGCCTGTATAACTCATGATGACGCGAAATCGGAAACGTCGTCAGTCAAATCTTTTCTTTCTTTTGGTGCTTAATTGCACAGGTATATTTTGATGATGACTACAACCTGTGTGCCTTGCCTCCCTTACGCATGACATATTTTTATTACACATATAAAACAAATGAAAGAATTTACATCAGAAAGAGGGGAAAGTATAACCGGAGCGAGGGTGGGAGTCGAACCCACTGCCTCAAGTGTGCCAATGTCAAGCAGTCACTCAGACCGCTCGGCCGCTAATTCCCCCGTCAGTCAAATCTTTCTCGCGAGACTCAGTCCCTTGATTCAAGTCAAAAACATATGTAACATGTTAGCGATGAAAATCGAATTAGTAGACTTTCTTTTGGTGCTTATTGCACGGGTTTATTTTGATGAGGACTACAGTCTGAGTGTCTTGTCTTCATTACGCATCATATATTTTTTATTACAGTACAGAATTCATATAAAGAACACATGAAAGAATCTACATCAGAAAGAGGGGAAAGTACATCCGGAGTAAAGATGTCTTGACCCACCGCAGTGTGGCATAGTGGGCAAAAATCCACCGAACTCGCAGGTTTTGAGCTAGGATCTTCTATTATGGCTCAAAATTCTTCGACTATTTCGTAAAGGTGCTACAATTTTGAATTTCTTAACCCCCTAAGCGCCTCAGAGCTCAGAATGGACCCAAGTCGCGATTTTGAAAACTATAAAGTATGACCATATTTTTTCCCTGATATGTGGCTCAATGCTTAGTATAAATCGAGGAATTGGATGATAAAACAACTTTTGATCACTGCTGGGTGTTTAGAAATGCCTTTATCCACCGTATAGGTCATTGAAAACATGATTTTTCAAGTTTTTCCGTTGAAAAATGGGTTTTAACGGTCTTCACACATCTTCCGCGCAAGAACAAATATATATTTTAATTCTAATCTACAAGTTTTCAATCATTTTCCAAAGTTCAAAAGGTAAAAACCTCCCTAAAACACCGAAAAATCGCTCAAAGTCCGAATTTCAGCCCGAAATCCTATCACTGTTCACGAGAGTACATCTGTGCAATAGCGGCAAACAGCTTATTTTACATGTATACATTTATATGTATACATTTCGAGAATAAATAGTCTGCGTCCGAATAAAGACGTTTACATTTAGAATTTCCGAATGCTTTTGATGTTTTTAAGAAAATTGAATGTATTAAAGTAACTGTTGAGCAAATGTGTAGACGCAAAATTAGTATGTTTGTCTGTTTCCTTGGATTAATCGTAATATTCGAATTGTACCAGGTATGTTCACTCTTTTTGTCCTCTGTTACATAAATAAGTATTTAAACAGATTATGTAAATTATATTTTTTTTAAATTAGTTTCTGCGTGTAAGACCAACAAAACAACATAAATTCAATAAAACTTTATAATAAAGTTAAAATAACATGTCTTTATTGTTTTTCATACTTCTAAAGTGAAAGCAAATGGACATATTTGTAAATATTTGTTTTTTAAATAGAGTGAAGTAAAGTCATATAATTTCATTAATTCTTTCAGCCCTACCTTAAATTCAGCTGTGTTAATATCCTATAAATGATGTTGTTAGGAACAAAACTGGAGCCAAAAGGGTTCATCTGAGCATTAGTTGTTTAGTTTAAAACACATTAAAATTTTAACATGTGTTTTTACATTTTAAGTTAGAATTCCAAAAAACATTTACGCAAAAGAGTGAAAATACCTGTTACAATTCAAATATTACGATTATTCCGAGGAAACAGACAAACATACTAATTTTGCGTCTACACACTTGCTCAACTGTTACTTTAATACATTAAATTTTCTTAAAAATATCAAAAGCATTCGGAAATTCTAAATGTAAAGGTCTCTAAATGTAAAGGTCTTTATTCGAACACAGACGATTTATTCTATCTTTAGAATATTATTTTTTTCCTCATTGCTTTAGATGCTATGTTCTAAAAACTGCCTATTTCATCTAAATTGTATTTTTTTTGAGACTTTTTAATTTATTATAACTTTTAGGCAATAAATTCGAAAATCGATTAAATTATTCGCGCCGTTTTTGTTCATCCCCCTCCCCTGCAAAATGAAAGTAGACAATATTAATTGCATAAGCTTCCAAAAACAGAAATAGATGTTTATCTCAACACAAACTAAAAAAAAAAGTGTCATAAATAATGTTTTTTTTTCTTTTAAAAATAGTTCCTTGAAAAGTGAAACATTATCTGCAGAATTGCATTTGGTCCTCATTGCTTTCTAGGCTTTGCTACGAGCTCAAAAATAATAATAAAAAGAAAAAACTACTTTATCTAAAATGCAGTTTTCTGCAGTATTTTAACTTCAATTTACCAAAATGCATGTTTTTGTAAACAAATAGATATTAAGTAATTTCGTTTTTGAATATTCAAGGGTCTATTCATTCATGTTTTTAATTAAAGTAGTAAAAACTAAGCCGTAGTTTTTGATTTGTCTCTATTACTCCTCTCTAAAAGAAAGTAAACTAATTTCCATTATCTTATTTATTTCCGTTACTATATAAAAATAGTTTATAAGTTAGTTCTTTACCTCGAATTTTTAATAACAAAAAGCAGTATTGACTTACTTTAAATTTCCCCTCTTTAACTCTGCAGAAGGTTTTTAAGATGACCAGACATCACTTCTTGTACGTTTCTTCCGTTCTAGAATAGTTTTAATTTGCTTCTTCCTAATCCCCGATCTTTTCATACTTTGTGTATTTCAAACCTAAAAATTTAAAAGAAACTGAAAACTAAACATTTAAATTATTTTTTCTATTTTCTGGAAAATCTTGTCTATTTTCCGGTCTTCTAAAAGTAATAAAACAGAATAGCATCGACTTACTGTATAATGCGCTCCGTTTAAATCGCCAGATATTTTGAAGACGGCTGGATATCACTTTTTCAGACGCCTCAAAACGTCGTTTTTATTTGACTCTTTCAAATCAGCCATCAGTCCATATTCCATCTTTCAAAAGTATAACTCTAAAAGAAACTTTTCTAATTTTAAGTATTTTTTATTTACTATTCAAAAATTTCTCTATTTTAAATTTTTAATAAAACAAGGCAGCATTGCTTTACTGGAAATTAACTCCCTTTAAACCAGTAGAGGGTTTTTAAGATTGTTATTGTTAGAGGGATTGTTAAGTTGTCATTCTTGTAAACTTCTCCTGGTCTCCTCAGTTGCACAGTTTTCACTTGCCTCTTCCTAATCCTCGATCTTTTCATACTTTGTGTATTTCAAACCTAAAACTCTAAAAGAAACTAAAAACTGAACATTTAAATTATTTTATTTATTTTCCGGTAGTACTTGAAAATGCTTTTTGAAACCAGATCTGCCCTGGGCAAGTAAATGGCAAGGCAGTATCTACACACTTTTCGTTTTTCATTTTTTGGCTTTTTTGTCATAAGTTCGAATGTATTAACATGCTTAATTAGATTTCCACTAAATATGAAGCTTTTTTATCACCTGCGAACAATATTTTATTGATATTGGTAGAAAATCAAATACGTTTTTTTTAAAAATTATCTCCAAAAGTCGTTCTGCCCGTGGCAGTGGTGGAAGGTTATGAACAGCTCCGAGGTCAGCTAGTGTTTCATGTTCATTTGAGTTTAAAAAGATCTTAACTCCAAAATAAAGAATTTTTGCACATTTTGACGAGGAATAGGGAGTTTTGTCTTTTACTCATCCTTTCTATTACTGGTTATCATCAGATTTTTCGATGTCTCTTACTTGGGGTCAGCAATTTTATTGAAATTGAGCAAATAAAAATAGAATTAACTAATTTAGAGGATCAAGAAGCAGTTAAACGTTAGGTGAGATGTTTTTGCATCAGAGAAAATAGTTTCAAAAGTCTAAATTCATTAAAAGGCTTAGAAAATTGAGTTAACCTGGGAGCTATGACTTAAGCATGTCTGTGACTGGTGCCCGTTACCCTGAGTGTAAATATAATGCGTCAAACACACAAGCTACACTTTGTCGAGAGAGAGTTGTGGATATTAAGGAAAAGTCCATACATTTTGAAGAAAAATCCATAACTACACGTTCCTCGAAAGCAACAAAAAATTGACACTGAGACAGTTCAAAGCAAATAACCAACTTCTTTGGTACTGAGCAGAAACATAAAAATAGCTATGTTTCTTTTCCCGAACTAGCAACTCTAATTTCTTTTGTTTTCAATCGGTTTTCAAGTAGAAAAGTTCAAAGACGAGCGCCAACCATGTGGAGGTGACAAGACTAAGTAAACTGGATTACTACAAAGTTGTATGCCTTTAACGACCATTACGTTTCTTACATTTCCTTTCTAAACATATACGTTTGATTTTCTTTGTTTCGAGAAAAAAAATGTTTGAAGTTAGCACTTGAATAAGTTAACCAATTAATTCATTATAATAAAAAAACTATATTTTTTAAGGTTTCACAAGTACTAAAAATTTAAAAAGATACTTAATTTTTAGAGTAATGCTAAAATTTTTAGCATATTGCTTTTAGCGTAAAATATAGAACTGTCACGTGTGGGACAAAATATCCGATTTCCTGTGTAAGGGCCCACTGTTGGTTTCTCTTTGAATTTATCACTAGAAAGTAATTAGCAGGGAAGCATAGTGTACATGTAATAGATTTTCAACAACAGAATCAAAGAATATATTGCTAGAATCAAGTACTCTGAAGCTGAGGTCCAAAAGTGTGTCCCATTCGTGACACGTAAACGTCATTAAAAGATTCCAATTCAAAAATAAATCAGAAAAAAAAAAATGTTTTGCAAATCACACGAGTCAAGTACTTTCACTGGGTCAACAAATTTTTCGCTATCAAATTATAAGGACAATTTAGTCCAAATTGTGCCACATGTGACCGTGAAATCACCCAAATACTTTTTCTAACAAAGTTTGTTTGAAGCTAAATGGGGATTCATGAGTTTCCCCGTAGGCGCTGTTTTTCCACAGTTTTTTTAAACTGTTCAAAATTGCTCGAAAAATTGGTAAAATCAAAAAGTAAAATGTGGAAATGAGATGTCCTTGTCAAGATCTTTCGATTAAGAAAAGTTGGTTCGAATCGGACTTCTCAATTAAAAGTCATTGGGAGGGGGAAGAAAGGGGGCGGACAGACTGACAGACATTTCCCCCCATTTCCATACCCTACTCTCCAAATTTTAATTGTTCGATTATTGTCTTATTTATTTTTGACTCTTTTTTTCATTTTTCGCGATATTTTTATGAGTTTTCCCACAAATAACTAAGATTACGAAACGTCGATATTGTATTAAGAAGGATATCCTTCACTATTTTTTTAAGAGTATAAAATCAACTTAAAATGAAGAATTAGGAGAATCCCTAGAACTCGGGAACAGTTCACATTATGCATCTTTTTAAATGCTTTAACTTGCTGCAAAAACGGACAAATATGACTTCTTTTTAATGAAGCACTCGCAAATTTATGAATTTCTTATACTTATGCTCTATTATGCGCGCCTGCAACGTTTATACTGAATTTAATGACGACCTTTTGAGAAATTAAGGTGTGAAAACATTACAAACAAATGAACGGTCAGAAAAAAGTTTAACTTGGAGTTGCCTCTAGCTTGAAGGAAAAATCCAAATGAAACAAACACTAAATTCTTAATTGTTTCATGTTAATTTTTTTGCAGAAGTTATACAAAATTAAATTTAATGTCATTTGCCTAATTTTTTGACAGAACAGTTTGCAAAAGTTGTTTTCTTTATGCCTGACATAGAGCTCTGGATTTGTATTTCAAGGAGTGGTGGTCAAGAATTATTCAAATAAAATTTTCCTAAGAGTTTTTACTGCCCCACATTTTTAAATGCTATTCATAACTACTATTAAATCACTAGAAAATCGCCCATCAAGGTTAGACGGGTGAAAATTGCTTCTACATTTCAACGAAGCAATTGCCTGTTTGATGATATTGTTATAGTTGAAATTTTAACTCAACTCCAGTGGATTAACCCTTAACTCCAGTAGATAGCGTTCATTGTTGACCACGTTTTCGTTTCTTCATTCTCCTAAAATGACAGTCTTATCAGTAAAACTTAAGATACCGGATCCAGTTCAGTCTTGTCAAAATGAAGCATTTCCCTGCATGTCAAACTCTACTAAATTTTTTAAAATCATATTATCATGTCGTGGAGCGAGTTTCATTGTTGATCCCTTCAGGAGCGTAACTCGATCATTCGCTATTGTATATATGAAGATCACAGATGTTTAACTATTATTTTAAAAAAAGTAGTCCGAATGTAACTAACGTAGCTGGAGAAATAAGTGAAAATATTTTAAAACAGACTTTAGAAATCTATATATTGTAAATAATAACGTATATACAGCACTTCAAAACTTTAATACTTCAACCTTAATATTAAAAAAAAAACTTTAAGCAAATAATAGCAAGTTTTTAAAAATATTCTTGAACTTATACAAATGGATAAATATTCCAGTAATGTGATATTTATAAATGAAATACATTTGAAAAAACAAAACTTAAACTATCAAAGTTACGTGTTACTTATAATCTTATTACTTAACGTCAAAAGAAATTTCTGAAGAATAAAAGAAATATCTCAAACCATATTGCTAAATTCTAAAAGTTCCAATCAAAAACTTCCCATCACGGGACGCGGGAGCGTCCCACCCCGCCAAGGAAACCAAACGTCATCAGCCAACAGAAGCAAATCCACCGCCAAAGACGAAAGAAAATAAAAACGAACAAGAACAAGATTACACGACAGAACATGTTGGGGTTTTTTTGGGTTTTTCACCCCTCTGTATCTCAGCCCCATGAAGACCCTCGGAGTTGATTTTTGGTACACCCAATCTCTAGTGGCCCCTGTCGCCGTAAACCAAAATTCAATCCCCTGGACCATCAGGGGAAGGAGGTTTTAAAGTTATAAAATCGCTGTTCAAAAAAGTTTTCGCTTTCTTTGACAGGGCTACAGTCCAGACGAAAAACGGAATCAAGCTGAAATTTCGCACACACATTCCTTGTGCCCTACTGATGTGCCTTTTGTGCCATTTGACCCCCCTCCCATTCCCCCCTCGTTTTTACCCTCCAAATTGTACCTTCCCGGGGTTCTATCACAGCTCCCCGGGGGGGGGGGGGTACGGTAAGTAAAGTGTAACTCATAAAGTTTTGCATGTAAAAAACAAAATGCTCCAATAAATCTGCTAATGTCATTTATTATCACCCCTGGTTTGAGCTCAAATTAGTAACCATAGAGGTGTATACTCTTTTAAATAGCGAATCTGGGAGGGGGGGGGGGCAATTCCTGTGTCCTGGTTGAACATATCAGAAATCAGGCAAGCCACTCATACATATTAAAATGTTAAGAAATACAACGTTGAAATTTATCTGCTTGTGTGATTTATTATTACCCTTGGTTTAGGTACATAATTAGTAGCCATTTATTCATAACATTCACGATTAACTACCCTCTAAAAACCAGCCGAGAATGTGTACCCTTTTGAATAGCAGCGACTCGAGTGAGGGGGGGGGGCATTCAGGTATTTTCATTTAGCAAAACAAGGAGTTGTTAAATTATTCTATATGTTTCATATTACAAAGCTTTTCATTGAAATATGATGTTTGTCCGGAGATTTTAAATTGTGTTCATATGTGCCCCATACTTCTTCCCTTGTGCCCCCTGCAGGATCAAAAATACCGTAAAATAAATAAATTTAAAAAAAAATCATGACACGAAGAAAATACTTTTCAAATATGGGGACATCTGATATGAGAAATTAATAACATTAAAAAACTTTTTACATGTGTCCCGCTTTTTCCTACCTGCTTTTGAGGAGTTTAGTGAAAAAGAAACGTGTTATAGACAGTGATTTGAGTTGGAATCTTTCCCCCAATATAAATACAAAAGAAACCCAATTGAACTCAGCGCCAATTATCCTTCCCTATTACCCTCAAAACAGGTAAGCATTGTCAAGGTCATGGCTTAACTTATCAGAGCCATACTATACTTAGGCCTCTTTAGAAAATTTCTATAAAATTAAGAGTACAGAAATATGAAAGTCAATAATTGCTTTGCGCGTTTTGTTTTGTGATTAATACTTTTACTTTTATCTAACCCTATGCATGATGCAAAGTTAGTCAAAAACCTCATCTCTTGTATTGTCGTTGATCCTTTATAATTAGGGAATGCAATACCGGACCAAAAATTGCAATATCGATATTCGGTATTTTCGAAATGTGACACCGGAATACCGGTACTAATACCGGTATTAGAAATTTCTCAAAAAAGGATCAAAACATATTGTTCCGTTGCTACCTTTCATAAATTTGTGTAATAGTGTATTAAGAGCCATTATTTTGAAGTTCAGACAAGGTGTGGCAGTGACCATTTTTGATTTTTCTAATTTTTTTATATGTCAAAGTAGGTCATGAGAAGTGAACATTCTGAAATTTTTAGCCTTCCAAAAATTTTTTTTCGCTCGTTAAAAATTTCCAAAGTTTGAGGTTTTGCAGCGCTTTTTTAGAAAAATTCTAAAAGTCGCATTTCAGTGCGCTTTAGCTCTTTACAGAAACACCACCCCACGGTTATGTTTATATTTATTGGTTGCACTGTATCTAGTGATGACTTCATAGTTATTTTGATTGGGGGTTGTTGCTTTCTTCAGATAATTGGTCGCAAAGTATGGATTTTATACGTTTTCGCGCAAGTTTAACCTGCGTTATTTTCCCCAAAAAGCCATCCCCCGAAAAATTTTAACATATACTGAAAGTTTATACTATGAAGAGAGTAAATAGCACAAAATTTGTTTGAGGTTAAATTTTTTTAGGAGAAAAATGCCCTGATATTTTTTAAATTTTCAAAAATTTTGCTTTTTTGATCCCAAATAACTCAAAACAGCATCACTAGAAAAAAAAACCTTTTATATATTATGGTACCTGGCTATGTGTAAAACATCATGAAAAAGAAACAGCATGGGATCTCTTCTTGTTTTCTAGAAAATAATTTTTTTGTAGCTCATTTTATGCGTTTTCTCGTGCGTAAAACGTGTGTCCAGTATGCAGATTAAGTCTGCTAAAACTTAAAGGAAGTAGTAGGAATGTATATATGTGTGAATAGAGAAAGAGAAAAAGACCAGAAAAATAAAGTATTGCTAATTTTTACAAATTGATGGTATTTTAATTGCAGGTAAATCAGAAAACGATAAATCGATATTATATATATATATATATATATATATATATATATATATATATATATATATATATATATATATATATATATATATATATATATATATATATATATATATATATATATATATACATATATATATTTCGTATCAATCTCAAAATAATTCTTTTTTATTTATGTCCATAGCAGTGGAAGAAGTTTCATGAATAATATCTGCTTCCAGAGTTCGTACCCTCCTTCCAAACTCCTCCAATACTCCTTCATTTACGAAATTTTCTTGAAGGGCCCTTAAAACTCCTTCATTCCGGTTTTAACTCCTTCAAAACTCCTTCTTTTTAAGTTTAAGACTACATAATCTTCCTCTATGACAGTAACTTATAATACTTTGATTGACAACCAACTTCGTGACAAGGGCCATTTTAATGTAGTAATTTCTTGCATTTATTTTTTTTCATTAAGATGTGATTTACAAATTGATCATAGTTAAGTCATAAAAGTTCAAGGTGAAAATTTTATTAGAAGACTAAAACATTTCATAAGTGAAGTAAAACATGCTGAAATGGTGCTTGGCTATTTTTTCAAGTTTTATGATTATTCTTTTTCCCTCCATCACACTTTCAGCAGCTAGAGTCAAGTTGTCTAATTATTATTTAAATATTTAAAACTACATAAGTAGATGTACAATATTAAGTGATTGTGTTAAAAAACAATTGTTTAGTAAATTGCAGTTAGATATTGTAAAAAGGGTCTTCCACAAGTGATGTCATGCCTTGAGGAGGAGACGGGCTCATGAAGTTGAGACAAGGGGAAGAGAGAATGTGACAAAAAGTGACATCACACAGTTATTGTAACAATATGTTAAAAAAATATGACATGTAACAAGAGGACGAGTTAGGTGAAGTGTGGCACTTTGTGATAAGGGAGGAGATGGGGTCAAATATATTGAAAAAAATTGTGACATCATTTTATGATAGCCCATTAGTACTCCTTCAAAACCTCATTTTACTCCTTCAAAACTCCTTCATTTTATTTCTGAAATTGAGTACGAACCCTGTGCTTCACTTTCCTCTAAATGTCTATTTTCTATGTCATCTTCAAATACCTGTTCAGAGTTCTGTTTCTTATGTTCTTGGTCAGGCATCTACCAGTCAACAAGGAGAAAACAAAGAAGAAAACATTTTGTCAATCTCATGTGAGGGGTGGGCTCTCCCAACTCGTAAAAGTACACGATTTTCAATGAAACAAAGAGAGTTTCTTTAAGAATAGTTCCTTTATGGTGAGAAAACCGGGAGAAATCAGACGCCCGACCAAGTAGAACATGCAATGAGAACAGAGATGATTGAAGACATAAAAATATTCCAACCGAACAATATCTGACAAAAAGTCAAATTCAAGCTGCTTTTAGCCGATATACAAAGCCAAAAAAAAAAAAGCAAATAATACTGATTTATCAAGAACCGACAGTCTTTTAGAGGTATTTGAAGGTAACATAAAAAATAGACATTTAGAGGAAAGTGAAGCAGATGTTGTTCATGAAATTTCTTCCATTGCTATCAGGGTTGCCAGACGTCCAGGATTTCAAGGGACAGTCCCGTATTTTGAAAAATTGTCCCGCGTCCCGGAGAACTTCCATACGGCACGGCTAAAGTCCCGTATTCTGACTGATGACAATATTTTACAGAACGAGACATTGTTTTAAGGGAAAACAATAATGTTAAACAAAAAATGAAATAATGAGCAATAAGAAAATCATGTGGCAACAAACGCAAAAATTGTTTTTGGTTTGTATTTGCTCATTGACTAATCTTCATAAATATATATATAATAACACATAATTGAATAACGCTCTTGACGTCATCAACAATAAAACTCGCTCCACGGCATGATAATTTGATAATATTTTTTGGTAATGTTTGACATGCAGGGAAAATGCCTTATTTTGACAGGGCTGAACTGGATCCGATAACGTAAGTGTTTTACTGGTAAGATTGTCATTTGAGGAGAATGAAGAGCGGTCAACAATGAACGCTATCTACTGGAGTTTAGGGTTCATTCATTGAAGTTAGGGTTTCCATTTCAACTATCAAAATATCCCCAAACAGGCAATTGCTCCGTTCAAATGTTGAAGCAATTTTCACTCCGGCGATTTTCTTATGTAGGAAATATATTTGTGCGCATGCATCGTCAATCACAATGAATTGGTGATTGAATTTTTCAAATTCATCATGAATAGACGTTCCAGAAATACCGGGAACAACAAATTATCATTTTTTTTTACTTACAAGAAAATGTTTTTCTCAAAATTCAGTACAAGTGAGACAAAAAAATGAATCGTAAAGTGTTGCTGCAATATGTTATCAGTTCGAATAAATTATTCACCGCACAAATAATGTTTTAGTTAAACTTGAAATTAACTTTTGGATACACTACGAATGAATGACTTTTGCTGTTGCTTTTGTTTACAGATAGTCGATGAATTCGTGCTTTTGAAGTCTAATTTTTACACTAATTGATTGGGTTTGGGACTGAAAAGAAAGGTACTAACAAGAAATTGCTGGTCAAAAAGGAATTGCAGATCTAAATCAACAGTAGATATCTAATAAATAAACTAAACACGCTTTCATTAAAAACTATTTATTATTTTCAACTAATACTGGAAATACCAGAATTTTACCTCAGCAAATACCGGTATTACGGAATTGCAAAATAGCTCCAAATACCGGTATTCGGTATACTGGTATTGTAATCCCTATTTATAATAATACTCTTTCCAAATGCTTTACACCAAAAATTTTTGTTCAACACCAAATACTCAAACGGCATCGTGGTTGTTTAATACCCATATTTATTTGTACAAGGAAAATGTGGGTGGTGAAAACTGTCGAAATTTTGAAATTCTTTATTTTCAACCGTAACCGCGAACGCTGCGTTGTTTATGATCATCACAATCTATCGTGCATGAGAGCTCTGTGGTAGAAGCTTCGCCTTCTAAGCTGGAGGTCGTGGGTTCGATTCCCGCCGGTGCCCTGGGTGTTATTTCCTCCCTTTATGTTGTAAATCTTTCCTGCGGTGCATCTTGAGGTAAGGCACTTTGTACGCAGTCCTCTATGTGTGAAAGAGTAACTTTTGAATAAATAGAAATCTCTCGTGCAACAAACAACCAGGCTCGACGCGAGTTCATTTCAGCCTAGTCGGAAACCGGGGGTCCGGGCCTTAGGAGGGCCCTGCGAAACTGGCGCAAAAAAAAGAAAGAAAAGGGGGGTGGGGACTCCGAATAAGAAAAAACAAACATTACGTAAGATTTGCTCTTTCGATATTTACTCTTATTGAACTTAAAATAGAGTTAATTCTTTTCTAGTAAGCAGTTTTGATGTTTTTCTTTTTTCCCCCACTTGTTTTTTCTTTTCCTTTTTTTAATTCTTTCCCCCCTTTTCTTTTCTTTTTCTCTTTATCTTTTCTTGGGGGGGGGGGGGGGGGACGAGAGTTGTCCAGTGATATAAATGACAAGAGCCTTGGCTCTCTGCGGCATTGCAAACATCTATGTATGAAATTTTGTCTCGATTGGTTGAGCGGATAAACCACCAGGGCTTAATATGTAGGGGAAGTTGCTCCTGTACATTTTTTGGTCGATGTGTCAAAACCATCGATGTCTAAATTTTGAATATCGATGGTTGATTCATTAATGCGTTGTCATCGATTCTGCATCCCTGGTTGCAACATGCGATGAGAAAAAAGAATCATCACGTCTCTCCTATCACTCAGAAACAGGAACTATTCCCCTTTTCTTACTTCATGTGATGATAATAAAGATGACGTAAAAAAGGCTTATCTGTACTTGAGGCACAAACTAAAGCTAAATCAAAGGATTATCTTTTATTCCATTATCTTATCCTATTTCATCCTCTTTTCTTCTTACGGCAAAGGATTACTAAAGCATATATTTTCTACGGGCCGGAGATCTGACAAAGGCAATTTACTTTTCTGGAAACTTTTTTCCAGAAATATGTTCATGTTATTAGTCTCTTAGAGTAAGATGTAGCGAAATAGGTCTTCTTTAGAAACAAAAATAGAAGAAATCGGAAAGGTATCAGAAATCAAATCTTAATTCATAGCAAATGAAAAAGCTTCGTATGCATCGCATTTAGAATAAGAGGGCCATAAGTCGTCCTAATATAGTTTCGAGTAAGTAGAGTTTTCGTAAAAATATTTACAAAACATTCGCGCACTGCGTAGATTTTAATTTCCAGAGAAAGATTTGTATTTAAATATAGGTTGAGGAATGTGAGGGTAAAGAGAAACAGTTAAGATAACTTACATTTTCGAAAGGAATAAATTAGAAATTTGTTCCAGGAATTACAGTATATAAAGAAAGAACAATATTTCTACGCCTGCCCTTTTTGCTGCTCTGAAAAGATTTAGACGATAATTAGCTTCGTGCCAGGATTAACGTTCAGAAAGGTGCTGTTTTCGCCACAATAGTCCTTATATGAATATAAACAGTCACATTCAACGATGGATATAAGCAGTCAAAATCCAATGACTTCAACCTCGAAACCCCTGGGAGTTATTTCTTTCATAGACCTCATTTTTAGTTCAAGATTATCATATTTAAACATACTTCCTTTTTTATATATTTGTGTTCTTATGTCGAAAAGTTTTTTTCACGATGTCAATGCGCTCTACGTGTGAACCTTTCTTAGTTTTAAGAATATTTACACAATTTTCAACTTCGCACCAGGCACTAACGCAGCCAGAATTTAGCTCCAGGAGGTAAAGGCTGGGTCATTAGAGCTCTTATATCTGTATACACTGTCATGCTAGAACGGGAAACATAAAACCATATGTTCTGGGGAGTTGGACATCACCCCCCTCTATCGGCGCGATTTTTAATTTTTGATGTTAGTTCCCTCTACATGCGTTAATCAATATTACGCAAATAGGAATAAAAAACTTAACGAGATAAAGATCGAAAAAAAAAAGTTTAAATCTTAAATAGTTTTCGTCAACAAATTTTCTTTATCAGTTCAAAACTTTATTAACACCTTTTATGCAAAATGTTCTGTGCTATTGCTGGTTGAAGTGAAAAAAAAAATACTGCGTGTCCTCGTTTAATCAGCAAGGTCTCTATTTTCGCACATTTTCCTAGATGCATATTGTCAATCACAGAAAAATCAAAACAAAGTGCAGAGTTAAGATATTGAAAGTTTAAAGTGGAAAAGAAACTTGGTAAAAGACACCGAAATTTTGCTTCTTAAACAGATCATAAGTCCCCTAACTTACATTTAGGGAAATAATCTCCAAATAATTCCAACTCAAATAATTTGAAACATTTGCGATTGAACTCGAAAAGGTGTTGGAGTTCAAAAGAACCGTGCAGAAGATCAGATTTGAACTTATCGCTCTTTCATAAGAATGACAGGTTGTTGAAGTGAAAAAAAACAGGATGTTTATATATTTCATTTGCTATTGAAAAAAATAAGGCGGATTTTGTGCTATTATGATACGTAAAAACTCACTAAAAAAGCTCGTAGAATTTGAAAAATCAGTTTTTATGCACAAATATAATTTGAAATCCTCTTAACAGTTTTTACAAGGGGCGGGGGGTCATTTAAAGATAGATGCATTACAGCAAAATGTGTTGGTTGTCATACGCCATAAATGTGAAAGTAGCTAACAAATTTTCCCAAATTGAAATATGTCTCCCATTATTCTTAGCATAGAGATAAATAGCAGTTGGCCTGTACTAGTAGTTGAAACATTTAATACGTTTTGTTTTTATTTATTGTTATGTGGTATAAAGTGGAATTTTTTTGGAATCGTTTAGATCCCTAGATTTGAAATCGTTCATTCAGTTACAAGTAAAACCTCAATTTGTTCTTATTCATTTAAAAAATTGAAATTATATGTACTTTTATCCTAATGACGCAATGGCTGCATAGTTCACTTTTACTCAATCCTTGGCCTTTTCAACAGTTTAGAGATTATAATAAACCATTTTGCTTCATAGTATTTTCACATCAACTTCACTGAAACATTTACAGCAGGATGCACTTATAATAAAACAGTAATGCTTCAATTTTTTGCAACCATCGCTATGTCTCTTAAAAAATAAGTTGAACGAAAGTAAATAAATGATGTCATGCGTTTCAGAGAAATATAATTGCATTTATACACCAAGTATGAAAATAACATCAGAACTAAAATGCAGGTCACGAAATGCCATTTGAATATTGACTGTAAATGCTAGTAAATTAGTAAAATTTTCAGCGTTCATTTGTTTTGTAGTAGACAATACTTTTGTCTTAAGCTTGTCTAACACTATTGCACATGTTATACTTTTGTCACACCCTCTTCCCCCACGTTTTTAGCTTTTAGTTAAAATTTTCAAATTGAGCATCAATACTTTAACAGAAAAAAATTGCCCTATATGTCATTGTATTTCATTATATGAAATATAAAACTGATTGAAGGCTATTTTTGATGGTTGCCTAAAATTTTTTAATTTTGTGAAGGAAAACTATGAATGCACAAATCATACACTACAAATGCACCAGTTAAAAATAATCTAGCAGTTTATTTCTGTTATTTTCAATAGTATTCCTTGAATCACGATACGAATCAGTTTAACTTAGCAATCACTGTACGCAATGATAAAAATATGAATAAAAAATCAAACTTAGATCAAAAGTTTAATTTAAAGTATGCCGTTGCAACACTTTTTAATTGGTTTACTTAAAATATTCTCGTTTTGAATTTGCAACTACGCTTCATACTAAGACTGAAATTACAGTTTTTTATTCACATAAAAGTTCAGTATAGTTACGATATCAAAATACTTAAGTACAAAACCCGCGGATCGAATAAATAATTTATTTAAAACCCAATGCGTGTGTTTACTAAATGATTCCTAAAATTAAAGAGTTTGAATTTTTGTGTTTTAAAATCATGAATAAAAGATAAGCAACTCAAAGGTTTCGTTCAAACCTCGAAATATTTGTCAAGATAAATACCATTTCATTAACTTCGGGCACCCAAAATGAGTTAATTGTTAGCAATTTAGCTTGTTCTATTTAATCGTTTTTGCCTCATTGTAAATTTTTTAACAATAATGATTCTTTTCTCAACCTAGAAGTAATGTAACCTTAAAAACATTAGATAACTATTCAGCATTATTTTATTGCGTAAAGCAGAAAATTTGGAAGATATATTGAAATCAATCAAAATGTAATCTTTATCAATATTTTCATTGTGGAATCGTCAATACAGTCGAGCCCGCTTAATGCAATATCGTATAATAGAATATCCCGCTTAATGTAATGAAATTCCAATGCACTACACCGTTGATGTGTTATTTTTATCCCGGATAATGGAATATCCCGCTTATTAGAATAATTTTTCCTGGCAAATTGCTTATTCCATTAAGCTTGCTTGACTGTATTTCCTTCTAGGAATTGAATTTCCAGCAAAATTCTATTTGCACCCTTCACATGGTGTTCAAGTGAATGAAAAAAAAATAAATAAATAAAAAAAAATAAATAAAACGACCCCAATTCAGATTTTCTTCTAATTCGCATAATAACTAGATGAAATATCATTATTTACGTCGTCAGTTGATTGAGTTTAGAAGATAAAAAATGGGATTTTAACTACTGAGTAAAGAACCACAATAAATGCAATCATTATGTATGATTCGAGTTTAAGAAAAGCAATATATTTTGACAGATAATGTCGATTGTTTGCTACTTAATATTAGTAACTGAACAGTAAAGTTATATTTTCACGAATTTCATAACAGAATAATGAAACTATGCTAAGCTGAATGTAAAAGTCGTCACTTACCTCTAATTCAAAAGCAGAAAATTTGGAAGATATATTGAAATCAATCAAAATGTAATCTTTATCAATATTTTCATTGTGGAATCGTCAATACAGTCGAGCCCGCTTAATGCAATATCGTATAATAGAATATCCCGCTTAATGTAATGAAATTCCAATGCACTACACCGTTGATGTGTTATTTTTATCCCGGATAATGGAATATCCCGCTTATTAGAATAATTTTTCCTGGCAAATTGCTTATTCCATTAAGCTTGCTTGACTGTATTTCCTTCTAGGAATTGAATTTCCAGCAAAATTCTATTTGCACCCTTCACATGGTGTTCAAGTGAATGAAAAAATAAATAAATAAATAAAAAAAAATAAATAAAACGACCCCAATTCAGATTTTCTTCTAATTCGCATAATAACTAGATGAAATATCATTATTTACGTCGTCAGTTGATTGAGTTTAGAAGATAAAAAATGGGATTTTAACTACTGAGTAAAGAACCACAATAAATGCAATCATTATGATTCGAGTTTAAGAAAAGCAATATATTTTGACAGATAATGTCGATTGTTTGCTACTTAATATTAGTAACTGAACAGTAAAGTTATATTTTCACGAATTTCATAACAGAATAATGAAACTATGCTAAGCTGAATGTAAAAGTCGTCACTTACCTCTAATTCAAAAGCACAAAATTTGAGGTTCTATGATTCAAACACAAAAAAGTTAACACAAACGCAGACGCATCTTTCTTTCTTTTTTTTTTGGTGCTTAATTACACAGGTTTATTTTGATGAGGACTACAATCTGAGTGCCTTGCCTCCCTTACGCATGATACATTTTTATTACACATAATAAACAACACATGAAAGAATTTACATCACAAAGAATGGAAGGTACAACCGAAGCGAGGATGGGAGTCGAACCCACCGCCTCAGGTGTGCCAATGTCAAGCAGTCACTCAGATCGCTCGGCCTTTGAGGCCCCAGACGCATCTCGAAAGGGTATTGAGTTTTCTGCGGAACTTATTGTTGCTAACTTGTATTTTGAACTTCACGCAAAGCAACGTCACTATCTCCGGAGCAAAATAAAATCGCCTAAGTAGTTTGTAAGCTGCGAGGAACATTTGAAGTGCCCTAAAATGGGATGAATTGGAACTGCAGTATGAAACGAGACGCAACTTTCTAATCAGACAAATAAATTCCTCATAAATGTACTTTTGGGTACTTTTCGTTTGTCATTTTTTTGAGGAAGTTAATAGCACAAGGACGGATACAAGGGAGGGCCGATCGCCTCTCCTTCTATAGAGACACTGCACCAGCAATTTTTCCAAATTGAAGCTCTGAAACACAACTGTAGGGAATTAAATTTTTAAAAATGGAATTTCAAATGATCTTTGCTGATGTTATGAGGTGGAGGTTGGAGGCCTTCCTCCAGGAATTTTGAAAAATTTAAATCCTAAAGACGTGATTATAAACATCTCAGGTAAATTTTAAGGGAAGGAATATGTTCAGTGTCTTTCTTTCGGTAATTTTTCGAAAATGAATAACAAAAGGAAAGGAGCGCAATCCAAACGACCTTCAATCATGTGAAGAGGGAGAGGGGTCGAAATATTTCTCGGAATTACTATGAAATGAAAGTTTTAAAACACAATTTTAGAATACCACTTTCAACGGAAAATGAAATGAATCGATTCGGGCCCCTCCTTGGATAAGTCTCTATGTTTTAGTTGTGTTAGATAAAAGTGATGTGGCTGCACCCTCCCCCAAACTTGTGCAAGATGCAAATTGAACAATCAACCGCCCCCGCCTTGAACAATTTCTGGATCCCTCCTTGCAACAGCAAAAAGGTTTAATTTTCTAATTAACAAGATTGCATGTGTAGAACCACACAACCTCATGTTATCATCAACAAAACTTCGTGCGCAAGTATTGACCTTTTTGTGATGTATACTCATGGGAAATATTTTGAGAAAGGTACAAGCCGATACAATAGTCTTCCGTATTAGAGTTTGCAATTTTTCAAACTGAGTCATAAAAAGTGAGAACTTTCTCATTGCGTCATCTGTTTATTATTTACGGGATGTATCGCAATAAATATTTTTGTTTTATTCGACCACACAGCAATACTTTCACGTTATATATCAAAACATAAGCATGCAGGCGCGGAACGAGATGAGAGGGATGGAGGTAAACTTTACAGAAGCTTTGGTTTTAAGTCATATTGTCAATCGTTGTGCGTGATACACTTAAAATTTTTAAAATTTTAAAGTCTAGAGTAAAAAAAGCAAGAGCGCTACAACTAGTTGTGCTGAGCAAAAGGAAGGAAATGAGTTCCGGTTATTCAATGAACCTTAAAGAGGACGCACCGTTTTCTGGTATAATTAAAATGATTGTGATAAACGGATTCTTATTTTCACCAAATTCTTGGTTCAATTCTGAGTGTAAGTGGCAGATGGGAAGTGTCCTTACGTGAGAGAGTACCTTTACTTAGCAGAGGTGGCCTGATCGGTAGGGCGTTGGACTCGTAACCGAAGGGTCCCAAATTCGATCCCAACCGATCGAAGATCCTTCTTGTTCGTTAATGGTGACTAGAGCATGTTAAATATGTCATAGTCGCAAAGTCCTCCATGTGAATCAATTCCTCTGGGGATACTGTACCAGTGATTGCTCGATTTTTGGTCCGGATCAAAAAATCAGAGTTGTCTTCATTGTCCTGGAGCCCTGAAGTGAACATGCATTGATTGAGGTTGTAAATTTAAAACTATATTTTAAAATACACAAAATTCCCCCCTCACATTTAACTCATAGTTTCATAAGGCTCTCAATTTTTTCAAAAATGTCACAACTCTAATTGACACTTGTTAAAACAAAAAGAAACTTGTCTTCACATAAAGCACTCCTCCAGCAAAAGCCCTCGACACTACCTCTAAAATAAATGACACACACAAAAACAAATTATGGAGGAGGGGCGAGCTGCTCCAAACCCTATGGAGTTTGGAGCGGCTCGCTAAGGGACTCGCTGGTATCCCTTAGAACCGGTTAAATCACAAATAGTGGTAGATATGGGAGAGCTGGAGTAGCGAAGTGTGAAGTACCCAAACTTGAGGCATCGTGTCAAATTTCGTTCTGAGGGTTAACATACTTTTCAGTGTTCCATCTGTAAAAAATAAATGGTGTTACAGGATAAACGAATAGTTGTATTTTGAGGTTATAAGTTAAAGTTTGATACTTCAGTTTTATGGGGAAAATTTAACATTTTGAAAGTTTCGTCAAAATATGCACTGTTTAAGTTTGGAATGACCTTTAGTTCAGCAACGTTAACTGATAAGGACTAGTTTGAATTTTTGTCATGCGTCTTCTTGGCTATGTACTTGTGCTTTACTTGTGCATAATCATTTGCTCTAATTCAGTTAATCTTATATGTTCATAAATTTGAGTAAGTCCAAATACGCTCCAAAATTGGGACACTGGTCCAAGTTAAGGTTCTAAAAAGGCATTAGGGAACTTTTCGCCCTTCCAGAAGAATGACAGGAAGATTTTGTCCCGTAACAGAAAATTAACGAGCTGATGTGTGCATCACATGACTTCCTTTTACTCCAATTTAATGTCATTTCCCCATTATTCGCTATTTTAATGTGATTCAATATTTATTCTCTAAATATCACCAACAATGGCCAAATTGAAACCAAAAAAAAAAAAAAAAAAAACCTCCGCCAAATTTGTCGCCAAGTTGGCGACAAAACTTGGCGACCAAAAGACTGGCGATATATCGCCAAGTGTCCGACAAATTATAACGCCACTTGAGTTTACATCGAAATTAACAATGATTTCCCCCCAAAAAGGTGCAAAAGACCCCCTTAGGAACATCCGAAAGCAACCAAAAGGGGAGGTGCACAACTAGACCCCACTACGAGTCTATGTACCAAATTTCAACTTTCTAGGACATACCATTTTTGAGTTATGCGAGATACATACGCACATACGCACATACGCACATACGCACATACGCACATACATACAGACGTCACGAGAAAAGTCGTTGTAATTACCTCGGTGATGGTCAAAATGGATATTTCGCGTGTCTATACATTCTTAGGCACTTTTCCGCATGTGGTCGAATCGAAAAAAAAAACTCAACATTCATTTGGGGGTGAGCAAAATGGAAATTAAGGGCGATTTTTGAGTGAAAATTTTTTCGCGAATACAATACTTCCTTTTTTGTAAAAGGAAGTAAAAAGTGGTGTACTACGCCCTAATTCATTCTGTCCGCCCCTGTTTTGATATTGAAATCCTGTACTTGCGTTTTCCGAAATTCCTGACTTGATGGGAAAATTTGAAGTCATTTTTGGATTCAGCATCAAAAATAAAACCTATTAATGAAATTAAAAACATACAACTATTGCAGGTTCGTGTAATGACGATATTTTAATTGAAAAAGAGTTTTATATGGATGAAGCTACAAGAAATGTTTATTCATTTTCCAATTAACAATCTAAAAATAAAATAATTTTTAGCTCTTTAAGCAAATAAAAGCAGTCAATTCTACCCGATGAAAATGGCATTGTTTCGACACATTTTGAAATTACCTTAGGTCCAAAATTTTCCATAAATACAAAAAGGATTTTGTAACACCTTCTTTAACCGCTTTGTAATTCCATCCTTAATGCAGCGACGTTAATTAAAATGAGTTTATAATTCTCATGTAAGGAGATATTTCCGTTCATTCATATTCATTCTGCATGCAAAGTAGGGAAATTGTTTTTACACCAAGTTTCAGTAGATAAACATTTTAAACTATACAAATTTCTCCTTCTAAGGCAAAGGGTAAATATCACACCGCAATTGTTAGCGCTCTAAGTACATACGAGGGAACACTCTAAGTTAAATATCAACTGTATGACCAAAAACACTTTTATTAAAGATGTCGGGAATGTTGGAATTAAGACTTTCTTATTCTAAGACTTAAAAGTTAAGTAATATAAGTTTTAATCTGAAGAATAATTTTAATTCCAAGCGTGATATACAATTGCATTCAATTCAAAAATTTTCAAATTTTTGACGACCCCTGAGTGAATTACAACGAATTTTCTCGTGACGTCTATATGTACGTATGTATGTGCGTATGTATCTCGCATAACTCAAAAACGGTATGTCCTAGAAAGTTGAAATTTGGTATGTAGACTCCTAGTGGGGTCTAGTTGTGCACCTCCCCTTTTGGTTGCATTCGGGTGTTTCGAAAGGGGCCTTTTGCACTTTCTTGGGAGGAAATCATTGTTAATTTCGATGTAAACTCAAGTTGTGTTATAATTTGTCGGACACTTGGCGATGTATCGCCAGTCTTTTGGTCGCCAAGTTTTGTCGCCAACTTGACGACAAATTTAGCGATTTTTTAAAAATTTGGTTTTAATTTGGCCACTGTTGGTGATATTTAGAGAGTAAACAATTACATCACATTAAAATTACCAATAATGGGGAAATTACTTGAAATTGGAGTAAAAGGAAGTCATGTGATGCACACATCAGCTCGTTTTTAATAGTACTTTTCTTGACTTAAATCTTGTCAAAAGACCTATGTGAAACATACAGCATATGTTTTAAGAAGAAAATAACAATTTTTGTGTCAACACACGAGATGATATAAAAAGAGGTGACAAATCTCAACATAAAATAAGCAAATCTTTAATATAATTATGTATATCGGAGCAAAATTGTTTTTTCTACATATTAAGACCCACTGTCTTTATTTCAAGACACACACATACAAAAAAAAAAGCCCACACATATCATCCAGATGATATGAGGTAAAAGTTGATCAAAATTAATTTCCAAAATTTGGTGTCCATTGTGAATATTTTAATGGCACATACCTACGAAGCATATGCGAAGGACTCAAAAAATTGTTTGGATACTGAATTTTTACGCACATATTATCACTGAAACAGAAGAAAAAATAAAAAGGTTATAAAAAATGTTATGCGTTGAACAATTAGATTCAATGCTCTCCATGCTTTTAACTGTGCAAGTTAAA
Source organism: Uloborus diversus (assembly GCF_026930045.1). Classification (NCBI taxonomy): domain Eukaryota; kingdom Metazoa; phylum Arthropoda; class Arachnida; order Araneae; family Uloboridae; genus Uloborus; species Uloborus diversus. The sequence goes on from NC_072732.1 coordinate 142,861,839, forward strand.
ACACGTATGAAAAACATTCTTTTCACTATGAATCTAGTTTTATTGAAGAACAAGATACAATAAGAACAATAGTTAGATAAACGTTATTCAAAATCTATACATTGTTGTTTATCAAAAAAAAAAAAAAAAACCTAACAAAAAATTTAAAAAAAAAATAAAAAAAACCCTATTTTCTTAACTAGCACAACAATATTACTCTGTATAATAATAATCGCATTGTCTTTGATCTTTATTAAGTATAAATGAAAAAAAAATCAACTAGGGTAACGGCACCAGTAACAGACACACTTTAGACATCGCTTTCAGGTTAACTCAATTTTCTGGAGCCGTTTGGCTGCACCTGGAACCTCTGAATTAGTTGATTCTATTTTTATTTGCTCAATTTTGGGGCTGTGGTAGCCCGATCGGTAGATTGTCGGATTCGGGGCCGGAAGGTCCTGGGTTCGAACCTCGATGGTCGAAGACCCACCGTCGTCATTAAAGGGGACTGGGCGACGTTAAATATGCTCGTGTTCTCAATGTCCTCCAAGTGAAACGATACCTCTGGGGGTGCTAGCACCAGGTAGCAATTAACTCCTGAACTAGTTCTAAATTCTCATAAACTGTTCGATCCGGTGATGGTGCTGCCATCTATCGGTATGTAAAATAATGGAGGCAAGGCACTTAGTATGCAGTCCTAGACATAAATACAGTTGTAGTCAGTTGTGACTATGAATACGAATAGGATTTGCTCAATTTCGATAACAGACACCGACGATTCTGATGGTACCCAGTAACAGATAAGATGAGTAATGGACATAATTCCCATTTTATCCTCAAAATGCGCAAAAGTTCTTTATTTTTAACCGACTTCAAAAAGGAGGCGGTTATCAGTTCATACCGTATGTATGTTTTTTTTTTTTTGTTTGTCCACTCATAGCGTCTCACCTAGTGAACCGATTTTGATGATTCTTTTTTTAATGGATAGAGGATGGCTCAACTTAGGTCCCATTACTTTGTTTGACCATATTTGTTCTTTAAAAAAAAGTTATGGGCAAAAAACAGTAAATTTCCCTATTAAATGATTAAAATGATACTAGCGAAGTTCGCACTTTTCATCCGTGGATAATGGTGGCTCAGTGGTAGAATTCTCGTCTCCCACACGAGCAACCCGGGTTCAACTCCCGACTAGGACAAAGTGAATTTTACTAAAATTTCGTTTCTACTGTTTCCCGTATTTTCTCGAATGTTCTATCAATTTCTGTATCTTTTCAAGTCTGGAAAGTTCCAGCACTTTTTCAAGTTATATGTAACGTTCATTCGTGGTTCTGAATAAAGATCTCGAGACTAACGAGTATTCGCTTCATTTGGCTTTCACATTGTCTTCGCTATCTTCATCTACGCGACAGTATGAAACTCATTGTTATAAAAGTTTGGTGCCATATAACTGTAACATTAATAGTAATTGTAATGATAATTTTGAATAAATGCTTTTCTAAAGCAATACAGTGATATAGAGTCTTATTTCTTACTAGGTAACTTCTTACTTTTACTGAAATATCTACATTTACACAAAAAAGAATGAAATAAAAAAATTTTGAAAAAAAAAATAGAACCGACTTCAAAATTGCTCTAAAAAGTGAAAAATAATTTTATTCTTTAAACACCATCGATAATACTTTTAAACATAATTTTTGAAGTTGGCGCAAAAACAAAAAGTAAAATCCATTGTAACCATGCTTCGTTCATATTTTTATCAAAAAATCATCCAAAGTTAGGAACGAAACATTTATATCGTTTCTAAAATTTGCTGTCATCAATGCGTAATGCATGTGGTAGTGAAGAAACTGGACCTGGTTAAATTTATACTTGTAGTTGAGTTATGGCTGTGAATGATTTTATCGATCGTTTTTGCGCCAACTTCAAAAATTATGTTTAAAAGTATTATCGATGGTGTTTAAAGAATAAAATTATTTTTCACTTTTTAGAGCAATTTTGAAGTCGGTTCTATTTTTTTTTTTCAAAATTTTTTTAGATCTAAAACCTTATTAAACTCAAATGAACATGAAACACCGGCAGACCTCGTAGTGGCTGTTCATAAGCTTCTTCCACTGTCTTGTAAATAAAAACTGGCTCATGAAATTCACTCTAACAACCCTAGATGGTTGCACCAATTTCATGGGTCGCAAGAACATCAGTTTTACTCGCCTAAAATTCTTATTATTTAAATGCAAATTACGACTGTCTGTTACTGGAACGTTGTCTGTTACTGGTGCCGATAAGCTTTGTAAATACCAACTGGCTCATGAAATTCACTCTGATAACACTAGATGGTTGCACCGTATTCATGGGTCGCAGCAACATCAGTTTTACCCACCTAAAATTCTTATTATTTAAATGCAAACTTACGGCTGTCTGTTACTGGACCCTTGTCTGTTACTGGTGCCGATACCCTATCTGTTGTTTCTTTTTTTCATCCAAAAACATTTTGAGCAAAATATCCTTGCCATTTGCATTGCAACAGAAGCTTTAAAATAGTTTTACTTTTAAATTCGAGTCAAAAAATGTTCAACACTAAGACATCCGCGCACACACACACTCATTCTCACTGAAAAAATATGAAATAAGATTGCAAAGAAAAATGTAAGCAAAATATTGGAAAAGACTATGTATTATTGCTAAAAAATTTAATATAATTACTGCTATTTGCTGTATTTAGCTCAAGTTCAAAAAAAAAAAAAAGCTTAAATCATGATTATTCGAAAGCTTTTTTTTTTCATAATTTGATACTTCTTTGTCGATACGATCTAGACAAGAAGTCTTTGGAATGAATTAATTTCAATCAGGTTGAAAACCGTTGCTATCCTTTTTATCTCAAAATCGGCGCATTCTGTATGCTTCTATTATATGCTCACTCTAAAAACGTGCGAGTAGCATCAACAAAATTACTATAAAAATTATTTCATCAACTTACGTTTTTCACTGTACAGGCAAGGACATGGCATAAAATTGAGATATTATACGAATTCAATTGGATTTGAATAATAATTAAAAAAAAATATATTTACTTCAAAACTAGCTCAATCTAAATTAGTTTTATCTGTGAATACTTAGACATTGTACTGTACAATTAAAAGAAAAAAAAAATCAAAGTGTACCAAATGATTTTCAAGCGATAAAAAGAAATCGTTTGGAAAATTTATGCGGGCAAAGTGTGAAATATATTTTGTATTCTGCACGCATTATATAAGGACTGTTCTGTAAGCTTTTATGACATAGAATTAAAAACTGACAAAAATCTATAAAAAGATTTTTCTTAAAATGGTGAGAACAAGTGAAATTAAGTATGACCTTAATATTATGGACACTATTTGCTTGATATTATTAAAAAATGCCTAATATTTTCTTAGAACTTCGTATTAACTACAATAGAATTTTATTTCTATTACATCATTGGCAGAAAGAAGAAGGATGGATATACCACAGTATTATTTTTAAACCCACCTCATTTACATTTTGTCATTATCATTAAAATTACAAATTCCATTATGTATAATGTGAATTTAATGCATTTTTAATGCATGACTTTTAAGCAATCTTCTTTCTTTAAGCGAAAGATGTGTGATTTTAGGTATCATTAACTACAGACACTTACGTTTCTGCCTTCAAAGGGCCTGAAACATTTCTGTGAAATCGGATGAATGCGCAGGCTTTTCATTTGTATTAAGAGTGATTATATTTCTCTAAATTTGCTGATTTCAAGTCAATGCAATGATTTAAGTTTGTGGAAAAAAACTCATTAAGTATATCAGAGATAAGTCAAAATTCCTACGTAATGGTATAAACATACAGCATTCGATTTACATTTTAGCTATAAGTTATCATTTCAGTTAGTCTATTAATTACATGAATTGAAAATATGATAGGCGCACGATACTTAAAATCATATTATGCTTTGGTTGTGTACAAATGCGATCGATTGTTTCACTTAACTGTATTACTTAGTAAGTTTATGTACAAAAGATTTTTTGTAAAATATTCTTAGCGTCTTTTAATTCCTATATTATATGAATATAGGTTTGATGATTTCTGACACTACTTCAATGGTGAAACATTGAACAAAGTATCCCCTTAAAGTCAACCTAAAATTCATCTTATCTAATCAAATAGAATTTTTATCTAACTAGAAAACCGCCCGTCAACGTATGACAGGTAAAAATTGCTACATTTGAACGAAGCAATTGCCTGTTTGGTGATATTTTGACAGTTGAAATTTTAACACTTACTACAGTGGATGAACTCTAAACCCCAGTAGATAGCGTTAATTTTTGACCAGTTTTTCAAATCTTTATTCCCCTAAAATTACTGTAGTACCAGTAAAACAGTTAAGTTACTGGATCCAGCTCAGCCTTGTCAAAATAAAGCATTTCCCTGCATGTCGAACGATACCAAAAATAATTTTCAAGTTATCATGCCGAGGCGCTAGTTTCATTATTGATGACGTCAGGAGCGTTACTCGATCATTCGCTGTTATATATATGCCGACATATGGATGCCGACAAACCTTTAAGTAGCATAAACAATAAGTTTTCTGTTTGAAATGTTTTGTCCCCTTTAAAAAGAGTTCAATATCCCCTAAAGACTGAAGATGGAGTCTAAATACATTTTTGGTTACATACAATCCACCTTACTATTTATACTAGCAAAGAATCTTTTCATCAGTGAAAGGTTAAATAGGTAATGATTTGATTAAAGTAAGACAAAACAACGTTAGAAGAAGCACAAATTTGTAAATTACAGCAGACACGTGTTTCCGCGTTACAGGGAACGCCTTTTTCAATGCAAAAAATAATGAGCTTATGGATGAAAACACATCCGAGCTTTTGGCTTTTGTCGGATGTCTTTTCATCCATAAGCTCATTATTTTTTGCATTGAAAAAGGCGTTCCCTGTAACGCCGAAACACGTGTCTGCTGTAATTTACAAATTTGTGCTTCTTCTAACGTTGTTTTGTCTTACTTTACTGTTCAGCACAAATGTATTTATTTATCTTAATGATTTGATTGTTTATAAATATTGTAACCTTAAAAAAATGCACTTAAGAATCATTCTATCATATTCCTATTTAACCCTTAAAGGATTTTTTTAACACTTTAAACTATATTCTTTGGCTTTAAACTTCTGTTCAACTTATGAGAAAAAACTTGAAAAATCATAGTTTAATTTAGGCATGGTTTACGGTTAAACAACCCTTTTGGAAACATCGGACTCTAAATGAAGAAACAACAAATAATTTACTTTCAAATGTCCCAAAACATCAAAAAAAAATTGTTAAGAGACCTTACTATTCAAGTAGTAGGAATTTTTATTCGCCATGGATTTAAAAGAAGTAAGCATCATCCAATACACTAAACTTAAAAAAAAAAAAAAAAAAAAAAAAAAAAATCCTACGTTTGCAATGCCGAAAAAAAGGAATTTATTTTTGTTTTTCATCATATTTTGGTGCACTTACAAGTTTAAATTTCATTTAACACCAGCATCAGTATTTTCTTGGCTATTGGCAACTATAGAGCTTCAATTTGTTCTTATTGTATTTTAGAATACTAAATTGGGTGTGCTGCCAAGCGGCAACACTATGCCGTTAAAGGTTAAAGAAAATCTATGAACCTCACGGGCCATTCTAGTATTAGTGATGGAGCTAAGCAAAATAATACTGATTTGTACCACTTAACATCAAAAAAAGAAAAAGATGTAACTTGTAAGGTCACTGGATTGCAATTTTTTTCTTAGGCACTAATACTTTTTCTAACGTTGTTTGTCTTATTTTACTAATAAGGGTGTTTGTGAACTGAAATTTCCGAAAAGCTTTTGCTGAAAACACATTTTAAATAAATAAATAAATAAGTAAATAAAAATATTCAAAAAAAAAAAAAAAAAAAAAGAGAGAGAGAGAAAAAAAACTTTTACCACGGTTTTTTTTGCAATGATTTCAACGCATTTTAAATGCAAATTTGAAGAATTTTTACGCGGAAGAGAAGGGGTGGGGGGAGAGGTTAGACCTACCTCATAGTTTCCAAAAATTTTGCACTGTCTTCAAAAATTTTATTTGAGAACTTTCCAACTGCACAAAATTCACTTTCGCCAACGTAAGTTTGATACAAGTTAATACTAACTGGTCTCTAGCTCTCAGTCTCAAACATAATGTTGCTTGCAAGAAATAGTTACAAAATCTTTCAAGGCGATATTTAAAGCGATATGTAATTAAATGTAACAACTGCCGTTCCCACGATTTTCCTAATTTAAATCCATCATTCCGTTAAGTAGGCAATCTAATTTAGAAAACTTTCCTGCCGATAGCTTGATTGCTATCATAAGCGAAAATGCCTCCTGCAATTAATATCCGTGTCCATTATTAAAGCTAATAACACTTTGAAACTCATCCATTATGACATCAGGTTTCAGATGAGGCTTTGGAATACGATACTTTCATGTACCGCGGCGGCGGTGTTTTGACATCAGGAATCGGCGACTGCTTTCGTCAAAGTATGCATCGATCATTGGTTGAATCGAAGATTGAGAAGTAGGAGAAGAATCTCAAACAACATGTACTGAAAACTCATGAACTTGGTTTGATGCTCGGAAGTTTATTTAATTCACTAATTACAGGTATTTTTGCAGCTTTTTTTAAAGTTTTTTATTTTTTTCAATGCCTTATGCACGGGTGGAACATATACGCATTATTATATACTAGTGGTACTTGCACGGCTTTGCTCGAAGTAGAGAATTAAAAGGTAATTTGGTTCACCTGTATATTTACAAATAATGGATGATGAATTTCTCACCCAATTTGCTATATTCATTTGCTTACCCATCCTATGGTTTCACGTTGTGATAATTTGGTAATTTACTCGTCCACGTTGTGACTATTTGCTGGGTAAAATTTTCTTAAAATTGGAACAGAAAAAGAACGAAATCGAATTTTCGAAAAATCGCTTCGCGGTGCAAACCCCCATACTACAAAGCATTTTAATGCCAAATCTCATGAAAATCGGCTGAACAGTCTAGGCGCTATGCGCGTCACAGAGGTCCTGACAGGGAGAGACTTTTAGCTTTATCATTAGTAAAGATTTGAATTTTATTTTCGTAGTTTTAAACTTTAGTTTTTAATTGGCATACATTTAAACATGAAGAATCATTATGTATCAGAATACGATTTATCAATTATTTACTTTGTTTAATCCATTACGCACGGGTGGAACATTTACGCATATATTTTTACTTTTTCCTCAGAGTTTTAAACTTTGGTTTTTAACTGCTATACATTTGAATATAAGGAACCATTATGTATCATAATGCAAAGTATTAATTTTCTGAATATTTTTTACTTCGCTCAGTACTCTCTCATTTCATTACACACGGGTGGAACATTTATGCATATATTTGGAATTTATATTCTCGGAGTTTTAAACTTTGGTTTTCAACTGTCATACATTTGAATATAAGGAACCATTATGCATCTTAATAGGAAATATCAATTTCTTAAATTTATTTTACTTAAAAATGTTACTTGCCTGCGAAATTCGCTGAACGATGACCTTCCTTAGATTTAGAACAATTAAATTGACAACATTCAAAACACCACGACGAGATGCCTAAACAGAATTCCTAAAAGCGAGTTCCAGAAGGCCTACGATGCATGGAAAACATATTGGCAAAGGTGTGTAGCCACAAGTGGAAACTATTTTGAAGAGTATTAAGTTGTATTATACGTTTGATCAATAAATCTAATATTTTTGAAAAAAGGCTCATTACTTTTGAGACAAACCCTGTAGATTTGTGTGCATGTGTCTAAGTTCTAAATACAAATCCAGTTTACGTCGGATACACAGTGGTCCTTTGATGCTCAGTAGTACATATAGGGTGTTCGTCATCCATATGAAATATTTTCACCCTCATAGGGGAAGGGGGGGGGGTTCCATTTCAAATCCACAGCTTGCTTTAGGGGATGCCAAATTTTGGCACTTTCGGATGGTTACCAGCTTTGGTATTCAGAAATTCCCATTGGTGGTGTGTGGAGGGAAGGGGGGGGGGGAAGAAAAAACTCTCCAGAAAATTCCTGAAGCGAAATGTCAATCTATTAATTACAAATACTGAATTTTTGGAAATAAAAAAATTGAAAGAGTTCTAAGCAATCTAGGCGGCCGCACAGGGCGGCAGATTTTAGGGGCGGAAAATTTCAAAATTGAAACACATTTTTTAAAAGTATGAATATCTGTTTCAGCGTCATAATATTCACTGCTTCAACGCTAAAAATAAAAATAATAGTTTTGAGAGTGTACCAGTGCTTGGATATGCAAACATAGTTCGGAATTAAACAAGAAATTCAATTTAATTTCAGAGGTGGCAAATTGTGTGACTTAAAAAGTCTTTTAAAAATGTTAATATCTGTTTCAGTGCCATAAATTGCACTACTTTAATGTTGAAAAAGATAATTTAAAGTGTGTACTAGTGTTTGGATATGCTAAACCCAGTTTGGAATTTAACTAGAAACTCACTTTAATTTTAAGCATTTTACAATTATTTTTATTTTATTAATATATTATTATTTTATATTATTATTATTATTCAATAGGAGGGGGCGGCACTTGTCAATATTGCCAAGAGCGGCAGAACTACTAGAGCCGGCCCTGGGTGTCACATCCATCGATGACGACAGTGAAATCTCAACTGACGTGATCATTGCAGCACATTTCAAATACGGAAGTTCCTGCACATGAGCTCTCAGAAACCCTCTGATAGGTGGAAATCGATGTTAGGTAAAGGGTTTATTCATCCCATTCATATTTTTACAACTTTAAGTTTGATTGGTGAAGAATACGTGCAATTTTGAAATCAAATTCAATGAAAAAATACTTTGTTTCAATTAGTTTGCACAAGGGTGTGGTTACAACGTAAACCACTAATTTCAGCAAAAGCTCTTCTCTCATTAAACGATTCCCAAATAGTTATACTATTACAGATTAATAAATATCGCATGATTTTTAGTCTAATTATAATTTATTATTTGCACTAAAGACTTTTTGCACAGACAAAGAAATACCGCGCTAAATAAAAAAATAAACCAAAACATATGTTTGATTTCCTCCTATTAACTTTCCTAGTTAATAGGTAACTTTCCTAGGTAGAAAAATCTTGTAACGAAAGTAGCGAGTAAGAAATATTAATATTTTACTACTAAATACGTTTCTTCAAAAATCTACGTCAATTCAATTTCGCTCAAAACTTACCGAACACGTGCTTTGACTTTAACATCAATGAGGATTCGAAAGGGCTTAATTTCTTGCTTCCGAAGCAGTTTTTAAGAGCAAAAATAATGTTTGATTTAGATCCGTTTGCGTTTATCTACCGCAGTGCAAATAATTACATCAAGAAGATTTGCTTTGATATTGAAAGAAAATAATCCTTAAAAAGTCGATGCCTAAGCAAAAAAATGTCAGCGTAATTGAAATTTTTACATGAATATCTTTTAATGCTAGCATTAAATATTTTAGCTTTTACTAAGAGAACTATTGCTTTATCTAAAATGTGCTTTCAATTGCAAATTTATGTTTTTGAAAAGATGAGTTCAACGATAATTTTGTTGAAAATTATTTCACATTTGTCTTTAGATTCCTTTTATGACCACAGATTTAAAAAGAAAAAAAAAAAGAGAGAGAGATCCTGTAAATGTGCATGTACTGTTATCATATATAAAGAGTGACACATGCTGTGGGAGAGATAAAGATAAACTAAATTAATAACAAGAAGTTCTGTCTAGAACTAGATGAGCCTACTTTCCCGTATACCCATACTACTTTCTAGTACCTGATCAATATTCTCAAAAATAGCTAAAATCGCAAATTTTTTCAAACATATTTTAAAAATACTTTAAGCTGATTTCTAGGAAGAAAATAATCCCCACTCATCTAAAAAAATTTTATGCGTAAAAAAAAAAAAAAAAAAAAAAAAAAAAAAAAAAAAAAAAAAAAAAAAAAAAAAAAGCAGCAACTTTTAAACAAAGCAGCTAATACACTTTTTTCCATTAAAAAAAAATCTTTAACAGCTTTCAAAACGAGAAAATAATAATTAAAATTAATCAGCTCATTAAAATAAATACATCATATCAAAAAAAAAAAAAAAATCGTTTCTTTTCCTCTGTTGCCAAAAAACATTTTTTTAAATGAATTAATGCACTTACCACCAAAACAAAAAAAAAAAAAAAAAAAAAAAAAAACAATAAAATGTCAACTTAAAGAAATAATTTTCTTTGTCAGAAAAAAAATCGTCTGCGCATATCTTTATGTAGAAACATAAATGACTTCGAGTTTATTCGCCAAAAACTGAGTACCTAAGTTGAAACTTTAGCGTAAAAATAAAAACAAGTCATATGAACAATAATTATTTCACAGTTAAAACCATAGCTGCGGAGTCGGAGTCAATCTCATTTTGAGATAAAGGAGTCGGAGTCGAATATTTAAGAATCGGAGTCAGTCATTTGTCCACCGTGTATAAATATTTGCCAAAACTACGAAGTCAGAGTCAAAGTCGGGGAGTCGGAGTCCGATTAATTGTCGGGCACAGGAGTCGGAGTCGGAGTCAAGTGCCCCTAAATTCTCGGAGTCAAAGTCTGGAGTTTGACGTCAAGAGTTATTTCCAACAAAATTTGTTTGAAGTAAATCCGCCTTCAAGTACGGATCTTCATTGACTTTCAGTTTCCCCGTAGGCACTATTGTTAAGTGATTTGAACTGTTCAAAATTAAACGGAAAATTGTTCAAATCAAAAAGATATTTTATATACAAGTTTTTCATCAAAAACTTTTTCCTACAAAGCTTGTTTGAAGCAAATTCGCCTCACAGTTCGGAATTGCTTTGAATTTCCCCGTAGGCGCTAATGTTAAGTTTTTTTAAACTGTTCAAAATTGAACAAAATATAGTTCAAATCAAAAAGTGAAATATGGGAATGAGGTGTCCTCGCCGAGATCTTTCGAACAAAAAAAAGTTTGTTCGAATCGGACTATTCATTCAAAAGTTATTAGGGGGGGACAGACAGACAGACCGACAGACAGACCGACAGACATTTTTCCCCATCTCAATACCCTACTTTCCAATTTTTAATTTTTCAATATTTATTTAATTATTTTATTTATTTTTGACTTTTTTTTTGTTTTTCACGATATTTTTAAGATGCATTAAGCCTTCTTTCATGCTTTTTTCTTCTTTTTCTGACTTTTACTGGGAAAGTAGGCTAAAAAGGGTTTACAATAAATGAACTGAATCAATAAAACTGTCTTTGTTGCCATACGTGAGAGGCGAGGTGCATTGGGCGGATTTATAGGGGGGAAGGGGACCAGTGCCCCCCAGTCTTTGGAACACTTAATGCATATTGACAACAAACCTTCCAAAATCTGAAAAGAAAAAAAATCATGTTTTTTTTTCTTTTTTGAATAGTTCAGAAGTGAAAAAAAAAAGAGAATAGCGACTGTCCTTTTCTAATTAGGGGGGGGGGTGGCACCATACACTGTATTACAAGTAGTAAAACTGTCACTGGGTTGCTGAAAATGTATTGAAAACGACTACTTTGAACTTAAAACCATTAGGGTAAGTATATAAGTGGAAATATCGGCTTAACGAGCTATGTATTCAGCTGCAATATTTAAAATAATCGACGATTATTTTAATAAATTAGAAACTAAAGCAAAGATTTAAAAAAAAAAAACGATTTTACCTATAAACTAAACAAGCTATAGCTTAGGGCCTTTGTTGATGGCCCCCTAACTCTCGAAAATTTCATGATTTGTTTCTTAAACAAGTTCCGTCTAGAACAGAGGTTCCCAACCGGTGGTTCGCGAACCGTCAGGGGTTCGCGAGGTGCAGGAAGGGGGTTCGCGAAAATTTCGGTGCAATGGCGGATTTTTCCTAGTTTGGTAAAAAATTATAAAACATTCAATTTGCACACATAGTTACTAAATTTTTTTTTTAATTTGAAAACGCGTCAAACTCTTGTATTAAGCTCAAAAAAAAAAAAAAAAATCTTTCAGCGGTTTTATATTCTTGGTTAAAAAGAAATTTTCTCATTTTTTTTTCCGATAGACAACAAAAAGAGATATCCTTCCTTCTTTATTGCGAGGCGCCATGCAGAAACGTTGTATTAAGCTGTGGCGGGGATCACGATGACCTTAAAAAGGCGCCATCGCGTGGAGTCAATCAAACAATATACGTAATATACATATGTCGAAAAAAAAAAAGAATTCTCAAACAATGCATCATAGGGGTATTATTTCTAATCTGGTTGAAATATAACTCGGGAATTTCCGTCGAATTCAGTCATCGAATAGCAGACATGAGAGCAAAAGGCTCCAAACTTAAAATTTATTACTGGATTTTACCCATCTGTTCGTTTTCAAAAATATATAACATCAGCATGCTCATAGTTCTGGGGAAATAGTTGTTAACAGACGTATTTAGAAATACTTTAGAGATGCTTGAAAACAAGTGATTTTGTTTGCAATTGGTTTTGCTACGTGAACTTGCTACTCTGTTTGTGAAGTTATAATCGTGTTGGTAATTTTTATGATTTAATAACTTTTTGCTGTTATGGATCGATGGTTGAAAACTGGTAGTTTGGTTGAGCGACAAATGGACAAGCAGTCAATCGATCAACCCTCAACATCAGCAGTAACTTTCGAATCAACACAGGATATTGAAATAGATAGCTGTAATGAACTGCCGCCTCCCCCGACTAAACAGAAAAGTGAACTAGGAGAGAAAAAAGCGAAAATATGACAGTGACTATTTACAAATGGGCTTTTATTTTACTGGAGAAGAGTCTGAACCTAGACCGCTTTGTCTTCTCTGCAACGAAGTTCTAGCGAACAGCAGTTTGAAACCGTCACTTCTGAGAAGACACCTCGAAACAAAGCATCCGACACACAAGGTCAAACTTATCGAATATTTTAAAAGAAAATTGGAATATAATAAAAAGTGTAGCATCTCTACGTTCCTGTTAGAATCCAACGAAGATAGTAAAATGGCCCTTGAAGCTTCATATCGAGTCAGTTATAGAATTGCAAGATCTGGACAGCTACATACAATTGCAGAAAATTTAATTGGACCGTGTGCTAAAGATATTGTTAAGTGTTTGCTGGGAGAAAAGTCAGCAAAAAAAATTGACCTGGTTCCGCTATCAAACAACACACTATCACGCAGAATTACTGATTTGGCAAGTAATGTGGAGAAAGAACTTGTGAATAGAATAAAAGAGAATAATTTTGCGATCCAGCTTGATGAGTCGACTGATGTAGCAAACGCTGCAATATTACTTGTCTATGTTAGGTATATGTTTAACGATACAATTAAAGAAGATGTACTATTTGCAAAACCTTTGAAAACAAACACAATTAGAGAAGCAATTTTCGAACTGGTCAACAGTTATTTTGAAGAAAATGGAATAGATTGGTCTTTGTGTGTGGGTGTGTGCACGGATGGTGCAAAATCAATGACAGGAAAATTTGTTGGCTTTGTGGTGCGAGTAAAGAAGATTAACGAGAAAATTGAATGCACTCATTGCTGCATTCATAGACAAGCATTAGCATGTAAGCGTATTCCTGCAGAATTATCCGCTACTTTGAATGATGCGGTAAAAATTGTAAATTTCATAAATTCACGTGCCACAAACTGCCGTCTATTTCACGCGCTTTGTGAGGAATTTAGAAGCCTTCATGTTACTTTACTTCTTCACACAGAAGTTAGATGGCTTTCCCGTGGCAAAATTTTGACACGCTTATTTGAATTGAAGTCAGAAGTTCAAGCATTTTTTGTTGATCATCCATTTCACTTGTCCACTTGCATATTCGATCCTCTTTGGATGCAAAGGCTTGCATATTTAGCTGACATCTTTTCAAAATTAAATGAATTAAATCTATCCTTGCAAGGTGCAGTTGTTAATATTTTCGTTGTATCTGATAAAATTGAAGCTATGGTAAAAAAATTGAATTTCTGGATCCAATGCCTGGAAATGGGTGAGTTTTCTTGTTTCATTTCTCTTAGTAGTTTTTTATCAGAAAACTCAATGAAACTTGATGAAAGCGTTAAAAGAAATGTATGTGAACATCTGCAACATCTTGAACTAACTTTTGACGAGTATTTTACTAATAGGGGTAACGTCCCTCTCTCAAACAACTGGATACGCAATCCTTTTGAAGGAAATCCATGCTTAGAGAACACCCTGACATTACCTGAAAAGGAAATGCTCATCGAGTTATCCTGTGATAATTCATTGAAAACTACCTTTAAAGAGCTCTCGTTAATTGACTTCTGGCTCAGTGTAAGAAATGACTATACCGTTTTGTCCAAAAAAGCAATTCGAATTTTATTACCATTTTGTACAACATATCTGTGCGAGAAAGGATTTTCCTCCTATACTTATCTCAAAGATATATACCGAAGCAGATTGAATGCAGAGCCTGATTTAAGACTCAAACTGTCAGACATTGAACCAAACTTTCAGTTTCTTTGTTCCGTCAAACAGCCACAAATATCGCATTAAGGATTTTTTCCCCAATTTAAAGTATGCTTAAAAAAATAGTTTGTTTATAAAACTTCTTGTTTATAATTTTTCTTGTAGATGTAGTATTAACGTTTTATTAATGTTTGCACTTAATGATATTTTACAATTATATATTTGTTTATTGCAATCAAATGCTGCAAAAAATGGAAAGCAAACATGCTGTTTTGTTATTGTTTCTTACATGTTACTAATTTCAACATCAGGGGGTTCGCGAACTTTTTTGCCTGTTCCAAGGGGTTCGCAAAGAGAAAAAGGTTGGGAACCGCTGGTCTAGAACTAGACGAGCCTACTTTCCCGTATACCCATACTACTTTCTAGTACCTGATCAATATTCTCAAAAATAGCTAAAATCGCAAATTTTTTCAAACATATTTTTTTAAATATTTTAAGCTGATTTCTAGGAATAAAATATTCCTTACTTTTCTTCAAAAAAAAAAAAAAAAAAAAAAAAAAAAACGAACAAATAAAATAGCAGCACCTTTTAAACAAAGCAGCTAATACACTTCTTTCCATTAAAAAATTTTTTTAACAGCTTTCAAAACGAAAAAATAATAATAATAAGTTTATTAAAATAAATACATCATATAAAAAAAAATCGTTTCTTTTTCCCCTGTTGCCAAAAAAATTTTTTCAACGAATTAATGCACTTACCAAAATAAAATAAAAAAACAATAAAATGTCAACTTAAAGAAATAATTTTCATTGTCAAAAAAAAAAAAAAAAAAAAATCGTCAGCGCATATTTTTCGAGTTTATTCACCGAAAACTAAATACCTAAATTAAAACTTTAGCGTGAAAATAAAAACAAATCATATCAACAATAATTATTTCACAGTTAAAACCACAGCAGCGGAGTCGGAGTCGGAGTCAATCTCATTTTGGGATAAAAGAGTCGGAGTCGAATATCCAAGAATCGGAGTCAGTCATTTGTCCTCCGTGTATAAATGTTTGCCAAAGCTACGAAGTCAGAGTCGAAGTCGGGGAGTCGGAGTCCGATTAATTGTCGGGAACAGGAGTCAGAGTCGGTGTCAGGTGCCCCTAAATTCTCGGAGTCGGAGTCGGGAGTAGGTCGTCAAGAGCTATTTCCAACAAAGTTTGTTTGAAGTAAATCCGCCTTTAAGTTCGGAATCTATATTGACTTTCAGTTTCCCCTTAGGCGCTAATGTTAAGAGATTTGAACTGTTCAAAATTGAACGAAAACTTGTTCAAATCAAAAAGATATTTTCGATACATGTTTTTTATCAAAAGTTTTTCCCTACAAAGTTTGTTTGAAGCCACTTCGCTTCTAAGTTCAAGATTTATTTTTGATTTGAATTTCCCCGTAGGCGCCAATGTTAAGTTTTTTTGAACTGTTTAAAATTGAACGAAAAATTGTTCAAATCAAAAAATGAATTATGGGAATGAGATGTCCTCGCCGAGATCTTTCTAACAAAAAAAAAATTTGTTCGAATCGGACTTTTCATTCAAAAGTTATTAGGGGGGACAGACAGACAGACCGACAGACAGACCGACAGACAGACAGACCGACAGACAGACCGACAGACATTTTCCCCCATCTCAATACCCTACTTTCCAATTTTTAATTTTTCAATATTTATCTAACTATTTTATTTATTTTTGACTTTTTTTTGTTTTTCGGGATATTTTTAAGATGTATTAAGCCTTCTTTCATGCTTTTTTCTTCTTTCTCTGATTTTTACTGGGAAAGTAGGCTAAAAAATTATGGGAAAAAATTTTCATTTTAAAGTGCTTAAAAAATTGAAATGTGGAAAAGTGTGAATTCAAACCATAAATTTTAAAATTTATAATAAGAGGGGTTAGGGGAAGAAATGCCAAAATATATCAAATTCAGCTCCTTTCACATCCTGCATCAAAAATGTAAAAATCATGGTTCTCGCGTTTCTGAGACATATTACTTGAGATAAATTTTTGTGAGTCACATGTTTCATATCTTGCTGAAAAAAGATACACTAATATCTCTCTCTATTCGTTTTTGTTTTCTCCACTACTTTTAATTGAAAAAAAAAGTTTTTGCAAAGAGAAATCTAGTTTTTTTCCTTTTAAACTTGAAATTGTTATATAGTATAGTTTCTTACAATGTTAGAGACATACTGTAAAATTGTACCATATAGTACTAAATTGCAGAGACTGGAAAGGGCAAAATGAAGTGCGTTAAATAATTAAAATTATTCTCTAGTCCTTGAAAAGGTTTAGATGAATCTTTGAAATTCCCAAGCAAAGTGTGCTTCAATTTCCTACTACGCCTAAGTGTAGGGCGGTAACTTACTGAATATACCTGCCTTGCCTTCAATATTCGAGTTGAACCGAACCATTGTTTCGGTCACTCGTCTGGTCAGTGCTAAATCTGTATTCTCGACAGCAGGGTTTCTTGACTATGGAGAAATAAGCTGAGGCGAAGAGCAGGAAGTAGTTCCTAGTTCCTTGTCCACTATTCGAACGAAATTCGGTCTTTTTCTTAAGAAATGCTGTTAGTTTGTAAAAACGACGAACATCAAGCACTTTTTCGTCATAATTTGGGTAAATAATTCAATATTTTAAATTTTACGAGCGGCGCAGCGCGGATTAGTACATGGATTTAGAAGCATACAAGTCAGCCAATCAGAGCTCACAAACGGTTGGCGATTTTCCGAGATTCTGCGTTTGGCGCGATTTTGCGAATGAACGTTCACTCTCGTTCGCTGTAGACTTTCGCTCTCGCTCCGTTTATATTTATCTTGTACGCTTTATATTTTATCTCGCTTGCTTGTTTTGTATTTTGTTTCGCTCTTTTTCATTGATTATGATGGAATCGACTCCGAGATTGAATTACGTTTTCCAACCTCACGAGCAAGGTAGTGCTTTGAAAAGCTCAGCAAAAACAAATAGTTATGAATGTGTTTCATAAGTTACAAGAGTGGAATCCCAACGATACCGTTCATGATGTCTTCCATACATATCTTCTATACATATAATAAAATAAGATGTTTGTGTGTGTGTGTGTGGCGCGCTTCCCGGGAAAACGGTAAGGCCTAGAAAGATGAAATTTGGTATACAGTTGCAGTTTTTGCCGAAGATGTGCACCTCGGGCTTCGATTTTTGAAATTTTAATTAGAAAAAAAGTTATTTGATGTTTTATGTGTTTTTTTTGCACTTTTTAGTACGTTTTACCTCACAGACCCCGAACCAATGGCACCACACAAATATTTTTTGTACTATAGTGTAGGAAATTTAATTTTAAATATGATGAATGAAAAAATTTGAAGATAGAGCAGTTTTTGAATTTTTTATGAATTTTTGAAAAAACCTTTAATTTGCATTTTTTCCTGGGTTTTATTTTTTTCTAATATCATCCTGTGAGAAGTATCAAAGCCTCGTTTCTAAAATTTAAGTTGGTAATAGAAAAAACATTTCGCCCTCTTCAAAAGAAAAAAGTTCTTAAAAATACGCAATAGTTTTTTTTTTTACAATTTTTTTAATGCTGAACACATCATGTCTTTCCACGCATCGGTCGAAAAAAAGCGTTCTTCAATCTTGATGTCTCTGACGTCACTATTTGGATTTCGATTCGATATTTAGGATAAAATCTTAATCGCAAACAAATGTTAATCTTTTTTTTTACCTATATAGCTTACTTCTACATTTTATGAAGTGATGACCACGTGTTTTACCGGCAGCGCTTGCTTTTTTTCTTTCCTTCTTTTTCTTTTTTTTTTTTTTTTTGTTTTATTTAGGGATTGCATTTTTTTCTTTTTCCATTCCCTCCCCCCCCCGCCCAAGCTGGACGTTTTGCTGTATCTATATTATTTTACATTTCATAGTTGTGCGCATTTATTTCAATAAAAACAGCGAGATTTTTTTTCTTTGTCAAACGCTACATTTTGCACACTACGGGGAATTTCGGAGATAACTTTTTTTTTTTTTGCTCTACTTAAATAAAAAAAAAAAAAGCGAATTTTCGAGTGATCTATGTTTTATTAAGAAATGGGCGGGGAGGTTAAAATAAATAGAGATGGAAAATTTAGAGATGGATCGTAAGGGTAGATAGCCGCCGAAGGCGGCAATCTTGGCTTAAAAATGTGAATGGCACAAAAAAAGATAGAGGTGGATTGATTAATACTGCTGTCGAATTTATTCAAACAGCCGCCGAAGGCGGCAAACTTGAAGTAAAAAGGTAAATGATAAGTTAGCCAAACAGTCGCCGTAGGTGGCTGCTTGCATAGAAAGGCGAATGGCGTAAGAAGGCGAACCAGCTGGTCGCCGCAGGCGGCTAGTAATAAAATAAGATGTTTGTGTGTGTGTGTGTGTGTGCGTGGCGCGCATCCCGAGAAAACGGTAAGGCCTAGAAAGATGAAATTTGGTATACAGGTGCAGTTTTTGCTGAAGATGTGCACCTCGGTCTTCGATTTTTGATATTTTAATTAGAAAAAAAAGTTATTTAATGTTTTATGTGTTTTTTTGCACTTTTTACCTCACAGACATCCGAACCAATCGCACCACACAAATATTTTTTGCACTATAAGGTATGAGATTAAATTTTAAATATGATGAATGAAAAAAATTTGAAGATAGAGCAATTTTTGTATTTTTAATGAATTTTTCAAAAAACCTTTAATTTGCATTTTTCCTGGTTTTTTTTTTTTAAATATCATCCTGCGAGAAGTATCAAAGCCCCATTTCTAAATTTTAAGTTGGTAATAGTAAAACCATTTCGCCCTCTTCAGAAGAAAAAAGTTCTTAAAAATACGCAATAGTTTTTTTTAAACAATTTTTTAATGCTGAACACATTATGTCTTTCCACGCATCGGTCGAAAAAAGCGTTCTTCAATCTTTTATGCCTTTGACGTCACTACTTGGATTTCGATTCGGTATTTATGATGGAATCTTAATCGCAAACAATGTTTATCTTTTGTTTTTACTATACAGCTTACTTCTACATTTTATGACGTGATGACCGCGTGTTTTCCGGCAGAGCTTGCTTTTTTTCTTTCCTTTTTTTCTTTTATTTAGGGATGGCATTTAATTCTTTTTCCGTCCCCCCACCCAAGCTGCAACGTTTTGCTGCATCTATATTACGTTACATTTCATAGTTATGCACATTCAATTCAATAATAACAGAGATTTTTTTTTTTCTTTGTCAAACGCTACTTTGCACACTATGGGGAATTTTGAAGAACTTTTTTTTTTTTGCTCTACTTAAATAAAAAAAGGTGTTTTTTTTTCTTGAGAAATCTTTGTTTTTATCAGGAAATGGGCGGGGAGGTTAAAATAAATAGAGATGGATAAGAAAATTTAGAGATAGATCGTAAAGGTAGTTAGCCGCCGAAGGCGGCAATCTTGGCGTAAAAATGTGAATGGCACAACAAAAGATAGAGATATATTGATTAATACTGCTGCCAAATTTATTTAAACAGCCGCCGAAGTCGGCAAACTTGAAGTAAAAATTTAAATGACAAGTTAGCCAAACAGCCGCCGTAGGTGGCTGCTTGCATAGAAAGGCGAATGGCGTAAGAAAGCGGACCGGCTGGTCGCCGCAGGCGGCTAGTTTTGAATAAAACTTCGGATGACTTAACAGGAGTTTCAAGTCGCAGCATCTTACGAATGCGAAAAGAACTTTTTTTCTACACCTGGGAAAAAAAGGCCTGCAAGAAAAGGCAAAGCAACGCGTCTTCAGAAGTTTCAGAAGTTTGATAACTTTGTTCTGTCTGCACATGATTTCATTACTTTCAAAAAGAAATAAAATCATTTTAATAAATTTATGTGCATTCCGATTGTTTTTGGAAAACTTTTTCATAGTTTAAAAAATAGAAAAAAATCGCCTTAACTATCCGTAACGATTTTTATATTTCTGAGGAGGAGGAAAGAATTTTTAAAAGAAAATAATACGAAAAATAAATATTCTTTAGTTGAAAAAGCGAAACGAAAAAGTATTATTTATTAATAAAATTAGCTGCCATTCAGTCAAACTCGTCTGTTGGTATATTGAAAGGAAATCCCGCTTAATATAATACATTTTCAATGTACAAAACAGTTATAATTTGCCTTTTTGGTTACGAATGTTGGTATATCCCGCTTATTAGAATAATTTTAGTTGCGAAATGGTTATTCCAACGTGCGAAATACGCGAAAGCGAATCAATTCGCCAAGTAGGCCCCCAGCAAGCGCGGTGTCTTATCGAAACTCCTTCTTGCAAACCTTCAAGCGATCTGTTCACTCAGAGCTTTTCATCCGCGCCTCGTGACGTCATTGTCAACTTAAGTTGCTATCTAGGGCACTCTAGGCTTCCTTAAGAGGTTTTTCACCTCCAGCT
Source organism: Uloborus diversus (assembly GCF_026930045.1). NCBI lineage: Eukaryota > Metazoa > Arthropoda > Arachnida > Araneae > Uloboridae > Uloborus > Uloborus diversus. Next base: position 142,882,728 of record NC_072732.1, read on the forward strand.
CAGTCACTCCTATGCCGGGCTGATGAGTGCTATAAGCACGAAACTGCAGTCCTCGGCTGGAATTGACTGAGCTGACGGTGTATTTTATGTATTTCTGCCTTTGGGGGCCCTGGCTGTAGGGCGGTAACTTACTGAATAGTTCAATACTACCGTAAGTGAAAAGTTAAACTTTTTGATTTTATGTCGTATTTTAGTGCTAACATGATGGACTTTGAAATAAAATGCAGCCACAACTGATTCAGTTTAATTTATGTATGTAGTGATTACGTTTAATTGTACTTCATTTCAAAGCCCATTAGGTTAAAACTGCAAAAGCGCCATAAAATAAAAAAGTCTGCACTGAAGTGGTATTGAACTGGACCAACGAAATGTTTTACATACTAGGGTTCCATTGTATATACTCCAGAACATTCCAAAAAAAGAAAAGCACTTAAGTAATATTGAACTGAATGTATGAAAGATTTTATACGTTAGGGTCCTGTATAACTGCACTTATGATAGTATTGAAGTGGACGCACGAACTTTTTTTACACATATGGGTTCTATATATATGCTTCAGAAACATTCAAAATCAAGAGCAAAAATTTAGCTCTTTAGCGGTATTGAACTAAATGTACGAAATGTTTTATATACAAGGGTTTCCCATATATTCTCCAAAAAACTTTAAAAATCAAAAATAAAAAAATGCACTTAAGCGGTATTGAATTAGAAGAATGAAACTTTTTTCCACATAAGGGTTCTACACTTGAGGCAGTGAGAAACAAAGGGATGCAAGTGGCAAAATTAAAAATTTGGAGATAAACAGTACAAATGGTAGGTGAACCCCTCCTCTATCTTTGGGGTAAGATATAATACTAGTAGCCCTGGTAGGTTCCGGTATACAGCTTGATTTAGAAAAAAATTTCAATGTAATCCTACCTAGAATCGGATCTTTAAACGCGTTTTATTCAAAACTTCAAAATGTCCACTTACATCCCTTGCTCACTGCCTCATATATGCTCCAAAACTTTCGCAAAAAAAAAAAAAAAAAAAAACACTTATGGCGGTATTGAACTGAATGTATGAAATGATTTACATATAAGAGTTCCACACATCGCACATTTGGAAGAAAAGTGCCACAATATACGAAGAAATGAAATTTTACAGGAGAAGCGTTTGAAGTTTAACTAATCAGGAAATTTGCTGTAAGAAAAATAGATTTGCTGTGTTCTCCAGTGGTTAATATTAGAACAAAAAAATCTGTCATTATTTCCAAAGAAAATAACGTCATTTGAAGCCCTTTAAGAAAAAAATAAAATTAAAAATTTAAAACTAAGGCATCGATATCATTTTATTTGTTTAGAATACTTGTTAATATAATAATAAACTTGATATCTTTAGCAAACGGAAATCTTCTGACCATTGACGTTGAATCAGAGCAGCTACAGTTACGACTGCACGATAAGAGGATATGCGTGTGTCAGGATTTGCCATTTGTGTCAGACTAAATACTATTCAAATCATTATTGTTCTCAACAATAGACGTATATATTAACTGGAAGAGCTCCTTTCATTGGTGGACATAATCAAGTTAGCGGGATAAACGTCACTGAAACTAGCAACGCAGTTCCACCGATAGTCTAAATTAAGCAGTGCCTGTGCTAACACATATTAATCTGTTATTTTAATTAAACTAAATTATTATTAAGCTACACTTTAGGGCATATCAAAGTATTCTAAAGTGATGAAAAGCAAACACACGTACACTGTTGCGAAAAACGTAACTTATTTCATGACGGATTTTGCAATGTTTATTGAAACATTATTTTAAACCAGACAAAAATTGAACAATAATTTTAGCCAGTAAAAACTTTAGAATCCAGACAAATGTTTACGTAGAGTTTAAGGGAAAATGCAATGCAACATGGCATCTAAAAGATTCTTGTACTGAAAGAAGTAGTCGTCAAGGCTTTTTTTCGCCCGCCATTTATCGGACCCTGTATCTGTATTATGAACCGCGGCGGATATAGGGGGAGGGTCATGTGGGTTTCATGACACCCTCCCCTAAACCATCGGCAACTGTACCAGTCCTCATTGTGTTCAAACAATTTATGCAAAAATGTAAACGATTACAGTATCTTTTCAATTGATTAATTGTTTTTGAAAGTATGTACTCGTATTTGAACTACCACTTCGGTTCATTGCTTATGAAATTAATTTTCAACGTTTATCCCCAATTAGGTCTCTTATTTCTGGCCGATTTAGTGCTTTTTATTGACCACCAAGCCGTTTCAGAAAGTTTTCTACCCAAAACCGTAGGTTCGCTCATGGGAGGAGGGGAGGAGGTAGTCTTCAGCATGGAATCCCCTAAAATGGTTTTCTGTACCCACCCCTAATTATAAAAGTCCGAAATACGGTAAATGTTGAAAATAGCCGTAGAATATAATCATTCACATATAAAAGACATCGGCAAAGAACAAATATTCCTGGATGATCATCGGTGAAAATCGATAATTTCCTATTTCTGTCTTTCACGGTGACATACAGGGGAAACTAGGGAGATTTGACCACACGGGAGGTCTAATCCACCCTCTCTTTTTAATATTTAAACATTTTTTCAACTGATGAGCATCATATGATAGTGTGGTATCAATTAAAACACAAAGTTGATTCCATTTTCTAGTCATTTTGAAGTAGAATCAAGGAGCATTCATACGTGAAGTATTTTTCACACAACAAAGTATCTTTCTGCTGCAAGTTCATGTCTCCTGTACTATTTGTCATTAACTTACCCAAAAGTGAATGGAATTATTTATTAGCTCAAATTAATATAATGAAAGCTTGAGTACTTATTTTTTACTTTCAATTTTTGTATTGCTGTAGTTTTTAATTTTTGGTAACATGGCTATTAAGAGAGGTTTTACAGACATCAATTCTATCTAGTTTCATTTGATGATGTAACAGATTGTAAACTGTATACAACATTTAAAGAGTTAAATGATGGAAGTTTTTTTCTTACCTTGCATTCAGTGCCTTGACAGTCATTTGAGCATTACTATGATCAAATTAAACGCAACTGAAAGTTTCTCTTCTTACTTGTTAGCAAAGCTATTAAGATACTCAACCCGTATCTGAATAACTTTCCTCAGCTATTAGCTAGTCTTTAATTTATCGTTACTAAATTATCTTTTATTTTATAATATAAAAATCATTGTACCTAATTAAGGATTTACCCTTCCGAACCTGATATCGAAAAAATGCCTAATGTGGGAGGAAAAAAAGAGAAAAAGACCAGCAAACAAACAAAAGTGAATATTAGTTTCGTCTTCAGACAACGAATCTGAACCAAAATAATTTCTCCTCTCAAACAACTGTTGTATCATTGAAATTGAAGGTTTTTCGCAAAATATTTAACCATCTGAACTTTCTTACATTGTATTGGTTGTTCCATAAAAGTAAATATTCATGAATTTTCTGCAAATTGCCTTAGAAGATATGCTGCATGTAGCTTCAGCTTTATTTGTCCTGTAAAAGAAAATGTTTCAGCAATGTCCAAAAAAAGAAGTCATGAAGCTTCCTCATCCGAGGATCAGTAGAGGCGCAGAAAGAGCTGTTTTGGAAATGAAATTTGGAAGTGACAATTCTCTCAATCTAAATCATTACTGATTCAAATTTAATTCGCGAAATAATTTTTGATATTTCTTTTACAATTAATTATTGCTGGTACCTTATAATAGCCTCTCATTAGACATGCAATTACTTCTGCAGCATTTTTTAAACTTTATCTCCGTGAATCAAGACTGCCTTATAATGAGTCAAACCTCCCTCATATGGGAAGATTTTACTCAGTTTGGACACTCTTTAAAAAGTATAAATGAAATAATTCATACCATATTATAATAAAACATAAATAACGTAAAAACTTGCCAGACATCTGAAAGAAAAAACAATGTCAACTTGGAAATTTTCTTGCGGCCAGAAAAAAATAGAAAAAAGTAGTATTTGTAAAAAGTGGTTCAAACCTTCCTACACAGTTTCTGCTTCCATAGTTTAGTTTGCTCCGGGAAAAACATCGAGTAATGCCGCAATCTTCAATTTACTTAAAATAATTTATTTTTTCTAAACAAAATACTAAAATCCTTTTTGAAAAATATATTCTGGTAAGGGATTCTAAATTTCAATAATAATTCATGGTAGAATATTCTGTTACTTCTTTTACTATTATATTACTTTGTGTGATAACTTCTTTATTCTATTATTATTTTATTACTTTGTGCGATAAAATTAAATATATGCATTCCTAAAACTAATAGACAAAATATTTTGCAAAAAAATCGCTCATATACAATTCCTAGAATAAAAAAGAAAAAAATATATAACAACGAAATGGAAAATAGTTTCTAACGTTCATCATACAAATGATGGCAAGGCTCAAAGACTTAGAAAATTCCTTTTAATGGCTATATTTCTGCATTTATTTCGTAGAATATAATTGGGAAAAACTCCAGCAAGCATATATTTCATTCAATTATTTAAGATAAAAAAAAAACTTCTTCCGCGCAGGATTCTCATTCCGAACCGAACCTCAAGACCGCAGTTTTAAACTTTCGGAAGAACATAAATAACGGAATTAATTGATTAATTATTTTCGCGAATGGAAATTTCGAAGTAGGAAACGATCCTTTGGTTGGGAAATGGAAGCGTGTTTCTTCGTCTGTGACAAAAGTTGGAATGGGAAAAGGAGAAAAAAGCGCGGATGGAGATTACCAATGATATCGATTTTTGTCTCTGGTAAGGTAAGTATTACAAAAGCATTGATTAAACCAAAAATCAGGCAAGAACTTGTTAGGATGATTTTATTCTTTCGTTATGCATTTTTTTTTAATGCTGTAACTTGTTTCCATTTCGAGCGGAGTAGGTTACACGTGTTTTATATAATCCTCTTCATCAGACAAAGGGGTTTGTATGATTAAAAATAAAAGTAAAATCATTACCAGTAACAAAATTTAATAAGTTATGAAATGTATGATTTCTGTACCAAATAGGTTAGATATATGCTCTATTTCAGGGCTTCCCAAACTTTATAGCAGGCAGACCCCTTTTATTGAACACTATTCAGTGCGAATACCTGTCATTGAAAGGCATAGATATATGTAGTTTGTAGTTAATTGGAATAAATTAAGTTAGCTCTTAATAATAAGAGGGGAAAATCAGCATTTAAAAAACATTTGGTACGTAGTCTACTATGCCTATCTTGATTGACAAAGTCTGGAGATTAAAGTTTAAAATTAAGTATTGAATTAATGGATTAAATAACCGTTAGTTTTTTTTTATTTGGCACAATTTTAATGTATTGGGTGTTAAATTTTGATACCTGCTGTCGAATATTTCAGAATCTAAACAGCTTTGATATTTAGTTTTTGTCGCTGCATAGGTATAAACTCATTTAATTTGCATAGGTGTGCTGTGACAAATGGAAGAACACGCATTGCTTTCCCAGCGAGCAACACACGTTTTTTTTTTTTGGTTTTGCAGATGAAGTCAAAATGAGAGTAAGTAGCTACCAAGTAGATTTCCATGTGCACTCTGAAGTTACGTTTATATTCACATGACGACAGACTGCAAGGATTTGCCAACGGTTATTTGTCATACGCATGATCTGGCTGCATTATATCTCGAGATGTCGGGAAGTAGTGCTCAAAGCACAACTCTAAGACGAAAATTCTGGTTTTTAAATGCAAAAGAGTTCTTCAAATATTGCTTGATGTTTTTTGAACCTTTTTCCCTTATCAAGGGCAAGGCGGACCCCAAAGGAGTCCGACGACCACAGTTTGAAAATCATGCTCCACTACAAAAAAAAAAAAAAAAAAAAAAAAAAAAAAAAAGAAAGAAAAAAGAAACTGTGTAGTAGCAACACTACTTTTCTACAAGGCATGCATCAGCTAGTAGCGAGGGACAGATTATATCCCTAGTGCAAAATAACAAATCCTTTGTTCGAAGTTACTTTTAACACAAATGAATGAATGATGGTATAAGAGCTGAAAAAACTTTTAAATATTTTCTAACTATAAATGTTTGCAACACATACTTTGTGGCTTTGACTTACACAGGAAATGTATAGATACCTCCATATGAAGATAACTATTCTTTTATGTAAGATAAATTTAGAATGTCAGGGAAGTTAAATTCATCGCTGTTACTCAACCTCATTGAGAAATGAATAGCTTAGGGGTGACGTTCTCAATTTAGCTCAAGATTTCAACCCGAATCATTATAAGGGTTAATAATTGCAGTATCACATTTCTACCTATTTCATTTTCTCTCCTATACTGTCTGTGCTCTTTGCGTGGACAAATATGAGGAGATTAATTGTGGACGAAAGTGGAGAATGCCGGGTGACTGATTCGAATTGCACAACGATGGTTGTTGTAATTATATCCTTGCCGGAAGGGAGCAACTTTTAATGGATTTATTTAAAGTGAGTCATATTTATAAATGTAAAGAAATAGGGGAAGATGGGGCAAGATTTTCTACCAATTGCGGCAGTTTGGTGATGAGAATTACGATTGAGAAAGAAGTCAAGAGGCTCTCACCTGGCGGTAAAAAACGAACAATCGGGGGACCGGAAAAGGTAACGTCGTTTTTCATGAAAAAATGAATTTTGAACAAATTTTTATTTTAAATTAGTGGTGTAAATGTTCACGTCATAGGGTACTCGTTGCAATCTAATGTGCAAATTTTTCAATTCCGGATCAATGAAAATCAGTTTGTTTTGGAGCAAAATGTCTGGAGATAGCATTTCAGATATCAGCCGATTTTGTAGGAATTTTATGTCACACAGTGGTTGAAATGACGGGAAATCAGATGGTGCAATATCGAGTGGTAGCAAAAAAAATTGCATCACCCGCGCCGTAAAGGAGAGGAATATCATCCCGACTGCATTCAACACACAGTCAAGCATCCCGTATCCCAGATGATTTGGGGATGTATTTCTGGTCAAGGAGTTGGTGGGCTTCACTTTGTGCAAGGAACAGTAAACGTTCAGGTGTACATTGGCATTTGGAGGAGAAATTGCTTTCACTATCCGGGATCACTTCAGTTCCAAAAGTCATTTTCCAGGATGATTCTGCTCCATGCCATAGGGCAAAACTGGTAAGTAACAATTTAAAAACCTTTATCCTGCCATTAGGCTTAAATTGACATGGGGTTAAGTATTTTTTTTCTCTAAGCTCACACGCAGGTTCAGAAATGGAAAAATAAGCATGGGGTGGTCAGCAGTTTGCCTTGACCCGGAAACGGCCCCGATCTACGTAAACAATTGTCGAATTCCTGCTGTTAAATGTTTATTTCATAAGTTTGCAGAATTTCACATACATTCATTGTTAATCGGTCGACCAAAACTTCTCAGTGAAAATGCGAGGGTGATGCAACTTTTTTACCATCACTGTAGTAGGTGGGTTGACCCTCCACAAATTAATATTTTTTCTATGGTTTTGTTTTGAGAATTGTTTTGAGTTGCACAACAAAAGTTGGAATTATTCACTTGCCTGAAGGTGGGAACTTTTGATGCCCTTATTTTAAGTGAATCATAATTATAGTGTAAAGAAATAAGGAAAGGTGGTTCAAGATGACGAACATGAGCTTGAAATGTTTTTTTCGCTTTAAGATGACTTGAAGTTTGAACTTATTTCTTCTTTAATTTACTGTTTGAAGTAAAGGAATGAAATTTCTCTCTTATTGATATTTCCAAAAATTGCATCAAAACCAAGGAGCATTTTTTTTGTCATCTTACCCCACGTGACGGGTAAGATGATGAGCAGCCGAAAGTGAGCATTAAGAAAGAAAGTATGTTTTAAATATACTTAGAAACAAATTAAATTACTATTCAGTGGAAATAAATAAAATGATAGACTTCTTAAAATAAATCGAAATTCTGTAAAGATTAGGAGGAACACAAATGTGGAAAAACAAGAATATTAAATTACTTTGTATACAATTCTTGACTCAACTTATGACAAATTATGTGTACGTAGTTACCTGAAATGTTTTAGTTTTCCATGCTTTTCATTGCTTTCTTAGAGGATATTCTTTTAGCTTTTTGTTTTAACCTTTCTTGACTTTTTAGTTCTAGCAATTCTTTTGAAATACATTCTGTGTAGTTTTTAGAGGCATCAATATGCAATAAAAATATAGAGCATCATTTTTTTATTTATATATTTTCAAATTTGAAATTCCGTAAACTCAAGTATACTCAAACTTGAATTTTCACAAAGAGCTGAAATGCAAAGAACAAATTAGACAATATTGCTCATAATGGAGCATTCCAATTTTCTGATTTGAGAAAAACACATCAATGTTTATTGTTTAAATGTTTTTCTTTTCCCTTAAGATTCCTTTAGAAGATTTACTACGTTATAGTTACACTATATTAGTGCTTACATTTTGTTGGTACGTGTGAAAGCAAGTTCAATTAGTTTTTGTTGACTTAAAAAAAGACAGAACTTTTGCTCATGTCTGAGAATGCATTATTACATGATTAGGAGATAATACCGACACTTCTCCAGCCATACAGAAAAAATAATTGATAAATTTTAATTAAGAAATAATCTTATTTATCATTAAAAATAAGAAAATGCTTAACCATCATCCTTTTTTAATTAATTAAAAAGTAAAAAGTTTGTTTTAAATAACACTAATAAGAGTTAAATACTAAGAGAAACTTTTGAAGTTTTAAAGTGATCAAATTGTCTCCACTTCATAAGAGATTAAAAAACACAAGCGCGCCTTCTTCCAATTACGGAAAAAGTAGGAAAAAGAAGCCCGGCTTCTATTAAGCCCACACGAGCAAAACCACGGTTTTGTACTTTTTTTGCTGAACGTAAATAACAGAATTAATTGATTAATTAATTTCACGACGGTGAATTCGAAGAACGAAATAATTCCCGGTTGACGGGGAAGCGTGTCTTTTCATCTGTGACAGCAGTTGAAGTTGAAGTAGGGGAAAAAACTTAGGGATGAAATTGCTTCGAGTATTGATTTTTTTTCTATGAATCCAATGGGTTGCCAGAAAAATAATGAATACATGTGAATGGGAGCTTTTAGGCAACAAAAATATTTATTACGTGCACCATTATTCTATAAGAATAGATGATTCACAATGATAATGCTTTAATACGCGAATAATGAAATAAAGAATGCTTTTCTACTAGAAAGTATACGTAAAATTTGTTGAAACATTAGATGTGTTAAAAAAAGAAAAAAATAATAATTGCACAAAATGGCAGATTGCTGCTGACGCGTGTTCCGGCGTTACAAGGACCGTCTTTTTCAAAGTAAAAGAGATGAGCTTATGTATAACAAGATATTCTTGAAAAAAAAAAAAAAACCCTTTGTCGCGTTATAACTTTGTTATATTTGCCGGATACATTTGAACATCAATGGTGAAAATATAACTTTATAACATGATTCGCTCCGCACTCCAAGGATATACAACTATACAAGGCTGGATCTAATTACTGGTTTTGAAGGGGTCATTATCAAGAAAGGAAAATAATGTGCAATACCCTTCAGTTGAAATTAAGGAATAGCTAAACATTTTTTTTTATTAGGGAGACAGAGTACTATGACAAGGAGAACTTTATGTACAAATTCTAAGATTATAGGTAAAAAATTAAAAAAGTTACGTTACGGTCCAATGAACTAGACATAAATGTTTAAATAAATATTTCAGCCTAAAAGACCATAAAGCATCAAATTTCCTAGCAAAACGTTCTCTAAACAATAAGAAAACATTATGTGAGCATTTGAAAGAAAAATAACTTGTTTTTTAAAAAATCATTAAAAAAACTTTTGCGACGAGACTCCATGCTTGGAAAAACGTGGCAATTCGAATTTCCCAATCCCTAATCCCTGTTTGTTTGTATTGCCAATCCCAAAAACGAGAAACTCTTTCGTAGATGACAATAAGCAAAATGTATAGTCAACCACAATTTAATCCATTGTTTAATGTTATGCAAGTTGTTAAAAGTTCAATTCCGGTCTATATTTGCGCATGCAACTATAAGATTTTTGGAACTTTTTTTGTTATTTGTCGTCGTAGTTTTTAAAATAAAACCAACCTGTTTTAAAATATTAGTGTACAAAAATATTTTGCTTGCGTATTTTTTATGTTATTTCAAAAACTGAATGTGTAATCATGTTTTTTAGCCTACTTTCCCAAAAAAAAGTCAAAAAAAGAAGATAAAAGCAGGAAAGAAGGCTTAATGCATCTTAAAAATATCCCGAAAAAAAAAAAAAAAAAAAAAAAAACAAAAAAAAAAAAAAAAAAAAAGTCAAAAATAAATAAAGAAATTAAATAAATATCAAAAAATTAAAAATTGGAAAGTAGGGTATTGAGATGGGGAAAAATGTCTGTCGGTCTGTCTGTCTGTCCCCCCCCCCCTAATATAACTTTTGAATGAATAGTCCGATTTGAACAAACTTTTTTTTTGTTCAAAAGATCTCGGCAAGGACACCTCATTCCCATGTTTCACTTTTTGATTTGAACTATTTTTTGTTCAATTTTGAACAGTTCAAAAAAACTTAACATTAGCTCCTATGGGGAAATTCATAGCAATTCCGAACTATGAGGCGAATTTGCTTCAAACAAACTTTGCATACGAAAAAGCTTTTGATGAAAAACCTTATATAAAATATATTTTTGATTTGAACAATTTTCTGTTCAATTTCGAACCGTTCAAATCCCTTAACATTAGCGCCTACGGGAAAACTGAAAGTCAATGTAGATTCCGTAATTGAAGGCGGATTTACTTAAAACAAATTTTGTTGGAAATAGCTCTTGACGGCAAACTTCAGACTCCGACTCCGAGAATTTAGAGGCACCTGACTCCGAATCCGACTCCTGTGCCCGACAATTAATCGGACTTCGACTTCGACTCTGACTTCGTAGCTTTGGCAAAAATTTATACACGGAGGACAAATGACTGACTCCGATTCTTAGATATTCGTCTCCGACTCCTTTATCCCAAAATGAGATTGACTCCGACTCCGACGCTATGGTTTTAACTGTAAAATAATTATTGTTGATGTAATTTGTTTTTATTTTAACGCTAAAGTTTTTATTTAGGTATTCAGTTTTCGGTGAATAAACTCGAAGTCATTTATGTTTCTACATAAAGATATGCGCAGACGATTTTTTTTTTTTTTTTGACAATGAAAAGTATTTCTTTACGTTGACATTTTATTGTTTTTATTTATCTTGATAAGTGCATTAATTCATTTAAAAAAATATTTTTGGCAACAGGAGAAAAAGAAACGATTTTTTTTTGATATGAAGTATTTATTTTAATGAGCTTATTAATTTTAATTATTATTTTTTCGTTTTGAAAGCTGTTGAAGAATTTTTTTTAATGGAAAAAAGTGTATTAGCTGCTTTGTTTAAAAGGTGCTGCTATTTTATTTGTTCGTTTTTTTTCCTTTTTTTACGCATCTATTTTTTTTAGATGAGTGAGGAATATTTTATTCCTAGAAAGTAGCTTAAAATATTGGGAAAATATGTTTGAAACAATTTGCGAGTTTAGCTATCTTTGAGAACAGTGATCAGGTACTAGAAAGTAGTATGGGTATACGGGAAAGTAGGCTCGTCTAGTTCTAGACAGAACTTCTTGTTTGAAAACAGGATGTCTGTTTAAATTTACGATTCTAAATATTTATAATCTCATTTGCTCATAGAATTTATTTTACTCAGCAGAGTAAATATAGTAAAGGTAACATTAAAAAGAAAAAAAAAAAAAAACACATATTTTAATTTATTTTTAAAAGCAGAAATTTTGCTTCCTCATAAGAAGGTGCTGATTTCAATGTATGTTTTAATCAGATCTTGAAATTACACTCAAAACAAAAATTGGTTCATGTGCTTTTATAATGCAAATTTTTTAATATTCAAAATAACATAAACTCAAACCTGCTTTTGTGCGATCTTTTTTTGTGCGTTTTCTTTTGTGCGATTTTTTTTTCTACGGTCTATAAAAATTTCACACAACTGACTTCGGCACTCAACTGACTAACCTATCTTTAAAACAACTGCTACCTACCGCAAAAAAACAAGTTTGAGTAAATTTATCTACTCCATACTATCTACATAGTTGGTACTAAAAAAACATCTGTAATAAAGATAATTTTATGGGCTTCAGAATTAACCCTTACAAAATGCTTGTTGATTAATTTTCAAACCCGAGAATAGGAAAACACAAGTTCTAGAGTTCTTCGCATCTTTGAATTAAAGTGTTTTTGGTCATCAAGTCTGTTTAACTTAAGGTCTTCGCATGTAGATACTTAGAGCGCTAACAATTGCAGTGTCATATTTATTCTATCTCTTAGAAAGAGAGATTTGTATGGTTTAAAATGTTTATCTGCTGAAACTTGGTGTAAAATTAATTTACCCTCATGCAAAGGGGATGAATATGAAACGGTGTCTCTCGTTACGTAAGGATTATAAACTTGTTTTAATTAGTCTGGCTGCATTAAGGAAGGAATTATGATGGTGCGGTTAAGAGAAGTTGTTGCGAAATCCTTTTGTACCCATTGAAATTTTCGTGACCTAAGATGATTTCAAAGTCTGTTAAAACAATACCTTTTTCATAAAATAGAGTTGACTGCTTTTATTTATCTGACTGAGTCAAAAGCGTTCTTCTGTTGGATTACAAATTGGAAAATGGATAAGCATTGATGGAAGTTTCATCTTTCTATAATTCAATTTTAATTAAAAGTGCGCTGTATGTTTTGTTTAATCATGTGTATGCAAATTATAAAATACATATGTTTTTACAAAGTAATTAAACTCTTATTGGCTCTTTAACGATTTCAATGGGGTCGTTTCCGAAATTTTAAAAGCCTTTTTTTTCGAAAGAACTTGCTTAAAAACATAGGATCTGATCATTTTTTAAATAATTAGACAAAGTTTAATATTTTTAAAACAATATTTTAATTGGTGTGCAAATTCAATTTAGTTTTTATACGCTTCTGGACATGACATCACAAGTGATGAAATGCTATTCACTGATGCCATTAGCGCAGAGTGCAATATTTAATTCGCATCTTTACTCACATGTACTGGCAACGATATGGTTGATAGCAAACGTAGAGCGCAATAGTTAGTTCGCTTCTGAATTATCACAAGCTGGTAACGTGGTAGACAGCAAGCGTCAGCACTCAGCGCGTCAGTAGAATACGCGCCAAAGTTCATCACTTGTGACATCATGAAGACCACGCTTTGTTTGAAAAATTGGATATTTAAAAGAATTAATTAAAAATTAAACGTTTTGTAGTAAAAGATTTTCCTCGCTCCATGTAATTATTTTTTTGCTCATTCTATCTACTTCAGCAACTAAAAGTAATACTTTTGACTGATGGAAGCGATTGCCATTGTAAAGCAATTACTTTTTAAATAATTTAAAAAAAGTTTCCACGTATGGTTGGAAATGATACAGTGACATTTTTAGGGGCGGGTGAATACTGATAACTTTATACCATGTGAGTGGTCTCCCAGAAAAAGTTTCATTATTAATGCATTAGGTCAGGGGTTCTCAAACTTTCAGACAGTGCGACCCCATTTTTAGACTAAGTATTTTGGCGATTCCCTAAAGTGTAAACTGTCTAAACCCCTAAAACAACAACTAAAAACTACACAAATGGTTAAGTTTTATCTTTAGAAACACAAGCAACTAGAAAAATAAACATGAATTTTTTACAGCAATAAATTAATTTTATTTAAACTTTTCTTCAACATCTCGGCGCCCCCGGGCACATCCCGCGACCCTCCTGGACACATCCCGTGACCCTCCTGGAGTTCGCGACCCATCGTTTGAGAACCCCTGCTTTAGGTTAACTACAAATATATAACATGAACCTCTTGTGAATGTGCAATGGTTCTTTCTGCTACAATGACAATTAAACTCGATGAATTTGGTGAAAATATTTAATAGCTCTGGATAGAGAAGGAATGGCTTTCTTGCATCTCCGGACCGCAACAAATTGAAAAAAATAAGTTAGGCACATGTAAAAGAAAGGTTTTTTGATGACCCACAAATCAAAGCGGCGTTTCAAGGTAAAAAGTTTTATAAAACTAAACTAACACAAGTTCGAAAGCAAGCCTGACTGAAATTAAACCTCCAGAACCCGCGCAGTTTTAGTATATACTATCTTCTAATCTTAAATTTACGATTTCTGTAATATGATTTTTTTCTTTTTTACAATTGAGGATTAAAACTTTTAGTTAGCAAAACGTACGCTATTAATAAAAAAAAGGGGATAGGGGTATAGTTTTTGCCCAATATGTGAGTGCTAGTTTCTACAAATAAGGAAAGTTTCAGACAAGCATTTCACGTTTAGAACTATTTCCTTCATTTTTTTTTTAAATCAAATATGTGTTTAGTCATTAAAAAGGTTAAATTTTCATAAAAAAAGTCATTCTTCGCGCAGTTCTAAAAATCTGCAAAACATTATTAAGAACTTCGTGTGAAATATTTGATGTTTTATCAACATTACGCAAAATATAGTTTGAGACATTTCGAATTTAAAAGTAATTCTCAGAATTTGGTTCAACTTGCTTTCAAAATGTTCATTTTTCGTATGAACGAAAAAACAATGTCATTATTATTTTTTAAAACTTAGTGCAGAATTTGAAAACTTGCATCCCACAATTTTTATTACATGTTATTAAAAAAATAAAAAAGGCTACATGCAGTCTAATGGCAGAAAAAAGGATTTTAATTTTCATGATAAATTGCTTTTCATGTAAATAAATGACGCAATTATTCATGGTCTGCTGAGGACAGTAAGGCACTTGAAGTGAGAATAATGTTGCGAGGAAAATTAATGAACTGTGCCGAATTGAACTCATATAAATATTACAATTTTGCTGAGACGCAATTCTAAAGAAATCCTGTCACGTTTTTCTATGAAAATATTAAAACCGTTTTTTCAGTTTAAAATACGCGTTGACTCTGAGGGTAATAGCACCAGTCACAGGCATGCTTAAGACATCACTCTCAGGTTAACTCGATTTTCTGAGCCTTTTTAATGTATTTGAAATACACAGCCAGCTCAGTCAATTCCAGCGTAGGACTGCAGTTTTGTGCTTATTAGCCTCATCAGAGGTTGTCCACCTTTAGCTCAGCCACTTCCTAAGCCGGGCTGATGAGTGCTAATAAGCACGAAACTGCAGTCTTCGGCTGGAATTGACTTAGCTGGCGGTGTATTCCAAGTATTTCTGCCTTAGCCCTGGCTATAGGGCGGTAATTTAGTGAATATACCTTTTTAATGTATTTAGACTTTTAAAACTATTATTCTGTCATGGAACTGCATCTCGTCTAACGTTTGGCTGATTTTGGATCCTCTGAATCAATTATATTTTTATTTGCTAAATTTCGAAAAAACGGTTCATCCCTTAGTGACAGACACCGAAAAATCTGATGATAACCTATAATAAATAGGTTGTGGAAAGGATGAGTAAAGGACTAAATTTCCTTTTTCTCTTTAAAATATGCAAATGTTCTTTATTTTTAGATCTAAAACCTTATTAAAATGAAATGAACATGAAACACTGGCAGATCTCGTGGTGGCTGTTCATAACCTTCTACCACTGCCTTTTAAATACCAACTGGCTCATGAAATTCACTCTGATAACACTAGATGCTTGCATCGTATTTATGAGTTACAGCAACATCAGTTTCACCCGACTAAAACTCTTGTTACTTAAATCTAATCTTACAACTGTCTGTTATTGGACCCTTGTCTGTCACTGGTGCCATTAACATATATACTTCTATTATTTCGTCACTTGTAAAAAGCAGTTTGGAAAATAACCACGTGACTGTATATATAGTGAAGATTTTATTCTTAACGAATGAAACATCAAATTTTTAGCCAAACTTTAGTTTTATTTTACATAGATTACTAAATTGGAGTCTTTAAAAATTTTTGTAGGTTTAGTTTGAACAAAGCCTGGTGCTTCCAAGGTTATTTTGATTTTGAAAAAAATCATGACAGCACACACACACACACACACAAATGAGCTTAGGTTTATGTTCAACTTCATGGTTTAGTTTTTCATATGAGGTAGTGAGAAGCAAAGAGATGTAGGTAGAAATTTTCAAGTTTTGAGTAAAATGCGTTTAAGTATAAGGTTCGAGGTAGACCGGGGATACTAATACTATTCACTGCCCCAAGACAGAGGGGAGGTTCACCTACCCTTTGTACTGATATCTCCAAATTTTAAATCTTGCATCTTACATACGTATACTTCTCATTTCCTCATACATGTTAGTATTTTTTTTTGTTATGCCAGTCACAACCAAACGCTATTATCTTCAGATAAAGGGCATAAATATTCCGAAAAATGGTTAGAAACTATGTACAGTTTGGCTTTGATAGATTAAGTCATGACCTCGACAATGTTTACCTGTTTTGCGGGTAATAGGGTAGGGTAATTGGCTATGAATTGAGTTGAATTAGTTTCGTCGTAGTTTTACAAAAGTATATCAACTGAAATCTGTGCCCATTACGCATCCCTTTTTCACTGAACTTCCAAAAAAGAACGGAACATTTCAAGTTCATAGCTCAATTTATCAGTCACGTTATGTATACTATATAATGTAACTATTATTATTGTTTTTCTTATATGTTAATGAAGGTTTAGTTGATCGTCTAAGCTTAGAATAAATATTAAAGTTTATTAAGCAATTATTTCAGAAAAGTAAATGTCTCATAAGATTGATGCTTAACACTTAACTGAATTTCAAAAAACAAATCTCAACCTCAGAGCCAGACTAACGTAAGTTTGAAAATTGCAATTTTCTGTTTATTAGTGCATTGTTTGTAGAATCCTATTCCACATCGAACCATATGAACGTGATGCCATAAAAGAAATCTTTTGTAATTATTTACCAGTGTTAAACGAGCGTAAGTCCCATTCTTTGAATGCATCAGGCCAACTTTTCCTGCTCACCTCTAAACTATTAGCCCTTATGCGACTTACGTTCGGCTGACTTTGATGTACAGAAATGCTCCTGCATTTCAGAAAGCATATGTCAAATAGGATTGATGCTTAACACTTAACTGAAGTTCAATAAACAAATTTTCCTGCATTTTAGAGAGTGAATGCCCCGTAGGATTAATGCTTAACACAAAACTGATGTGGGTTACCTGATTGTGGTTTATTTTACACTACAAGAATTCAACTTTTGCATTCAAACATTTTGCTCTTAAGAGTTGCGCTTTTTTCTTGATATGTATGTGTTGCATATGTATGTGACATACGTAACTGTTTAAACTGTATTTATGTAGGGAAATAATAATAAAAAAATATTGGAACATTTCCTTCTTTAATTTGCTACGTTTTGTGGAATAAAAATAAACAAACAGTGGCGGATACAAGGGGAGGGTCATGGGGGTTATGACCTCCCCTAAACCGTCGACAATGTTATCAGTCCACATTGCGTTCAAGCACTCGATGGATAAAAAGTAAACGACTTCAGTTCTCTTTTCAATTAATTAATGTTTTTAAAGTAAATGTTTGAAATATTGCTTCTTTTCATTGATTATAAAATTAACGTTAATGCTCTACTAAGTGCCTTATTCCTGGCCAAATTGGTGCTTTTTATTGATCCCCCAAGCAGTTTCAGAAATTTTTAGCACCCAAACCGTAAGTAAGTTCGTTCATGGGGGGGGGGGGGGTCTTTCTGCATTCCTCCCTAAAACAGTTGTATGTACCTGTCCCTGACCATAGCACTTACGTTCCAAAAAAAAAAAATCACCTCACTAGTTAAGGGTTAATGCACGTTACATTTATATTCAGTTGTATCTACAGCGAATTACGGGACGCGGGAGCGTCCCGCCCCGTCAAGGAAACCAAACGTCAGTTGCCAACAGAAGCAAATCCACCGCCAAAGACAAAAGGAAATAAAAGCGACCAATCTACTGCGAATTACGGGACGCGGGAGCGTCCCGCCTCGCCAAGGAAACCAAACGTCAGCTGCCAACAGAAGCAAATCCACCGCCAAAGACGAAAGGAAATAAAAACGACCAAGACCAAGATTACACAACAGAACAAGTTGGGGTTTTTTGGGTTTTTCACCCCTCTGTATCTCAGCCCCATGAAGACTCCCGGAGTTGATTTTTGGTACACTCAATCTCTAGTGGCCCCTGACGCCGTAAACCAAAATACAATCCCCTGGACCATCAGGAGGAGGAGGTATTAAAGTTATAAAATCGCTGTTCAAAAAAGTTTTCGCTTTCTTTGACAGGGCTACAGCCCAGACGAAAAAAGAAATGAAGCTGAAATTTCGCACACACATCCTTTGTGCCCTACTGATGTGCCTTTTGTGCCATTTGACCCCCTCCCCTTCCCCCGTCGTTTTTACCCCCTAAATTGTACCTTCCCGGGGTTCTATCACAGCCCCCCGGGGGGCTACGGTAATGATTTTTTGTATACATATTCTTGGGGGGCCATTGAGTACCTATACAAAAATTCAACCCCCAGGGAAATCATGGGCCAGAGTAATTGAAGTTTGAAAATCACTAATTTTCCCTAAATTATTATGTACTTACTCTCAGCTCATAGGGTTTGTTTATCTCGGACTGCAATTGCAAGGTTAGAACAGATCTAACAGTTATTCCAAAGTTGTCTTAGGAAATGAAATTCAATCAAGACTAAAACATATCCTACAGTTGCAACTAGACGTTAAATCGCGGATATCACAAATTTACCACAGCGACTGCGCATGCGCGCAAACTTGGCTCATTGGGCTTTCTGTTTTCAGATTCTATGTTGTTTGTTTATACTTAAGCAGAAAAACAAATTAATGAATGAGATTAGAATGCTGTCCCCCCCCTCCCCCCCAAGTTTTGCCGATACGAAATTTCCTTCCCCCTGTTTTTCAGTTTTTATATATTTTTGGAGGGAAGAAATTTTGAATGTCGGCGCGAAACAGGGGTTAAACCATTACAATATTTTACGTGACAAATTATATGAAACTGTAAGCATATGAATACGGCACATATAACTTTTTAATTGAAAGCGAAAAATAGCACTTTTTTATTGGTTTGCTTTTTTTCTAAAGTAATGGATTTTTCACAAACAACACATAATGAATTGAAAATGTATGAAATACGTGTGTGGATATCCGTGCTTTGCAGTAATTTGTTAGCTGAAAATTTTTTTGCAATTAATTTAAGCAAGACTTTTAATGAGCTTAGTCCGCGCGCAACATGCGCATTCGCTATGGCAAATTTAGGATAGCCGCGATTTGACATCGAGTAAAGTTTTATAGATCTTCTGAAACATTTAAATTTGAAATATTTAATGGCTTAGTTTTTTTTTTTTTTTGCTTGGTGATAACATGCGTTATTTCGTTTTTTAAATGAACTTTTAAACAAAACTAGGTATTAAACAAGACAAAGACTTGTATCAAGAAAAAGATAAATCACCAAACAATTAAAATTATCCCACAAAACGTAAAATAACCCACCATTTAAGAAAAAATGTAATTAAACAAGAAAGTGAAAAGCTAGATTAAAATAGCTCTCAAGCTGTAAAACACTTAAAGAAAGCTTCATGAAAATGTTGAATAATCTGTCAAATAAAGAAACTGTAGTAGAATTTATTGCGAAGTTGTAAAATACTCGAAAACAATATAATTTAAAATATAGTATTTTATTATCCAAGAAGTTTTCTTTGCAACAGAGAGGATACAAAGATTGCAATAAAATTTAAACCGTCCAATTCTTGCAAAATGAACATAGAATCTTAATAGTCAGAAAATAACTTGACGTAAAATTAGTCTACCCATTATTGTTCCTTAAAAACACAAAACAGCGTTGTTTCAATTGAAAATTTTCTGACTTGACGTTCTCAATTCTAAAAATACAGACAAAGTAATAATATCAATGCAAAAAGATGTGATATCTCATCAAAAACAACTCTGTTGCAAAAATTTCCCCGCCAAGAAAACCTTTAACTTTTCCGCACAAAAAAGAAAACCTGCGTCCTAAGCCCAAAAACCCTCAGCCATAAAAAGTTATGATATCTAGTTTGCCCGCCAAGTATCTGCCAAACTATCATCCTCCCTCTTCTTCTTTTTCATCACAGCTACTTCCATTAGAACCTCCTCCCACCTTCAACTCCTCAGAAATATGAATAGATCTTTTAAATTGTTTATCTTGTTTGGCGGGAAGCTTTTTGCTCACCAAGCAACCACTTCACTTTGAAAAGCTTCCCGCCAAACAAGATAAACAATTTAAAAGATCCTATTCCTATTCAGAGTCACAACTGACTACAACTGTATTTAAGTCGAGGACTGCATATTAAGTGCTTTGCCTCCATTATTTTATATACCGATAGATGGCAGCACCATCACCGGATCGAACAGTTATTGAGAATTTAGAACTAGTATAGGAGCTAATAGCTACCTAGTGCTAGCACCCCCCAGAGGTATCGTTTCACTTGGAGGACATTGAGACCACGAGCATATTTAGCGTCGCCTAGTCCCCTTTAATGACGACGGTGGGTCTTCGACCATCGAGGTTCGAACCCAGGACCCTCCGGCCCCGAATCAGACACTCTACCGATTGGGCTACCACGGCCCCATTTAAAAGATCTATCCATATTTCTGAGGAGTTGAAGGTGGGAGGAGATTCTAATGGAAGTAGCTGTGATGAAAAAGGAGAAGAGGGAGGATGATAGTTTGGCAGATACTTGGCGGGCAAACTAGATATCATAACTTTTTATGGCTGAGGCTTTTTGGGTTTAGGATGCAGGTTTTCTTTTTTGTGCGGAAAAGTTAAAGGTTTTCTTGGCGGGGAAATTTTTACAACAGGGTTGTTTTTGATGAGATTAGGTATATTCTCAAAATAAAATTGCTTTTGCGTATTGGTTAACTTAGTGACCACAGTACCTGAGTTAAAACATAACTTTTGCGAATAAAATATAGTTATATTTCGATCTAAAATTCTTGAATACGGTTAGTCAATTAATTTAAAGTTAAACCTTACATTTTCAAGAAAAAAAAAATAATTTTCACAAAATTTCATAGCACAATGCAAGAACCTTTACCAATTTTTTTAAAAACTTTAACGTTAACATTTATCTGTACTTTTTTTTTTTTTTTTGGAAATGAAAGAAAATATTTTAAGCCAGAAGCAAACTGGAGCAATAAAGCAAAATATGTATACATTCGTAACTATTAAAGTACTTTTCTGAAAATAGTGCTCCAAATAACCACTTTAGAAGGACAATAAATACACAAATGGTAATAACAACAGTAATAATGCAAAATGAATATTCAATTTTACCGAGAACTTACTTTTCAAGAAAAAGTTCGTCAATGTCCAGTTTATTTACTTCATTTCGGCCGCTCATTACACTGATAAATAGACTGTAGCACATGAAAAATATATATTGTTCCTAAAGTAATATTTGTTGCTGGTTTTAAATATTGAACGAAATTCATTTTATCAATTGCGATTTTTTTTCAATAATAGTTTTTACATTATTGTTTTTTAATGTCATGTCACGCTTGAAGAGTTTTCAGTGAAATTCATACCAATCAAGCTTGGGAATAAAAAGGCGATCTGGTTTTTCTGTTTTGCAGTGGCAGCATGATGGCCAGTTTGATTGGCGCCATATTTAAAATTATACGAAGTAGGTTCTAAAAGTTTCTGGAATAGTGCCGTACTTTTAAAAGTGCTTCTATTAATTGCCAGAATGGTGGAAATAGTGCATTGATGCAGGTTTAAAGTGTTTTGGAGGAAAATAAGGTAAAAAGTGTAATATATTCTTTCAACAAGCTCTGAAGTACAATCAAGTGCCCATGCTTGGAACTGCATCCTAACCTGATGCATTCTGGGTAAGTTATTTTCAGTGCTCATACACATATCAGTATTCCACTAATATGAAATAAATAATGGTATAGGTTAAATGTTTTTTTTTTTTTTTTTTTTGAGATTACGCGAGCTAAACTTGGAATGCATCTGAATGGGTAAGTTTAAATGTTTTGAAAATTTCAACAGAATCTGCAATTTTTAATTATTCAAATAACTTTGGTAACATGTATTAAGAGTAGCATTAATGTGAATTTTACCCCTATTTTTCTAGTCTATATATAATTGTACACTTTTATTTCTACTTAAGTAATTCTATTCATTTTTGCAAAAATTAAAAATAATGCAGTAATGCTCCAAATTAGAAACACTGTCGTAAGTGCAAGTACAAAGACTAGTATCCAAGAAAAGAACTATCGACAATGTGAAGAGTACCGTAAAATGGTACAACTTTGTACCACGGGGGCAACAATGGGCCACTATTGCTATGGTGATTATTTTGCTCTCTAGTGACCACTTTTTTGAACTTACGAGCTCCAAAAAAATTCATCACGTAGTGCAACCATTCAGGTAGTTAATGACACTTTATCAGAGATTGCTACTGTTGTTGTATACCTTAGAGAATTTAGTCCTTCTAAGTGCGTGATACGACTCAAAAGTGGTCTGCCCAAAAGTCTTCTTTTGGCAGACCACTTATACTGTTTTCCAACATTTGGTAAGTTCAGATTTGCTTTACTATTTTGTTAGTTATAGATCAAGCCGCTTTTTGACATAAAATGTGTCTTAGTTTTCACAACTTTTCAACATTTATCGATAGTAGGAATGTTGGGGTACAACAATGGCTCACCTATTTTTCACGATTTTTAGTGACTTGGAGCTTCATTTTGTTCTCTGTAGGGATGTTTTGACCATATTTTGTGTTTTTATTGTAAATAATGGCAAGAAAAGACAGAAGAAAGCTTGGGGGTCGCCCTATCACCCGTATTCATAGGAGTTTTGCAGAAGGTGCTGACTGAAATCCGGACCAAATATAAACTGAGATAATTTTTAAAAATTATTTATTTTGGTGAGATTTGGAACATGTGAAATGTGATTTCCCAGTTTAGTTTTCAAAATTTTTGTTGACCTCGTTTAAAACTTTTCGGACTTACGTATTTTCTGAGACTGAACTGTAGGTATATAGCCTTTAGTTGGTGAGATTTTTTTAGTTTTCAAATGTTTCTATGTCAAATCCTAGGCAGATAATAACTAACGTTACCAACTTTTACCATGTTGATGTTTATTAATCACTCAAAATGATGAGTGATGATTAAACCTTAATAAATTGGAAAAAAAAAAAGGTAAAAGATGGACTAAACAAATTGTTTAGTTATTTTCAAGCAGAGGGTAACTTTAATCTACAGACAACAATAGGCCAGGTCAAGTTTTTAATGTGTTTTCTTGGTTAAAAGGAGGTGACCCATAGTTGTACCCCGTAGGGGTACAACTATGGACCACGGGGGAAAATTTCCCTTCCTCTTCTTTCCAACTGAGATTTTTTTAAAACATTTCATTTGAAAGACGAGATGTATAGCTACCATTGCTAAAGTCCTCAAGTTTCTAAATCAAAGATGTACCCAGAATTTTCATTGAAAACATCGAAAACTGGTCCATAGGTGGACCATTTTACGGTATTGAGAGAATGCCTGTTGTTTTAAAAACGATAAGAAGAAAAATTTGAGCGAAAAAATTGAAAAATGATTACAAAATAAGGTCAACTTACTTCAAAACCAGATTAATGAGATACTTTGTATTTTTGTGTGTGAAATGACAATACTGCTAATTTAGGGGGGAAAAAACGAAGATTAAGTCGTGCGCCAAATGTTGTTCAAACAGTTCAGTTAAAAAAAAAGGAAATAAATAATAATAATAATAATTAAAAAAAACAGATCAAATCTTTTGGTGAAATTAAACGAGCAGAGCGTGAAATGTTTTTTTTTTCGTCTCTCCTGCTTTTTTTTTTTAAATGTAATGATCTGGTTTTGATACTAAACACTTCAAATGAAATAAGCAATGTGTCGGAAGGGAAGGAATGCTGAAAATCAGAATAATGAAATACATAAAAGTCAAAACAAACAACGTAAGTAGAAGCACAAATTTGTAAATTTACAAATTTGTGCTTCTACTTACGTTGTTTGTTTTGACTTTACTATTAAAAACAGGTTCAATACATAATGCGTATGTTAATAATTACCTATATATGATTTGCGTGGATATAAATTATCAGCTATGCCGTCACTGTTTGACGAATGAACCTGCTATCGTGTGCATTTGAGCTTTGTGAAGTTAGCATTTCTGATGCTTTGTTGGCAGTTGAATCTGTCAAGCTTGCGAGCAGGTGATTAGTAATTAACTGAAACTGTTCGTTAATTATATGGGATTTAATTAAAATTGGATAACAGGTTGAGATGCATAAGTGTGAACTAGTTAAAAGGGCTCCGATTCGTAAATTTAATTGTCCGAAAGATTTTAAAATTGTTCATGAAGAAAAAAAGCAAGATCTGAAATGTGTCGAAAATTCTGTATTTCTCTTATTGTTTTAAAAACTTTTCGTAATAATCTAAATATTGATCGTTTGACTTGAATATCTACAGTTTAAAAAGAGAAACAGTATTTTTTTAATGTTATTTATGTCTAAATATTATTATTATACTATGAAAGCAGTACTCCCAAGTAATACTTGGCATCAGGGGCGTGCACAGGGGGAGGGGATAGAAAGGACACCTGTTGGTTCGGGCATTAGAGTAAATAATAATGTACATCAATATTAGACATTGTACTAAAATTATAAACTATTAGTATATTCTCAAATTTAATCATTTCGAAATATATTAAAATTGTGTACTATTTTTAAATACAAATTTTCAGTTAACAAAAATGATAACAAATTTAAGCTGTAGTTTAATCAAGAGAGCGCTTAATATTAGATTCATGCTAATCATTAAAATAGCTCATTGTTTGCTCAATTTACATAATTACTTCCTTGAAATTAAATAGACTTCTATTTTCGAACACTGAAAGTTTTTTATTTATTTTATTTTTTTACTTCCGTGAATTTGTTATTTGTTATATTTTTTTAACTTATGAGTAAAATAATTGGAACTAGAAGCTACCATAAACAATGTCCCAAATAATTTATTTGGGACATTGTTTATGGTAGCTTCTAGTAAGTGACAGTTTCATGTAAGATCGAGAGAGAGAAAAAAAAAGAAAACAAGACAAAAAGTTTTGATACTAAATTTTTTTTAATTCAAAAGTTACGGATTCTGGAGGATGACATATATATAATATACTAATACATTGCATTTTTGGAAAAACTTTACCATTATTAACGTACACGTCGCGTCGTAACTCTCAAAGATTCATTAAACAGAAAACGGGTCCTTTTAAAGCCAAAAATAGTTTTATTGATCAATGACAAACTTTTACCTTTTTACTGAACATCAATTATATTATGCTGCAATTAACCTCTCTAATTTCCAAAAAATAGTTTTTTAAACGTACATTGAGTATTATGGTGAATTCAAGAACTTTTCCATTTTTGCTCTATTATTTGTTTTGAATACATTGACTAGGGTCAAAATTAGAGTAATAATAGTGAACCATTTGTCATTAAAATTAGATTCATCACCAGATGCATTGTTTCAAGAAATAGTATCGTTATGATAGTCATATCAGAGTACCTTTTTGTAAAATATTGTTGTTGTCATGTGTATTTTCTGGCAAAAGTAACAGTGCAACCACAAGTCCTTTCTTGTCATTTTTTGCATTGCCATAATAAGTCATTTCTTGTCTTTATTCTTTCGAAATTAGTGTCGTATAAATGATAGGAAATTAGCATCTTTATGATCAGTAATGTGTTTTCAAAATAAGTGTTGTATTACTCAGTCAAGATTAGTAACATCATTAACAACAATTTCTCGTCAAAATTAATGTTATTCTCACCATTCTCATTCTTGATTGAAGGTAAAGGAGGTACAATCTCTGTTTTTTATTTTCAGCTCTAGTGCCGTCGTTTTCAGTCATTATGATTAAAAATAAGTATTCTTATAATGGATTACTGCTCTGAATTTAATTAGTTATAATCAGCGATTTATTCGTACTATTAAAGTAGTCATAACCAGCAATTTCATTTTTGTAGTTCCTCTGTCATGATCTGTCATTTCTTCTCATTATTAGTTTCATTATATTCAGACCAAATTATTATTCTCATAAACAACCATTTCCTTGTCCAAATCAGTAATATCACAATCATTCAAAATTACTATAATTATAGTCAGTTCAAATCAGTATCACCACAATCAGCCAAGATTAGTATCGTCATAATCAGTCAAAAATAGTATAGTCATAGTCAGTCCAAATCAGTATCACCACAATCAGACAAGATTAGTATCGTCAGGGTCAATATTATCTCTGTAAAAATTATGAGCGTCGTAAATAGTCATTGTTCGCCAAAATTAAGGGCCCGTCATTGGTTTCGTCAAAATTAATGGTTTTAGTTAGTTCATCCTTGTTAATATTAGTGTCATCATATTCAAAATACATACAATTATAAAGAAAAAATATAAACTATATACATATATACTGCATTCCAATGACTTTGGGATGATTATTCCGTTGTTGCTCTTAATATAAATAAGTGTTTGTGCACTTGCAATGCCTGCTATCTCGTCTGATTTCTTCTAAGAATAAGCCGGCCAAAGCAGAGCAGTGGCGTTGTACAAAACCCTCTAGACGACGCTCCAAGCGCCTTGCAATATCACGTAACTTATACGCAGTGCTATAAAGCAGCACCACAGCAACACGTAAGCAAACGCTTATTTGGTTGCCCATAGTAGATCAGTACACTGTTATAACCAGGGGTTCCAGACGAGTGAATATATTCCCCCTAAGGTGAAAGCAGGGTGTCCAAGGGTGCCATCTTGGCCAAGAAATAGAGCAGGGGTGCGAAAACAGCGACAATCGCAGACAGGGGTGCCAAAACAGCAAGCAATCGCTAAATGACTCGCTGGCGCATGCGCTGCCGGCATACATTCACCATTCAACCACTCCAATATGGCGAGGTTATATTCCTATAAACTACTACCTAACGTAACTAAGTAGGTTTAGTTTTAAAGACTAATTTCGCGTATAGTTAAATTAGTATTTAATTCAGGATTCGGTGGATTGTCAGTTTCGTTATGTAGTTGTCTATAGGAGACCCCGACTTCAAAAGGTTATTAAAAATTAAGAGATCGTATATAATTAGTTAGGTATGTATTTAAAATAATTCATCGTATAGTAATTTAAATCAGTGTTTATTTTATAATTCGGTGTTTAGTTTAGTTGATTTTTGTACTGGAATTGTAAAATAAATTTCATTTCTATGTTTGGGTAGGAAATAGAATATAAGTGTAATCAGTTATTTTTTGCTTTTTAGTTCCTGGGTATTTTTTGAAGGCGGTTTTTTTTTTATTTAAAAGTAATTTATAAATATTTTTAATGCTTCATGAAACTCAGAAACAGTGCCAGAAGACTGGAAATTGGCTAACATATCTCCGCTCTCTTCAAGAAAGGGTCTAAAGGTAATACTGGGAATTATAGACCTGTATTTCAGACTTTAATGGTTTGTAAGATTTTCGAAACTTTGATCAAAATTATTATTATGAATTTCTTAGAGACTAATAATCTGTTGACTAGTTGGCAGTATGGGTTAAGGAAAAGTAAATCTTGTGCTACTAATTTTCTTGCATTTCTACGACAAGGTTACCTTAGGTTTAGATAACAAAAAGTGTGTTGATGTTGTTTATATTAATTTTCAAAAAGCTTTTGGTAAGGTACCGCAAGTTGCTCTTCTCAGCAAATTAACTGATATAGGAATAGGAGGAAAAACTTGACTTTGGGTTAGAAATTGGCTGGCTGGAAGCAAACAAAGAGCAGTTGTGAGGGGAAATCATTCTAAATGGAGTGATGTTTTAAGCGGGGTTCCTCATGGTTCAGTTTCAGGGCCCCTCTTGTTTATTATTTTTATGAATGACATCAATGAGAATATTTCTGGGAGCATGAAATGTTTTGCTGATGATGTAAAAGTTATGGGGATTGTAGAGAATGAAGAACAGGTAAAACAGCTTCAAGATGATTGAGATTATATTACTAAGTGGGTGGATAAAAAGGGGTATGGCAGTTAATGTAGGGAAATGTCAAGTGCTATATTTGTCATGGAAATAAGCGTACGAGTTATCGTTTACAGGGTTCAATTATTAGTCAGGCAGAAAATGTTATTGATCGGGGTATCTTAATAAATCAGGACATTAAGTTTAGTCAACAGTTCAGCATTGCAAGTAACAAAGCCAACAGAATGCTTGAGTTTATCAATAGATCTAGTTCAAACAAATCTAAGAAGGTTCTTCTTCCTTTATATAGGAGTTTAGTAAGACCCCATTTGGAGTATGCTGTGCAGTTTTGGTTTTCTCATCTGAGGAAAGATATTTGTGTATTAGAAAGGGTTCCAAGAATTGTAACTAGACTAGTAAGGGGACTTTCAGATTTAGATTATGATACTAGATTAAATAGGCTTAATATGTATAGCCTGGAGCGAAGGAGGATCAGAGGGGACATGATTCAGTTGTTTAAATTTATCAAAATGAATGATGTTAATGGATTAAATATTTGTACACCGAAAGCAGGACGAGGGGTCATTGCTTTAAGCTATTCAAATCTCAGGCTAACCTGGAAATAAGGAAAAACTGCTTCTTTAGTAGGGTTGTGGGCACTTGGAACAGCTTATTGGAAGAGGTAGTAATGAACAAGGGGGTGGTTAGCTTTAAGAGGGCCATTGATCTTCATTGAGGACTAATAAATTGACTAGGACCAGCCTAGCTGGGCCAAGAGCCTGTTGCTGGTCGTCACATTTGTATTTGTATTTATATTTGAACGTTCTGTCCACTTCTTAAAAACTTGTGAAGGTTAAGTTTGTGAGAGTTCATTCAAAACCGCCTCTGCAGAGTTTAGACATGATTTGTTGCTTTCAAAATGTTTGCCTCGTAATGGTTTCTTAAGTTAAGAAAACAGTCAGAAATCACTGATGCAAAATAATTCTGTGATTCCAGCAGTGTTAATCATTGTTTCTGTGATGACGTTAAAGGTTGTCCCTTAGGTTCAATATCTTCCGCATTTTGCCTGCCTTCCTTAAAATTTTTATGCCAGCAAAAAGTACTGACTCTAAACATTGCTTCATCTTTGAAAGCTTCACGCATCATATCAAAGATTACCGATGCTGATTTTTACAGACGAAAACAAACTTTAATCGCATAACTTTTTTCCAACGACGCTTCC
The DNA here is from genome assembly GCF_026930045.1 of Uloborus diversus. Lineage (NCBI taxonomy): Eukaryota > Metazoa > Arthropoda > Arachnida > Araneae > Uloboridae > Uloborus > Uloborus diversus. Next base: position 142,911,936 of record NC_072732.1, read on the forward strand.
GTTTTGACAACTGGCTGCATCTTGTAGGCGCCCGCCAACATGCTTCCATTCAATTATACGTGATAATCAATAATAAGTGAGCATGAGTCTGTACGCTCCAACTATTGGTAGCTTTTGTTAATACACACAGAAGACGTTTTTCGTGCCAGAGAAATTAACACTCCGATGAGTTTTTCGCAGCAGTAAAGTTAGTTTTATTTCTTGTAGGCGTCCACCAACAGGCTTCAATTCAATCACGTAATACTTAGGAACATGAGCCAACTATCGGTAGTTTTTGTTAGTACAGACCACAGACATTTCTTATGCCTCAGGCATTAACATTCCAATAAGTGGATTCGCTGCAGTAAAATTAGTCTTGTTACTTATACCCTACGTATTAGCTTACGTATATATTGTTCCGTGCATTGAGTAAAAAAAGCAGCCACCACTTCAAAAAGTAGTAACTAGTGAAATAGTTACTCCCGATCACTGGCAATTAAAGAATTTCCAGTTCCCCTCCCATGTGAATATGGAAAAAATATTTATTCTTTTAAAAACTGAGGAGAAGCAGCAACTTTTTATTTTGTTGAATTTGCAAATGTATGTAACATTTTACCTTAACATAGCTTAAAAGAATAACAAGAATCTTTTCCGGGAAACACATACCAGACTAACATTTCACTGCAATTTCTATATATTTTAAGACTTAAATACCCCGAAACAAAATAGTTTTAGTTCCTTCATTTATAAATTCTTCTTCTCTTGTCTCGAATTTGCGTATAAATAGCTTCATTTAAAAATGTTTTATACATTTCTTCAAATAGCTTTCTATAAGGAATTACTTTGAAAAAGATTCTTTCAGACATTTTACTTCTACTTATTTTCTTGTTTTATGTTTCAGAGAAGTATGGTGAATTACTTGCACGAAACATTTACATTTTTTCCCTTCAAGCATAGAGACTGCAATCCGCCTATTTCAGTAATTTTCCTATTTGTTGGCATGTTTCTATTTTTGTTAACGTGGGATGTGGTTCACACATTTTTGGCATTCTTTGAAAGAAAAAAAAGTGTTTTGTGATGCATTGGAATTGCGATTAAATTTTCTTAATATAGACAATTTTATAATAAAACGTGCGTCACTGCGTTTGTAGTTATCAATTGAACACTTACCTTAAGTTTTGAAGATTATTCGAAGATTCGACTAAAACACTACATCCGTCCCAATTTAGTCTTTACCTTTAAGTAAAGAATTTTGTTCCAAACCACTTGATACACTTGTATACTTTTGTATTAATTTTGAAACTAATGATTTTATTGAAACATTTTTAAAGATTTAGAATGATATGCCATCAGTCAAGAACATTTTAGTTTACGTGGGATGTAATTCACACACACCTCACATACTCAACTTTACTTGTTTTTAAGAGGAAGGGAATTAGCAGGGTTCTGGTATAACGTAAGATGGGATATCTTTGGGAACTTTTAAAGGTTTTACTCTGTTTCTATCTGCATTTTCAAAGCAAAAAAACTTAAACATTAATATGACAGTTGAGTATTCTCCTTAGAAGATATGACAAAAGTATAACTTTGGTTACTATGGTTTACATGTATATAAAAAACATTTAGTTTGTCCCAATCTTCCCCCTTGATTGGGGTAACATTGGGACGATGCTTTATACCCATTAAAAACAGTAAGAAAAATGACTTTGTACCTATGCTAGCCCGCTATTATTACATAGGCGCATTATCTACATTGGAAACAACAAGGGAAAAAGGTGTATATCAATTCTAGAATATAATATAATAGCAGGTCATAAGAACAATATTCCAACTAATGAGTGAATCACAAGACTACAGATATTTCTTTGAACTGTGCTTTGAAATGTTACTAAACAAACATATAGTGTAACTAATATTACACTATATAATTAAACACTATATTACACTATATAATTAAACAATTTGTAAAGTTTAGTTTTTGCCAACCAAAGGCCAAACGATCGCTGAAAAATTGCAGCTCTTTAGCTTAGAAAATTTCTGTTTCAAAATTACCCCGTTAAAAGATGAACATTTACAAAGTAGAGTTAATAAAACTTATAATAACTTGGTTACTTCTATATTAATCACTTGAGGAGGTATTTATCAATGTGTATACATACTTGAATGTAATTTGGTGTGCGCAGTTCTTGTGGCACAAGAGAAAGACCTAAGTATTTTGAAGAACAAATGGCGAGAACAACTTTGTTGGTATAACACGTGCAGTGCATTAGGGTTCTGACAACTGCCGTCAGGTAACAACTTAATGCTGGTCTACTCTAAAGACCTGAAGGGCTTTAGTATACTCAGCAGACGTGATTGCAGTCTGAACCGAAGCTGTGTGTCCTACAGAGAATCTCGCAAACTAAAAATTGCCCACTGTCCCAGAGTTACCCCGATTTACGATAAGTGACTTTATAATAAAACGTTCATCATGCTTTTGAGTTTTCAGTTGAACACTTAGCGGAAAGTTTGAAGACTGTTCGCAGACTGGTACGGAAATTCTCTCTTTCTGTCTCACACTAGTTGCTACTCTTTGGTCAAAAATTTAATTCTAAGTTAATTGCGACATTTGAACACTTTTGAACGAAATGTTGAAACTGATAATTTTATTGAAATGCTAGCTGCGTCGCCCGGCTTCGCACTGTTTACCTCGAAAATATGTCATGTTATGTCAAGTGACGCGTGCTCAACAATTAGGCTTAAATAGTAGAAGAAAAAAAATATATTATAAATTTCCCGACAAAACAATGGTTCTTAAATTTCGGTAACGGCAAAACTTAAAGTCCAGAATAAATTAAATGCATCTATCCATAGTTACAACTAAAATCCTTGATCATCATCTGCTGGCAGTACAAAAAAAAAAAAAAAAAAAGACGAAATTTTTAAGAATCTTTTTAAACAAAAATGTTTAAGAAACCTTTAAATAAATAATATTTGTTCACAGTCGAGAATGAAAAATGGCAACAGATCAAAAATGATTTTTTTTCATGTTAATTTAAATTCGGCTCGTTGTCAAGAGATGAATTTAAGATTTGATATGCGGATGTTCCATTAGGCTTCAAAATGTTTTTAAATTTTTTCCCGTGGATTTTATAGCCTTGTTTTTTTAATTCTAAGGAAATGAGGCACTTTTAATGGTATTTTTCACGAGCTTTAATGACATTTTCGGGTCATAAAATTAAAATTCGAACGGTACCGTACTATTTTGGTGTTCGACCCCCCCCCCCCTCTTACGTTCCTTCTCGGGTGCCCAAGTACCTCCCTGCCGAATTTAGTCATGATCCGACGTAAACTGGATTTATATAGGAAACATACACCCATTTATCCACACATATATTCTCTGTTTTATGTATTCGCAACTCCAGAGCTCGAGTACGCTATCTTGCGGTGAGTAGCAAAAAAAGGTAAAACATTTTGTTCCACGTGTTTTCTTTGGGGTAAATTACAGGCTTCAGACAGTTTGTGGTGTAATGTAGTTTCAGAAGAATAGAAAAGAAAGCTTCCCACAAACACGATGAAAAATTACTGTCATTCACTAAGCATCAAAGCAAGTTATAAGTTACGGCATTTGTTTGTTTTACCTTTTTCATCCGCCATTAGACAGCGCCTCCTATTATTCATTGGAGTTGCGAATATAGATTGTTAGAGATTTAGTGCTATACTATCAATCATTTAGTTTAAGTGGGCTGTAGTTCACACATCCTTAACAATCTTTGTTTGTTGGAAAAAACATTGTTCAACTTTATGACATAATGTACTTTTGATTAAAGTGCCCTGATACAAATGGTTTTAAGAATAAAACTTGCGGCAAGCTTTGTAGCTTTCAATTGAATGCTTATCAGAAATTTTAAATAATATTCGATGATTTTACTTAAAAAATCCGCCGTCTCTAATCAGTCGTTACATTCAGGCCGAAAATTTTGTTCCAAATTAGTTGCTACATTTAATTACTTTTGAACTAAATTTTGAAACTGATGGTATCATTGAAATATTTTTAGAGATTTCGTGTGCTATGCTCTCAATGAACAACATTTGTTTACCAAGTACTCATTCCTTAAACTAAGTTTGAAGTAAGTAATTTTTGCGTCCTGTTGCGCATGCGTACTTATTCAAAATTTGCAATCAAATTTACCAATGGCTTATTTTCTAAAGTTTGAGCAAAATCTATGTATTTAAACAAATGTTTTTGTTGATGTCATAAAATATACTTATTTTATGATCATTTTTCAAAACTTAAAGTGAAATTAACATAAAAGTAAATAAAATATATTTTGCAATAAACGTAGAAAGCAAGTTGTATCAAATAGTTTCTTTATTTACACATCTTGAAAATGAAAATCAGTGTGTGTAGTAGCACTTAAGAGTTTATATAATAAAAATTCAATAAAAAAATTTCATAACTTCAATCCTAATTACTTCAGTTCTTCGATGACATTTGCATTTCTTCTTAAAATGGGAAACTTGGCTGAAGGTAAAATGTGAAAAAACTAAATTACAAATCACAAAACATTTATTTATAAAAATAATTTAGATATATTGTGTAAAACAGAGACAAAGTAATGCAATCTAAAACAGGATTTATGTTACAATAATACAGTAAAAAGTATTTGCATATTACTTACAAAAAAAGGAATGAACATGAACATCATTTTATCTTTTACTATTTCTTAAAGGTGTTATTTGATTTTTAATCTGGGAACAGTATAACTTCTTTATTAAGTCATCAAACTTTGTAAGCATGGGCGTAGCCAGAGTGGGCAGGGAGGGGCAACTGCCCCTCCCTAGAAGGCAACCTATGACGCCCACGATCTTTTCAAATGTCACAAAAGGTAATTTAAAATTTCAATTTTAAATTCAATTAAAAAAAAAAAAACCAAAGAGAGCCACATAACTACCTTTTCTGCCCTCATCTGACCAAAAATAGCATAAAATGTTTTTTAGGGGTTAGGGAGGATTATAATTTCAAGTAATATCCGAGGTCTGTACTAGAAGAGGAGGGGGACTAAAACCACTATCTTGTTGCACCTATGCTTGCTACTCCCTAACGGGAATGCTGGCAACGCCCATGTTTATAAGTATGGAGTCAGTTAAAAAGATAGATTGTGGAGTCTTGCTGAGTATTCTACTATGCGAATACGTTCATTTTTACAAAACTGTGTGTTTACATACATTATTTTTACAGCACGATTACGAATTTCGAGAGCGAATGTTTCGCACGTGTCAGCTAGTTTAGTCTTATACACTGCAGAGTCAAATTACTAATGTTTGTTTTTTCCTCCTCTTTCGTTAAAATCTTCAACATTTTTTATGGGCAATTTAGATTTTCTTTTTCAAATCTCTAGTTTGATACGCACTGGTTAAAAAAAAGAAAAGAATTGAAGAATTGTAAAAAGACCATTAAATTCGGGAAAATTGTCACCAATTACTTAGCTGTAAATAAATTATTGCTAGGTGTAACTAATTTCTTGGTGAAACATGGAATTTTATGCATTCAACTTTCGACAGCCGGTTATGCTAACGAGAGACTGCAGTTTCGTCTTCAATGTGGAATAGACAATAACCAACCCTGCAGTCTCTGAACAGCTGTCTTATATTGCAGGTTGTTCTGCCTTATCTTGCGTTCGAACTAACTCCAAGAACACATTATTTAGGATGATTCATAATTAATGGGTCAAAAAGAAAAGCGCAATGTGACTGCCGTAATGGATTTATTCAGCCGAAACAAATTTATTCTGCAAGTACAATTATACAAGTTTTATTTAGCAACACGGAAAAATTATCGAATGACGAACTCGCCACTAGAGGTTCTGTGAAACAAAATGTCGTCCATGCAAGTGAAAGAACACTGTGTTTTCGAATATACCAAAACCTCCTCGGTAACTGTTGTGCTAAGACATTTTTGCATGAAATTTCGTAAAGAACCACCGCATCGGCATAACATAAGCAGGTGGACGCCGAAATCACCAGATCTAACGTGCTGTGATTTTATTTCTGGGGTTTCGTTAAAGACAAGGTGTTTGTGTCCCCACTTCCACAGGACTTGGAGGAACTAAAGCAGCGGATAACTGCAGTGTTAAACTCCATCACCAGGGATATGTTATCACGAGTGTCGCAGGAGCTTGATTAGCGTGTAGACATTTTTCATATCACTGGAGGGGCACATATTGAACACCTGTAGAAGCTTGAATAAATGTGGTTTTTAGGTAAATTTGAATTTTCTAAATATATTAATTACAACGTTCACAGTCATGTTTTCTTTTTATCCCATTCATTATGAATCACCCTGTATAACAATAAGTGCGACATCGGTTTAAATTTGGTAAGAAATGTAGCATAAATGTTCGTTAAAATCAGTGGTATTTTAGTTTTCAAAACGTGACAAACGGACACAAAAAATTACAATAAGTATTTTATCTATTAAAGAACGCGGAAGTTCAACAATATTTTTTTGAAAAACATGTAAGCTACTCACAATTTCATAGTATTGCAATATTTTTTTTCGTGTGATTGCTTTCCAAATGTTTATTTGAAAGCCTAAGCAGTAATAACTCTTAATATTGCAGTAATGAGTTTTACAATGAAGAAGATTAGTTGACCCGTGCAAAGCATTGGCGTTCGTACGCACTCCAAGTACTTGGTGTTTCCAAGGGTACTCTTTCTTAGTGTACTCGGTGTACTCCAAGTACTTAGTACACTGCGTACTCCAAGTACGCCGTTTGTATTTGACGTAAGTGCATAATCGATGAAAATATGGTTAGGCGTATAAATTGGATGTTTATTTAAGTATAGATTTTTTTAAAGCGTGATGAACGCAAACAAAAAAGTACAATGAGAAGATGAGAAATCAAAAACTTTTTATGCGTAATTTTACCAAATCAAGAACAATGTCAATTGCATGCTTATTTTTAGCCGGTAGTGGTGCAAAAATCCTTGAAAATGATACCATACTTATGAAGTTCGATGAAGTTGTAAGGAAGTTTTGAGCTACACCAAAAAAGAAAAAAAAAAAAAAAAAAAAAACCCTTGAAAAATGACATATAAAATTTTTTTTTTGGAAACATGTGAAATTATATCTATATTTTATAGAGAAAATATGCAATATACTGCTAATATCTTGAACAGCTGGGATTAGAAACGACAATATAGAATCATTCTTCTTACACCTATGAAGAATAGATTTTCACAAACCTTTTATGGTAATTCGAGCAACAATTTTTTATCTTAAATTCAACATACCTTTTCAACATACGGAACTTCTTTGCATTTTTATTTTCAGGTTTAACACTTTCAACTTACAGGGTGTGCAGGAAAGGAATCCTTGATTTCAAAATTCAATATATCGAAAACGAATGCCGATATTGGAGTAAAATAAACGATATGTTTATTGTGAAACTCATAAAAATCATGTACCAGAACTTGGAAATCAGTAACAAAAATTGCCAACAGGGTCACTGCATGCTATAATTGCAATAGAAATTCCCATAAACAGTGCTGCGAAATGGTTAGGCGCTTCAGCAGTAGTTTTACTTCTCAGAGGTACTTACATTTACGCTAGAAATTGTCATCCAACCCCTTTGCAGCACTCTTTATGGGGTTTTCTATTGCAATACAGCGTGCAGCGCCCCCAGCTGGCAAGTTTTGTTACTAATTTCCAAGTATCTGTACATTATGTTTATGGGTTTCGCAAAAAACTTACCGCTTATTTTATTCCAATATCGGATTTTGTTTTCGAGATATTTAATTTTGAAACTAGGGAGTCCTTTCCTGGACACCCTGTAAGTAGCTTTTATCTTACAAGATACCCCACTGCTTTAACACGTATCACATCACACTGAAAATCGTAAATATCATTACCGTACAAAATATATGCTGTTACTACATTTCCTTATCAGTTCCTGTCTCCAAACACGGCATACAACTTTAATTATCCACGCATTTTGTTTTACTTAATTGATAATCCTATTTTTATACACGCTATTCTCAATCATCGTTGAGATACGATTTCCAACTTTGATACTTGTCATTTTGCCTTGTGTCTTCCTGCTCTTTGCAGACAGAAGCATGAATTTGACAGTGTCCTTCTCTGTGAGCCAAAAATACCCGACCATTGTCGCAGACGCACACTTGATACACCACTTGGTGATTTTTTTCTTTCGATGTTTGTCTGGAAGTTTTCAAGTTCATCATTTTTAGCCGGTTGCTGTCGATGATGACCTAAATCCATAAACAAGAGGAAAAAACATCACTTACTGTTTTAAAAGAAAGCAGTTGTGCAAGAAAGGGCTACTCCCCCCCCCCCCAGGTCCGAACGATAGCGAAATGAAAACCAACATAAACATCCGATGGCGCTACGCGGTGTTTCAAGTATATCCAGCTATTATGTCAGGTATTATAATATCTGTCGGTTCTGAGTGTAGAGCACACAAGCAGAGTAAACATAGCTTAAACAATAGTATGTGCCTCTAAGTGTGAATTTCATACTGTATGGTTCGTTCAACTCCTGGATGCTGTGCAATGTAACAGAAATGTAAGGTTCTACTATTCTGTGACAGTGAAAAAATAATGTACCACGCTGGTTTTCCGACATATTCGCTGCCTTGTCGTATTACAGGAGTGCTCTCTAGATGCTAGTGCCTCTTTATGACGTTATTTGGAAGCAGTAAAAAAACTAATATAGCTCGCTTGGTAGAGAATGCGTCGAAAATCCAGCGAGGCACTTTTTTTCCCCACTGATACAAAGTTGTGTAACCTCAGGTATTCATCGACAAATGTGTAATACAGTGGTGATAAAAAAAAATTGCATCACCCGCGCCCCTAAGGAGAGGAGTGTGTGTGCCAAGATGTCTTAGTAACATCTTGGCACACACAAAGCAAAGACTTCAAGACGATCCATAAATTTAAAATGTGTTCCACCGATAGAAATTTTGCATGATTCAGATTTGTGTTCAAAAGATCCGTTACTGAAAAATTACCATTAAATTATCAAACTTGATGTGATTATTACAGGAGTAATAATTGATCTGGGAATTTTAGAGTCTTCCTCTTATGTAGTTTTTGACGGGTGCTGCAAACGTAAAATGGAAACGATGCGACTTTTTGATATCGAGGTTTTACGAAATTTTTAATTTGCTTAAAGTTGGAATGAAAAAATAGAACCACTTCAAATTAAAAAAAAAAAAAAACGGATATTGGGAATCAGAGATTGACCAATGGTACCTACAACCAAAACTTCGTACCTTTGGTTCTTTCCATCTGGTCAAGAGACGACGATTGTCATACTGTTGGTTTCATTTTATACAGATTAATAATAAAATTGGAAAAAAATAAATAAATGAAATAAAACAAATAAATAGAAATAAATAAAATCGAAATACCTTTCCACCTGTCGATTTTAGATTCATTGTTTTCAATCCAGTCACAAATATGCCTCCTGCTGGTGAATCCACATTCATAGCTCCGTCGCTACGAATTTTAACTTTTTTAAGAAGAGATTCTAACCTACAAAAATAATAATGAAAAATGAATTCATGGTAATGCAAGATAGCATAAAGAACGATTTTAAGACTTATTTTTACTTCATCTTGGTTTTAATGAACTATTAAACAGTTAAAAGTTCCGTGCCTATTATCATCCTCATATAAATATAAGCCGATGATCGAGTAACCTGCGAGTTTCAACGATGAAACTTGCGCCACAGCATGATAATTTGATAATATGTTTTGGTAATATTTAGCATGCAGGGAAAGGCTTTATCGTGACAAGGCTGAACTCGATCCGGTAACTTTAAATTGTTTTATTGGTAAGACTGTCATTTCAGGGGAATGAAGAAACGAAATAATGGTCAACAATAAACTCTACCTAGGAGGAGTTTAGAGTTCATCTACTGGAGTTAGGGTTAAAATTTCAAATGTCAAAATATCACCGAACAGGCAATTGCTTCGCTCAAATGTCGAAGAGTAGAAACAATTTTCACCCGTCATACCGTGACGGGCGACTTTCTAGTTCTATAATATTTACCGCAGTTTCATAAAAATGTTTTCTTTTTTCTGACTTTCTCACGACTAATCAATCCCGAGCAGAAAATTTGCCCTCTAGTGTCTATTCTATGGTGTAAAATGTATCTTGCAGCAGATTAAACAAATATTTTGCGCAGTGTCAGAAGCTTGGCAAATTTCCCGCGGTTACGATAACATGATGGTCGAGTTGGAGAGACTGGGGATAAACAATTGGAGGACTATTTTATATTTTAATGGATTTTTTCAAATTATTTAATGCTTTTTAAAATTTATTTGGCTCATTATTTAAAATTTCAATTGAAGATTTATTTTTCTTGTGAGGCTTTATTTATTCAGTTTAACTTTTGCACTTTGATGGAACTTTTGTAATTTGCTGTGACTCCAAGATTTTGGGAAATTCGCCACGACCAAGTTACTGTATCACTGTCTGTGTGTTCAAATGTCACCGAAAAACAATCATAACCGAAAGTCAGTTCGATTTCTAAAATAGTTCTCTAAGACCTTTACTTCAATTTCAATGCATAGTCGATACTTGAGAGATTAGAGTTCGTTCGCCACATTTGTGGCAATAATCGTTTCGTTCTGGCTACATCAGTGCTACACTTTTGAAATTGTCTTTATTTCGTTTATTAAGAAACTGCTCTTTCAAGAGAAAAAGATAATCAAATTGGACATAAAGGATGAATTTTATTTCTAGAAACATACTTGCTCTCCTCAGCTCTACTCACATTTCAGGTCATTTACATTTTGGTTTTATTCTTCAAATTAAGAGAGAGTAAAAGTTTAGATATATATATCTAAGGTTCATCAAATTTATCGCAAACTTACGATTATTAGCAATGCTGAAAAAATATAGTGTGGATAAATTTCTTGGACGTTAAACCAACTAACTCCATAATAGGCAACCGTTCAGGAAACTATAACAACATAAGGAGCCTCGAACTAAAATTTTTGGAGGGAAAATTCTGAACTTACCGAGTCAACCTAGAATTTCACCGATAGATAAAATATGAACATGGCCTATACCAGTTCCGAGGAAAAGAAACATTAGGAATCATTAAAATTAAAATAAAAAATGCAATGTTCTCTTCAACTTTTCTGAACTCTCAGACAAAATTTTCTAAAGTATCAGACGAAATTCTCCGAATCAGGAAACATTTTGGAGACCACAGTGGATTCCCGGGGCTTCCTACCGAGGTGCTCTTGAACAACATGTGAGGTTTATTGCACGTTTTGTTGTTAGCGGGTTTTAATTAACGTATTTCTTTTTTACAGGCAAATAGTTGGAGCGACTCGTTTTTTTTATACCGATGTAGGTTGAAATAATTAAAAAATGAAGAAAAAAAAACGTTATTTTCTACAATATGTGGAATTAACCGGTTTACAGTGTAAGCCGTCAACATGCTCCTTTATTTTCGATACATTTTTTCCTTAAATGGAGCCATTCCTTCGAACTTCCAAAACCAACACGGTAAGCAAACAGCGCCATGTATAAGTTGTTTCTCAAATGTTTTATCTACCATTGTGCTTTTGATGGCCGTGCAAAAGTTTTCTGTCTTTCAATATAATCTAGATTTCAGTTTGATGCTTTAGTGCCTGCTTTCTCTTCTCCCTTATCTACCTCCCCCGCGTTCGTCGAAAGTTTCGGTTGTTAGCATAGCTCTCCAGAAAAAGTTTCTCTTCAGTTGCCAATATTGTGGGGAAGCGAACCCTTTTTGCTTCTTTTCTTTCCGGTTCCTGGGACTCCCCGGGGTATGTGTGACAAGATGAGAGATATTCTGAAGTGGAGGGGGAGAAAAGACGCAAAAATATAAAAAGCGTAGGGGACAAGCAGACAACAGAAGAGTAAAAGTGCTACGGATTTTTCTCTTTCTCCTTTTGTCAGATGAAGAATAGGGGAAAATTATCTTCCCGAAGTTCCGGATGGGAAAAAAGTGATAATCAAACATCAAACTGGCAAGTGGCATCTACGAATGAGAAATTTTGATTTGGGGGAAGAACTTCAGATTTCTGATCAATGGGGGTACAATACTATGCATCATCTGTTAATCAATAAATGATCCGTATCCAACAATAGTTTGAGTTGCGAAGTTTGTTTGGGGCTGAAAATGTCCTTCGGAGTCGTAATGGTTTTGATTTATCATTTTAAATTAATGAAATAACATTCGAAGAGAGGAAAAAAGAAATATAACTCTAATAATTTCAAAACAGACATTAATGGTAAAGATAAACAAAACAAATAAGGAAATTTAAATAAAAAAATTATTGGTATTCAACCCTTAAACTTTGCAGACATATATAACCTATCTCAGATAACATTTTTAAACTATTGAAAAGCATACAAAGCTAATTTTTGAAAACTATCTTATATTTTTAGAGACATACAAAGGTCCATTTTCTGTGAAGCTTTTACATAATAGAAATAGATTCAAAACCTATTTTAGATGATCTTCTTATATTGACGAATGTATACCGATCTTATTTCATAAATATCCCCACGCTCTAAAAATATGTATTGAAATGAATACAGAGCATTCCTTTGCTTTGGAAATAAATAAGAAGTATTATGTTTGAAGGGGAAAAAAGTTTGGAAAATGCATGTGAAATACATATAATGCCTTTAATTTAACCCTTTCTTTTGATACGTACCACGCAGTGATATTTTAAATCTTATTTGTGATAAAATATAGGAAATTGTCCAAAGAAATTAAACGAAGGATGCATATTGTTACAGAAAAAAATACTTTGCATAATATGATTATTTTTGAAAGCTCTAAAACCCTTTTCTTGTACTTCAAGAAGTAAATACATAAAATAATAATAGAATATATATGTATTTAGTTAAAAAAATGAATTTAGGTTTTAAGTAAACAATATTTTCCCTTGGGAGCTTCGAACTATTAGGTTCGACAACCACGAAAAAATTAATTTTGTTGCTTTAATAAGAACAAGTAGGCAAGTTCTATCGCATCACAATAATGGTATAAAACAATCATTCCAGTATTAGATTCGGTAAGATTTTCTCTAAATTTAAAAAAAAAAAAAAAAAAAAAAAATCAGCAAGAAAGAAAAACCTTGCCTACATTTCAATTTATTTTTGTTTTCATCTACCGAAGATAGCGTGATATGTATTAGTTTTGCTTGAATCCCAAACATTTAGCATTGCACTAATTTTGACAGAAAAATGCGTGCAGAAAATAAATTACTTAAGAAAGTTCAAACCCTCTATTCAATTACTAATACGATGAACGCACAGAAAAGAGAAACTCTGTGTTTTCAACTGATAGAGGTATTTGATATGTACGCCGTTTCCGAATTCTAAATTAATGAAGATGCTAGATTCTCTAAGCAAAGAAAAGATGAACAAGGAAATGAAAATTTAAATTAAAAGTTCTATTTTTTTTTTTCCTGATTTTATACATGATAAAATAGTATTTATTTATTTGGCGTAAGATTGCTTTTCTGGAACAAATAATATTTTCTGTATGCATTTCAATATTTTTCTTGAATTTAATCTTATACTTCATTAATTAAAATTGAAATCTTCTTTTTGAAAATTTTCAAAACATGTTTCTATCTATCTCTCTCTCTCTCTCTCTCTCTCTCTCTCTCTCTATATATATATATATATATATATATATATATATGTATATATATATGTATATATATATGTATATATATATATATATATATATATATATATATATGTATATATATATATGTATATATATATATGTATGTATATATATATATGTATATATATATGTATATATATATATGTATATATATGTATATATATGTATATATATATATGTATATATATATATATATATATATATGTATATATATATATATATATGTATATATATATATATATATATATATATATATATATATATATATATATATATATATATATATATATATATATATATATATATATATATATATATATATATATAAGCTTTACAATCCATTCATTTCTTCCAACCAAACGTTAGCCCATACCATCAACGGAAATAGCTGCCCATGCACTGTAACTTTATATAATGTATTTTTTAAAATTATGTTTTATTTAATAAAGTTTCATTAAATTATGTTCTTCAGTACTTAAGTAGGGGAACATGGGGGAAAGTGAAATAGAGGGGCATAGTGAAATGGTGAAATATTTTCTTTGCTTTTAGCTCCTCTTATCTGGTATTAATTTAACTATGTAGTACCATATGTAGTCTATTCCAGTCAGGAAAAAAAATACTGAATAAGATTAAAATATTTGGCAATAAAGGCAATTAAAAAAAAAATAATAATAATTTGAATTTTGTCATCTTGAATTCAAATTATGTTTTTCGCAATCACGAGTGTGTGTGTATGTAAGCGTGTGTGTTTGTGTGTGGGGGTATGTGTGTGTGTGTGTGGGGGGGGTATGTGTGTGTGTGTGTGTGTGCAGGCATGAGTGTGTGGGTAGTTGTGTGTATGTGTGTAGGTATGTGTGGAGGGTATGTGTATAGGCATATGTGTTTGTGTGTGTGAGCAGGCATGAGTATGCGGGTAGTTGTGTGTATGTGAGTGTGTAGGTGTGTGTGTATGTGTTTGTGTATGTGTGTAGGTGTATGTATGTGTGTAGGCGTATGTATGTGTGTGTAGGTGTATATATGTATATGTGTGTAGGTGCGTGTACGTATGGGTGTAAGTCTAGGATATTGACGAAACCTGGAGACGGTTTCGTTAGAGGTGCAGCATCGTAAGGACCCGGTCGACGGTGATGCTGCGGAGGGTGTTGGTGGGAAAAATCAAAGGAACGTCAAAAACAGTCAAATGAAAGCAATAAGCAATCGTGATTGCTCAAAAATTAATACTCATATTGTAATATTTTGTTGTAAGTCAAAAATTATTTTTGTTACTTATAGAATGATGAAGTTCTTGTTATTAACATTTTAAATATTAATTGAGACTTCCTAGTTTTCCACGAAGTATAAATTTAGTTAATAATAAGCTTATTTGCATTTTAAATAAATTTTACAATTAGTCAAATACATGCAAAGTGAAACAGTTTATTTCATTTACTCATTCAATCATTTAATATAAATCACTTACATTTTCACGTATTAATTAATTCAGTTGCATTCCTTCATTTAGTAATTCACTTATTTATTCATTCATTCACTTATTTTCTAATTCATTCAGTCTCTTACTCCCTCATTTATTTTTCTTCATATTCATTTAGTTATTCGTTTACTGCTGCATTATCTTTCCATTTATTCAATGAACCTTTTATTTTCTGATTCTTTTGATCAAAAATATGTTTTATAATCGAATAGAAAATATTTCATTACAAAAATATTTTATTTTTCACTTTGCCCTATGAAAACAATTTTCCACTTTTTTTGAAGACTCAAATTGACTGCCAAAAATAAAAAACTACTGTTTCAACGCAAGTTTGATAATAAAATACAATGTTCTTTACTTATGTACTGGAATTTTCAAAACAAATTTCCTACTTATTCATCTTGAAAAAACTTAGCAACCATTTGCCCTACATTCCCTTAATAGTTTTCACAAAACATTTAATTTAGTTTTTCATCGAATAAAAATGTCGTATGTTGCATTTCACAGTAATTATAATCTGCATAAAAGTGAAATTTGAAATGTCACTTTTTATGTCTATCTGAATATAGTTAGCACTCATTAGATTTCAAAAGAACACAAGTTTAGTGACGTAAAAATGGGAACATTGATGATTAAATGCAATAGAAATGTTCATAATCATATACATAGTATGATCCTCCCTTCTACAATCTGATACTTTCTGTCAGTTTTTGACATCATGCTTCTATTTCTATAGAAAGCCTATTTTTAATGTCATTCAAATCTCTTTGTTTGTAAGTGACGTCTTCAGCAATCTCGTAATGCTAATGTCAGGATATGTCGGAAAGTAATGAAACGTAAAAAAATGTGAGTAGTTACTGAAATTATATTCTAGCTTTGTTGACCTGGCATCAACTGGGCAGTTAACAGGAAAATAACTTCTAGTAAACTCTATTCTATTTTTTACATTTGAGGCAGTGAGAAGCAAAGAGATGTAAGTGGCAAAGTTAAAAATTTGAAGATAGCCAGTACAAATGGTAGGTAGACCTGTCCTCTGTTTTGGGACAAGAGATCGTACTAGTAGTCCTGGTAGGTGCTGCTGTACAGCATGATTTATAAAAAAAAATCAATGAAACCTTACCTAGGACGTTATCTTTAAACGCGTTTTACACAGAACTTGAAAATGTCTCCTTACATCCCTTTGCTTCTCACTGCCTCAGTTAGTTACCTGTTTTCTAGGACTCAGAATAAAACTTAATTCTTATTTTGTTTTCTTGCAAAGATTTTTAGCATTTTATAAATCTGTATTTGATATGAAAATAGTTTAATATTAGAAGTATTTATTGTAATTGTTTGCGTGTTTTCATCAATTCGCAAAATCCTGCTTTTTACTACTTCATGTTTATGTAACTAGTAATTAAAATATCACGACAAAAGAATGGTTAAATTCAGCGAAACAATATGAATGTTTCCAAGCCATTAAACACTTGTTAATGAATTGCGATAATTGCTTAAAAGTTATTAAAAGTATCTATATTTTTATTCCACATTATGTATCAAGTGGGAGAACAACTTAAAGTCAAACTAAAACTTATTAAAATCATCTTAGAAATTTTTCCTCATTATGAGTCAATAATTATCAAAGCAGGATAAAAGAATATGACATCTTATAAAACCTATGTTACATAATAACCATATTTAAAGAACAAAGTAACGAAAATATAAGTGCATACAAATTCTTGTTGAACAGTTAATAACAAAATACGATAAAAGAATATTGATATCCATTATGCACTTTCATTTAAAATAGAATTGCAACCGAGGTGTAATATTTCACAGTAAAATATTTTCGTGAAATATTATTGTTATAAGAAAAAGAAAAACTTTTAATGCGTTCTAGCGTTTTTGATATAAAACGTTTACAAGAAAAGGGTCTAAGGACAAAGTTAAAAATGTGAAGACAACTAGTAGAAACTCCCATTTGTTTTCCACAAGAAATGGTAATGGTAGTCCTTGGAGATGGAAGTGTTTTGTTTAAAACTTAGAAAAAGCTCACTTACATCCCTTTTCTTCTCATCTCATCAAAGATTAAACGTACCTCAAATCTTTAGTTGCTCCTCCTCTGACAAGCGGTGTTTCTAGAGAACCATCAAGTCTTAAACCTCCAGAATCTAAAAATGAAACATAGCTGATAACATGCATCAACATTATTTTTTTTAAAAAAAGAACATCATTATCAACTTTGTTGGGAACCGTGAACATCGACAGTGACTGTTGCTAAATTTAAAGACTTAAAGCTGTTTACATCAAAAAAAAAAGAAGAAAAAAAGGTTGATTTTCGTAAAGGAGGAAACAAACTAGAAGAAAAGCGTTTTTATTCTCTTAATTTTAAGAATGATAATCTATATTTATAAAGTAGATTGTATTTTATAAACACCCGAGTTTGGTTTGTTATTTCAGGAATTTATTGGTGTTACTAATCATCATTCAAAGCAAATTATCGCCATCAGCTCATATTTGTGAAGTATAAATTATTATCTTGCAATTTTTAAAAGTAAACAGTCACTTTTTGGAAGTTTAATGATCTTTTAAGGTTTAACTGAGATCAAGACTCTATTTCAAATTTAAACAATATTATAGCCTTTACTGAAGTTAAAACTTCAGAAACTAAATTTGATTCCTATTAAAAAAATTATGCTTTAATTTCGTTTTAAAATTGCTACCATATTTACGAGTTTAATCCGGGAATGAAGCGATTTCTCAAAACTAGGACAGTTTTTAAAAAAGGGAAGCATAATTTCGGAGCACATTTATGCCAAATGTTTACACATGAGAATAAAAATACAGAAGTAATTACGAAGTAATTAAAAAAATGATTTACTAAATCTTACTTCTATCAAGATGATATTTTTTAGAGCAACTGAATAAAAAAATAGATTAAGGTAAGAAATTTAAAAGGAAAAATTAACCTGACTTAATTCCTTAATTGGTATGTCCGTTAAAAGTTTAGCTTTGTATATCTTATGTCATATTTGCCCCATGCACCCAGCATAAGTTTCTTTAACAATCACTTCATATTTTGCAGGGTGCGGCAGGAAAATAAAAAACGGGCATGCAATGTTTCATGTAACTTCATTGAAAATAAATAAATTAACAAGACACAGCAAATAATAAGAGTAGATCTTTAGTAATCAATATTTATTTGGTTTCCAACTGGCTGCTTTTTGCAGTGATACAGAGGTGAAACCGCTTACTGAAATTTTCAGGCATGGGCTGATCTTTGACCTTTGACCCAAGTGCCCATGTCCTTTGATCTATCCTATTTCTGCGAAAGCAATTGCTTTAGAGAATTCAATTTTTCGTTTAGTTTAAGACAGGCCCTAGGTTCGTTGGACATGGAAAATATTGCATGCTCTGTAACGCATGGGGTTGACGAATAGGGTGTCCATTCTGCAGATCATCATGTCAGAAAAATGCGCTTTGCACCAATCTTGTCTTAGACCATTTCAGCTGATGAATCAAATTGAAATGTGCAATCTACATTGCCAAAGTGCTTCATGGCCCGCGGAACTACAATAACTTCTAAAATGCTGCGCTATTGCTTTGTGATTCACTTTTAGCACACACCAAAACCAGAGTTTTTCAATCTTGTGCAAATTCCGCTACAGACCAAAAACGACTTCGGATTTTGACGATTTTCAACATTTATTAAGCCGCTTGGAGTCTACAGACTAAATCCTTTCGTTCTTGGAGCTATAAACTGGTTGAACGGTAAAGAGCTGCTTATCAGTGAAATGAATCTCTCCCAATGCTGACTTGTGGCCAGTTTCAAAAGTTTTTGTCATCTTTACAGCATCACAAGTTTTTTCTTCTAAGAAAAGCTGAACCCTATGGAACTTGTAAAGTGTCTGTTCGAGTTCTGTTTTGGTCATTAGTCGCTCTTTTCAGGCAAATATTTCCGTTTTTGAACTCTCTCATGGAAAACAGTGGATTTGATGGAACTTGTTTTTTGATGACCTTACGATTAACGGAAGTGTTCACTGCACTTCTTTGCACACTTCTAGACATCGAGTATCATTTCCAAGTATCATCAAACAACTTATTCAACCAAACTATATGCCGAGGCACATCAAGCAAACGAACTGTTGTTCTCCTAAGATAAACAACTTTAAAATAGCCTGTCATGCAGAGCTTTTGCTTGACATTGTAACCCCCACGCCCCCCAAAAAAGCATGAACTAGAAAATTATTTGAAGAAATAAGATGAATTTTAAAAATCAACTAAACAAAAGGTAGTTTCAGTGTTATTAGATGATGACAATACTATTGCAAAGGAAAATAATTAAAACTATTGACACTCTTAATTTAGAAAAGCAATATGAGTAAAATTGAGAAGGTAATAATGTAACTTTAAAAAAATATGTTTTCATTCTTTTACTTTGGTCTATATTGTGACTGTAATTTGCAAAAAAAAATATGCAAAAGAATCGTAACACCCATTTACCAGACACTACCATGTGATTAGCAGCGACGACCATTTCTTGAGAATCCACGTGCAGGAGTTCGTGCCCCAATGTGCTGAGAACAGTAAAATAGTTTCCAATCGACTGCAAACCGGCTTCTCCTACAGATATAGAAGACATAATGCATTAATATATTTACTGTGATTGATAAAAGTGTTGTTGAGATATTTTAAGCATTTTACAAACTCAAGTATCTTATTTCATCAATATGTTTAACTAAAACAGCGCTAGAGCAGCAATCCTTCTCCCTTGCGTTTGCAAACATTATCAGGACGGTACTCTCAAAATTAAGCTGTGCTTTCTGGAGGAATAAGGAAACTGTTCGAGAGCTTGTTGGCACCTTTCACCAGCCGAATTGAGCCTCAGCCGGACACCCAAACCGTCGATCAAAGCCTTCTTCAACCATTCAGAATGCTTCAATCAGCTGTTTGTGTGGCGGACTGAGGTTTAACTCGGTTGGTGAATATGGCCGTGCAAACGTCTATTTTGACTTTGCTGCCATTCGTAATGGAACTTTTGACTGAAACTACCACAAAGCAAGATGTTGGGTTACGGTCTTATTCGCCAGATGACTCGGATCTTCGTCAGTCACCTGAACCACCGGGTCCTTCCTGTTGTGCGGCATTGGTCGTCCTGAATCCCGATATTCCATCAACCACAGATTGTTGACTACGTTTGTATCTAGTAAGCGGTTTTGGGGTGGTAAATTAAGCAGGCATCAGAAACCTCCGGACCAGGTACTATCTGAACCCACAGCGTCTGGAATCGTAAATCGATTGAGCTGCTTCTTGAAGAGGAGGCGTTCACGCAATCCCATCTTGGGGATAAATCCGTGATACCGTTGATGGCAATAACGGTGTGTTCACCCTAATTAGTACCTGAATCATAGAAAGAAGCTTTTTGTTGATTTAAGAACATTCGATTTAGGTTCGAATCGTCTGATGAAAGATGCAGTTAGTCATTTGAATTTTGAATCCTAAAAGCATTAAGCTGATTAGAAACTCTGAGTAAACTTACGGAAGAGCTTTATGACTGGTGCAAAAGTGCCGAAAGCAACCCCAAAGGTATTTTGCTTTTATTAAATAGTGTGTTGCACTTGGAACCCAGGATCTACCATCGGCTTCCAAAACTAAAATAATATTTATGTAGGAATATTCTTCAACGGTGATGAAGAAAATTTGTTAGTTCAATGCGAGCTCGACGACATGATTTAAGCTGGTTTGACATGCGTATGCAAAACAACTATAGTGCCGTTAAAAATTCATGGGTAGAGGTCGTGTTACAGTTAAAAAACAGAGACCAGTTTGAATTTTAAAAAGATTTATTCAAAAATAACCAAATGTCTTTTTTTTTTCAAAACCGGAAACTTTATTTTTGAAGCAGAGGCATTCCTTACGAATTTTTAATATCTTTTACAGCACAGTTACTTAACAGGATGGTATAGTATTTGCATTTATTTAATAATAATAGTATGCACACAGAAAGCGAAGTGCTTAATTTCTGGCAAAAGAGGAGTGGGTGCCTTCTCATATGGTCTTCATAACTTATTTTCATATATAAATGGTCTGAATTGCTTCTAATACGTAAAATGTCATACAAAATTGTAAAAGACCATTGGCCTTTGAGATTCTACGCTAATTAAGCCCAGACAAAGTGTATAATCAAGAAATATTTAAAAAGAAAATGATTGTTTTGACAATTACCAAGACTTAAAATATTGGTGAAGAAGCCACGCTCATCCGCTGCCATCAGAGTTACATTTCTTGAAGATTCTATTTTCAAGGAATGATGCTGTGCAAAAGAAAAAAATGTTACTTTGAGTAGCAGCTATTTCATCATGCATTCAGAAAAAAATATTTTAACTGACCGAATTTATAAGACTTAGCCTATTAAATTTAAAACTTAAAAGAACTTAAAATGGAAAAAACAAAAACCGCAAGACATTTTAGAATTTAAAGATGTAATTAATTGATGAATATTGTTGTATAAATTTTAAACTTTTACTTTCTATTACAAAAATAACGCACATGAAATTTAAATAACTAAGAATTTTAAACTTACTGTTTCTATACATAAAATTTTTTTTTCTTCACCAGTATCATTTCTTCAAGTATCAATCTTTAAGGAATGATATATTGTACAGAAGGAAACAAAACAAATAAAATTTTTTAATAATTTTTGTTTTTTAATGCATTGAATAGAATAAGCACAATAAATTCAGTATCTTGAGTTAAAAATACAGCTAGAGCGGTTAAATTATTTAAGGACGTTTGAAGGCGTTTTTAATAAGAGAAGATATTAACGTTCCAATAAAATTTTTTCAAGTACACGCAGATTCAAAAAAAAAAAAAAAAAACCATGCTTTTTTAAATCAATAAGTTTTGAGTTCATAATAGAAGTTTACAATGAGGAAAAAAAAAATATGGTAAATATGTAGTTATCATTCCAAAATGATTTTAACAACAATATAAGTGTGGTTAAAAATCCTGCAAAATCCTATTTAAACCTGTGACGTCTGTGTGTCTTTAACGTCATCTCCTCCGGACTGGTCAATACTGGTATCGTTGAGCATAGGACATTCAAGGAAAGCCATTCTGCTATGTCTCAGCCCTGTAAACTTTAAGGGGCCGGGCATTCAGGGGTAAGAGGCCGGACAGTCAGGGGTAAGAGCATTAAAACCATAAATTGTCACCCGCTGTAGGTGGCATTGAGTCACCGCAAAAGGCGAACGGGGGTTGGAGAGCAAAACGCGCAGAACGTGGAGCCCCCTATTGCATATAAATAATATAGTTACGGAATTTTCTATCAGGATTCTGCAGTAGAAAAAAAAAAAAAAAAAGGCCTTTTTTTAGCCAGTGAGGATTCGAGCTCACGATCTTCGCAATAGCAGCACGACGCTCTACCCAACTGAATCAATGAGCCTGCCTTTCGGATTGATAAGCATCAAAGCAATGCTTAATAAAACACAAAATAAAAACGTTTTTTCGTCAAAACAGCAAAAATATGATTCGTCTGTTTATTTCTTGCCAAAGTTGCTGAAAAAATATTTAATACGATGCTTTACTTGTGATGTTCAACAACTTATTATGGTGTTTCGACAAAGGATCATCTTTGAGAAATAATGCATATGGTATATGTACATACTTTTATTGGTTTATACTTTAAGTTAAAAAAAACATTTATTTCTTTTCCTTTTTTTATTGATGAAATTGTTTTACACTACTATTTGATAACACATGTGATTTCAAATCAACATAAAGAGTTTTCAACGCGAGAAGAAAGTTCTAAACTACGGCTATTTCAAAAAATAACCAGAAATGTACACTGAAAATAAGTTAAATAATAACTAAACTAAAGTTGAGAATGCAGCTTTCTAAAAGTAAAAATCCCCCTCATTAAAGTACTCACCCCCCAATACAATGTGACACAACGGGCGTTAATCCGTATTAGGACCGTTAGTTCTAGCAGTAATTAGAAAGTGATGCATACTGCTTGTCAATACTATCTGTCGTTACATCTCGTTATAATAAAAGGAAAGGTTAAATAATACGGTTGAATAAGAGAAAAGTTCAAAAATGAAGTAACGAATTAAAAATCATGAAATAAAATAATATATAATAAAACAAAACAACACAAAGTAAAAAACAATATGATTGCCCTTAATAAAATCACGTCTCATTAATGATAACGTAGCAATAAATTTTGTGCTATTTGTATTTCTAGCCGAACAGCCAGGTTTTTTTTTCTTTATTTCCCTCACCGAAAAGATAACAAATTGCCTGATTAATGTTCACCGCAGGCCTTGAAAATGCGAAATTTAAGCCTTTATAATTATTTTCACATTTTGCAAAAGCTCAGTGCACAATTTTACGCGCCACAAAACTTGAAGCATACTATGTCTTAGGGGAATTTATATCTTTGAGCTCATTATCTGCGGACTACTACCTGGTTAGTTCCTTCAAAGTTTGAAAGGGAAAGATTTTTTTCGTCTCGATGTCATTTTTGAGGTTTCCAGATCTTGTTTTTTTTTTTTTTTTTGTCGTTAATTTTAAAGTGTTATTTTTAGTACTTTATTTATTTAAAAAATAAACAATATTTATCGTTTTTTTTAATTCATAATTGAATTGTAAAATAATGATATAAAAGACAAAATCCAACAAAAAACCATTTTTTGTTGCATAAAAATTATAAGAATAAAACGAGAATTATTGTAAATCGTAATAAACTTGGAATAAATCTCTAAAAATCTAGATTGTGTGTCAACTTGCGTGTAACTTTTAGAAATCCGCATAAGAGCAAATTTTATGTGATATTATTTAAGTCTAAGAGAAATTTTCTTAGAACTTTATTAGAAGAAATTAATTCATGAGTTAAAAACCGCAAATTACATATCCAGTGCTGCAATGGGGTGGTTTCCTTCAGTCAAAACTACTACTTTTAGTCACTGAAATGGATAGAATGAGCAAAAAGAAATTACATGGACCCAGAAAATACTTTCATTTTCCTAACAGTTTTTTTTAAATTAATTTTTTAAAATGTCCGATTTTCCAAACAAGACGTGGTCTTTATGACGTCACAAATGATGCAATTTGGCGCATATTTCTACCACGTTTCCACGTTATGATAATCAAGAAGCGAATTACAATTGCGCTCTACGCTTGCTATCAACCATATCGTTGGCAATACACGTGAGTAAAGAAGCGAATTAAATATTTTGTTCTGTGAATGGCAACATTGAATGGCCTTTCACCATTTGTGATGTCACACAACAGAAGTGTAAACAATGAAAGCGCACCGATTTAAGTAATTTTTTAAAGATATTAAACTTAAATAAATTATTTAAAAAACGGTCAGATTCTATGTTTTTAAGCATGCTCTTTCAGAAGAAAAAAATACTTTAAAAATTTTGGAAACGACCCCATTGGGATAAAAATATTTGGAGGAAAGAACAATTTTTACAGAGTTGACGATTTTTTTAGGATAAAAAAACTTTCGATTACTTATGCTTGCTTTAATTGAGAGTGTAGACTTTTATTAGCGATAGCAGAACTGGTATTACCCCCCAAAGTCTTTTGTTTTTATACGTACTGTCGATTCTAATATTGCCTTTTTTGGACTGTTGTGAGCAAACCCTCACCTTAGAAGGTATATTCTAGCTGTGGTAGTGTCAAGAACTGAATTGAAAATTGTCTAAATATTTTCAGAACTAGAAACTTTTTGAGATAAGGATCAAAATAAAAAAAAAAGAAAAAGAAAAAATAAACAAAAACTGAAGCAGATTTTTAATGAATTTCCTTTGAGCAACATTTTATAAACAGTATATTTTCGCACCCCGTTAGGTAGTTTTTTAAATTACACTTGCAGCTATATCCCGTTATCAATGGATATGGAGAATTTAGCCATTTTTCGTGCCACTTTAGGCAACTTTATGTATCGATTGTTGTTATTTGTAGAAATATCGAGCTTTAAACATTACGGTTTAACACACTACAGTTTACACACAAGTCGCAAATTTAGCTCATGCTGTAGAACTAACCATTTTCGTTGATTAATAGTTGCCAAACTTGGTGAACTTTATTATTTCTGTACAATCATTTTACCCGTAAATCAAGTTTGAATTTTTAAACGCGATCTCATTACTGCTTACTGAAGATGAAGATTGACTTTAGATTTATTACTTGTACACATCACACTTCAAAGAGTTCAAAAATTTTACTCTTGTATAATTGCATAAATTGCATATGAAGAATATAGATTATACTTTTATAAAATGCAATTAAATTTTGATAGCGCCAAGAAACATTATTTTTGGCTTAGTAACCGATATATCGTCTGAGATACGCATGTTACGGAGCAAAAACAATTTTACACATTGTTTAAGAAAATCTTCAAAGTTTAATTCAATTTCAGAGAAATAAGAGTTGACGTTCTTCAAAGTTCATGAAACGAAACAAAAAACTACTATGAAATTGAAGTAAAAAAAAGTTAAAGAAAAAAAAGTAAAAAAAAAAAAAGAAAAATGAAAAGAAAAGAAAAAAAAAATAACTTTTCTATTTTTTAACTTTCTAAATTTTTTTAAAAATATTTTTTACTAAGAAGCTAATATATTTGGAGTCTGTAGGGCAGTTTTTGCAACAACTGTTACGTCTATTACCTTAGAGTTGCCCCTTAGTAAATTCAAAAATGCAAAAAGTAATATCATAAATTGTGTCATTACCTGTTGTGCAATTATCTGTCTTGCACTGAGAGTGTCGATAAATTCAGCATCACTATCAACTTGCAGTCCACTCTGTGATATACGAATCTTTCCTGGACCTTCCTGTCATAAATTGATTGTTTTAATATCAGTCATGATTTAAGATAGAATATAAAGCAGGGCTTCGCAGACTTTATAGCCAGCGGGCCACTTTTGTGCACCAATATTCAATTTCATGGTTGTATAGATATTTGCAGTTAATTGACTATTTCTAATTGGAGTGGTATACCGCTCTTTAAAAACAACACTGTGGTATAGTTTACAATATTTAACTTCACTTACAAGTTTCGGATTAAAGAAATTTAATTGAAGAAACAGAAATCAAAGTACAGTCTGAACACGGATTGCATGGAAAGGAAAACATTCGGTTTACAGACGGACATGGACGCATTTATTACTTTTTAGGGATGTCAGCTTTTGCAGATGTATGTTAGACTCTAAATTAAGCAGAGTCACATTCAAGTGAGCGGAACACGCGCATTTTTTTTTTCTTTTCTCCCTCAACTGGACGTTACAACTCCGTCCCAATTCCTTATAATCCATGGTCAAACAGTAACAAGAGATTAAAATTGAATATCGAATTAATGTTAGGAGTAAGGTTTTATTTAGATGGTACAATTGTGTTCAATTTTTCAAAGCTGTAGTATAATCTCAGGTTCAACATCTAGGCAGCTTCGGTAGTTAGTTTTGTTAGCTGCTTAGGTGAAAAATCCGGATTCGTATAGGTAAGTAGTGTTAAATGAAAGATCACTTTGCCTTTTCAACGACAGGTTGCACGGGTTAGGTGAAACAGAAAGCGATTTGACCACCTGTACACTGTAAAAAAAAAAAAAAAAATCCGAAACGTTACTGGTTATTTCCGTGGAACGTTTCGGGATTTCAGAGGTTTTCACCTATCTTCCCGCAAAATCAAGTATCTCCGCAAAAAAGTTTCCTAAATTGCTAAAATTGCACGAATGCAGACCTTTCACTGGCGTGAAAAATGTTTTTTTTTTTGCTAACAGTGTGGTATTAAAGAAGATTTATTTGCAGTAATTGAGGAGTTAAGAAATTGAACTATTTGAAATTAATACGAAATGAATAAATGCTTTATGCAACAAAATAATAACAGGAAGACACAGCATTGAAATTGGAATAAAGTAGCACCTGATTGCAAACTTGTGCTTCGGGATTTAAAAAAAAAAAAAAAAAAACCTTTTCTATGCAACGAGTGTGAGTTTTTAGATTTAAATACACAGAAAAAAGTGTAACTATTGTTTGGTCATAATTTCAATGTACTCAAAAACAAAAAGTACTAAATGCAGTTTAATAAACACATTTGTACTTGAAAAGTAAAAGAAGAAATAACGATTTTTAATAGCACAAATTTGTTGCTTAGTGCATACGTGTTGCGAGGTTACAAATAATCTAGTTTTTAATATAAAAAGAAGTGAGCTTATGGATGAAAATCTATCTGACAAAAGGGAAATCTTTATATGTAACTTAAAGTTGCCCTTACTGTACCAGTCGGTTGATTTGTGTTATATAATACTGAAAGTTTAGTATTACATTTTAAATGCTGCGTTACTGATTTTTGATTGATGTAATTGCTAAAAATACTCGCCAATTCTAATTGAATTAAAATTAATAGTAATATTCATTCTTTGGCAAAACTTTTGCTTTGGTTTTTGTTCTTTTTTTACGTTGCCAGTCAATAGACTTGCATTGTAACATTGAACTTTTAGCATCGCATTTAAATTGCTATGCTATTGTGGATGTAATTGTTGCAAATACTCGCTAATTCTAATAATAATCTACTTGCATTGTAATACTGAACTTTTAGTACCACATATTAATTGCAATGCTTCTGATTCTTGGTGGATGTAATTGTTACAAATACTCGCCAATAATAGTTCAATTAAAATTAATAACAATATTAATTTTCTGGCAAGCTATTGTTTTGGTTTCCACTTTCATATCACTACTTACGTCTTCTTCAATTTGACACATTTGAATTTCCATATACTTAAAAACATAATACTAAATATTAATATTTTTTAACTTAAAGTTGTTCTTTCGTTACCAGTAAAAAGACTTACATTGTGATACTGGAATTTTAGTGTCACATTTTAATCCTTATGCTATCGATTCTTGGTATTGTAATTGTAACATCTATTTGCTAATTAAATTTTATTAAAATAATTAGCAATATTTTTTTTTTCTGGCAAAATTTTTGGTTTTCGTTGTTCTTTCGTTTCCACTAAATATACTTGCATTATAATACTGAACTTTTAGTATCACATATTAATTGCAATGCTATTGATTCTTGGTTTATGTAATTTGTTACAAGTACTCGCTAAAATAATTCAATTAAAAATATCAGCAAAATTTAGTTTCTGGCAAATTTTGCTTTGGTTTCCACTTTCATATCACTAATTATGTCTTCATCATTTTGACACATTTGAATTTCACAACTTTCCAAGCCATGCGAATCGAGAGCGCTTGGAAATATTGCCTGGTTAAATGAGAAGTTTATGCAAATGAGCGACCGAAAAGCTCATCTAATAAACAATGCTTTTGGGAACGTGTTAATTAGTTGCTAGCATCTGGCTGACAGCTGAAAAGTAGAGATAGTTGATGACCTTTTGTGTCTTGACAACACATGAATTTCTACTTCGTTTCAAAAGCCTCCAACAGCAATTTCTCATGACTTTTAGCGTGAGTATGTATTGCAATGTTAAATTGTATTAATTGTTGGCTGATGTTATTCGAATATGGTTTGTTTTAAATTTATTTTGTGAATTGAATGATTTCCGTAGTGCAGAAAAGTAACATTCGGGAAAAATAACGTTAAAAATTTGTGATCCTACAAATTTGGTATAAATTACAGGCGCGTGCTTCGGGGCTTTACAATTGACACTGTTTTGTTGCAAAAAACAGTGAGCTTTCATCGGATGGCTTGACATCCAAATTGTCTATAATTTATTGCTATTTGTGCTGTTTAAACTCCCCCCTCCCACTACTGTAATTTTATTTTCCTTGTAGCAAAGCTCACTTTCTTTCTAATGACACAATCACACGCATTTTTACGTATGTGTACTTAAAAAAAAAACAACTTTTCTCTTTTTTTTAAATGAAGTAATTATTTTAACCCACAAATTGAAGAAAAGGTGATTTCATACAAAAATATGTTCCACTATATGTTAAAAAAATTCTAAATCATAGTTATTTTCAAATTAAGTGAAAAACATCATTTACATAAACAATTATTATGATAATCTAGCGAAAAAAATATAGTGCATTAAATAGTCAGTTATATACTAAAGAACACATCTCCAAAAAGCTCTTTCTATAATGCCTACAAAAGTGATATTCATAATTGAAAAGATATTACCTATCAGCATTAAATGTGATTTTGAAATTGAATTTTGATATAAGTATTTGTTACAAAGCATTTGAGTCACAAACTTGTTTCCTTTTCATATTTTAGTGTTGAAAAGCCAACAACTTTTCAGAAATCGGAAAAAAGTTTACGTAAGTTTTTGTTTTTCTACTTTTATTTTTCAAGTGAAAATAATTCAGTTAAGAGAGAAAAAAAATCAGATAAGAGACATGTTGCAGTGGATAAAATAAGTTATAAAATAATAAATAATTTCAGAATACTTTCTGCTTAGTTGGAACGATAGCTATGTCTATAGCAGCTTTGCTATGTAATAACACTTAAAGAGCAATAGAAGATCTGAAGTTCAAAATACATGAATTCTCTGTAGAAGAGTTAAATTAACAATAACTCTTCTAAACCAAAATAATACCAAATTTATAGCGTGCTTTTACCATAAGAGAAACAATCTCAACCGGGTAATGTTTTATAAATTAAGTATCCTTATTTTAACAAAGAGCCAAATCTAGTTTCAAAAACTAGAGTAGTGTTTTACATAGAAATTTCAGTCACAATAATTTTATCAATCTTTAAATTATATTTTAACTCTGTTTAAACAAAATGGCAAAAAAGCACGACTTAATTCGTATTAGTCATTATTTGTAACAACTATAAATATATAAATGACATTGTGGAAAAGGAAAAAATCTTTACCAAAACTTAAAACTGAATTTCTATTTATTACTGCAAACAGAGATTGTAATCTAATTATTGTTATATGCAGAAAATTTTAATTCATATCTTAAAATTTGATATTTTTTTGAAAAAATGGAAAGAGAAAATGGTAGTCATCAATTAAGCGACAGGTTGTGATTCTACAATGGAAATAAATTAAAATGTCCATACGTACACGTGTTTGGGCTTATTCTCTGTACATTACATTCAACATTACTTCTCAATACATAATAAGGCTTCTTAAAAGTCAAAAAATGATAAATAATTTTGTAAAAAGGAAAGTTACAGCATTCAGTCACGAAAATCTTCAGTGCGGAGGTTAAAAATTATCGTTTGTCTCAGCCAAAATTTTCATTTGAATGTGAACACTTTTTATGTGTGAGGTTTTCAAAGTAATTAAACAGCAAATCCAACTTAACAAACATAATGTTCGTTTCAGCCGTGATTTCATATTAACCGTGGTCATATTAAGAGCGCTCAACTCTAAATTAATTAATATTTTCTATAAAACTATATCTTTTCGTAAAAACTTAAAATTATAACGAAAAATATCTTCATTGCTGCTACGAATATAAAACAAACTTCTTAATATTCAAAAAATCATTACTCACTGACGGAAAAGGGGTAGATTCTATCAATTATTAAAAACGCAGAAGAATAGGAAAATAGTTTTTTCACTTAATGCGTAGAAAGAAATTGACATTTCCCCGGATTACTCAATTCCATCTAAAAATCGAATCGCTAGAAGAGCGTGAACTCCCGAAACAATAGCAGTTAAAAAATGGTACTTTAAATTATCTATTGCGTATCGCCACCGATAAAGGGGAGGTAAACTCCATTCCCTTAATGTCGATAAATTTCAAAAATCCCTGTTCCCATTACAGTTATCTCTTTTAAGAGGGGCAATCTAATAAATAAATAAATTTATTTAGAGACCTGTTAAAGGAAGTGAGGGAGAGTATCAACAGATAAATTATGAGCTTTTATCAAATGGATTTTCAAATCCTCTAGAAATATTTGTTCATACATTTAGCTGTCATTTGACTGTTCATTATAAAATTGTTTATTTAGAGTATATTGTTTTTTTTTTGTTGCGTACTTCCTACTAAAAATAAAGTAGAAGTAAAAGATAAGTGTCAACAAACGATGGAATAATATTTAATTTATATTTGACTACGTACTTTGTTTGAATACTATTCATTTTTTATTCATTACCCATATTTGTTAAATACTTAGCGAGATATGTGTGTGACAAAATGTGTTTCCCCGCAGTAGGGACATTTTTTTCGTCTAGATTTTTAATAAAATATGATCAAAATGGAATTACTACTTACATTCACAAAAGAAGGATAGTTACTTGAAAGGGATGAAAAAACAGGATCATTTATTTAAAAACATGAGAATGTTTTTTCTTTCTGGAAGAAACGCAAAGTTTTTAAGTTTCTTCCATTGCAAACATATTCAAAACACATGGAGTTAACAATTCTGTACATGGGAGATAAAAAGGACTATTTCCATATTTTTTTTTCTAAATTGAGATGTAAGCACCGTTTCACTTCATTTATTATGCACGATTAAAAGTTTAAAGCACTAAGAATTTGGTAGGAACATTTTCATTTTATACGCCCATAACTGACAATCCAGTAATAATGGGTGTTTTTTTTTTTTTTTTTGAGGTATAGAACTTTAGGTTCAAATAAAACACCGTTAAATGATAGAAATCGCCATGAATTTGGCTTTATTCGAAAGATAATTATTTTTATTAAAATGTGATTTCTGGTATATGGCCACTTCGGCTGGCTTGGAGAACGTCTAATCGGGAAGTCCAATTTTCTATCACTTTTTGCAGCAATGTGGGCCGTATGTGAGTGATATGTGGCGAATGTTCTTGTCCAAGGCGTCAATCGTCTGTGGCTTATCGGTGTAGACCTGAGACTTCACACAGCCCCACAACAAATAGTCCAGCTTAGTTAAATCGCATGCTCTCGCAGGCCAATTCAAGGGTCCATTAAGCGAAATTATTCGTTCACCGCAAATTTCTTTCAATAAATCAATTGTGACACCCGCTATGTGGCGTGTTGCACCGTCCTGTTGTCTATTCATGATGAAATGGCAAACCAAACTAAACACAAAACAAGTGACAACTACCAAAATGACGCACAAAACTAAATAACAACTTTTGTCTGCTAAGGTTTTGAAATGCGATTTGTTAAATGTATCTGATGTCGGTTTCACTTAAATAGTGAAGTGTACAACATTAATGAGATCATTCAGATAGAACATGATCGTTAGATATATTGGGGACCAAGGTAGGGACTCAATTACGAGAGTGGGTTATATCGCATCACTAAACAAGTTTTTTAAAGGAAATATCAAATAAGTAATAAAGATGTCTTGTGTTTTTCCACGCATTTTTTTTTTTTTTATTTTACTTGAAACATTCTCTACTTCACATACTGGACATTTTTCCAAAATTAAAGTGCAATGCCATTAGAAAAAAAAAGAGGCAGTTTCAATGCTTGATTTTCTTTACCGTTTTCGCTTCTTTTTTTCTGGGATTTTTCAATTTATTTTATAGTTTTTTAACTTGTGTGGATCTCGTAACAAAACTGGGGTGGATTATTTGTAGAGATATCAAAGAGGCTTCTAAGAGACCATAGCATGTTATATATTTTTAAATTTCTCGATTTCAAGTGTTTAATGTTTTTCTGGTACGAAGTTGTGGAGTAGAAAGATGTTGTAAGATTTGACTTTTTTCTCGTGTTGTTTCGTTTTATGCAACTAAACTTTTCTGAAGTATTTCTTTTCCAACTTATATGTTTTTCTAGTAAGATTTTTTTTTTTGTTTTTTTTTTTTTTTTTTGCTCAGCCAGCAGTTAATATAGAGTTATGTATTTAGGGCGAGTTATTGATGCTGTATCACCAAGCTAATTTCGGCAACTACTTTTCGGCACCAAATTTTGAAGAGAAATTGCCAAATGTGACAAAGTTCGGCGACATTTCGAGTTGAGTAGATACTTTTTTTTCGGTTTCTGAAATGTTTAAATGTATTATTCCTAGTGAATAAATAGGAGCTTCTAGAACCTTTCGGAGTCAGTTCTTCTGCCGAAATTTTTCTATAATGCTTTTATTATATTTGCAAGTAAATTTGCATTTGTTGTTGTAACGACGGTGCTTTTACAAAATTTGCTGAATTGCTGAAAATTTTAGCAATTGTAATGACTTATTTATAAATATTGTAAAGAAATTTGCTTCAATTTTATACGAATTGAGTCACATTTCCATGAACATCTGAATTATGGCCGGACTTGTAACAATATCTCATTCATTAACTGTTCAATTAAAAACAAGAGATTGCACACAAAAAAAAGTCTGAAAACATTTAATCTTTACTAATAATAAAGCTGAAAGTTTCTCTGTCTGATGTCTGGATCTCTATGACTCGCATAGCACTTAGACCGTTGGGCCAATTTTCAAGAAAATTGGCACGAAATTAGAAAAAATGATTAGTAGGATGTAGCATGAAGGTGTGCACTTTGAAGCGATTTTTCGAAAATTCGATTTTGTTCTTTTTCTATTCCAATTTTAAGAACGTTTTACCTATCAAATTATTATCCCATGGACGCGTAAATTATTATAACTTTAACGAGCAATTTACCATAACGTGGGCAAGCACATTACCATAACATGGGCGAGCAAATTAACATAGCAGATTGGCAAGAAATTCATCATCCCATTACAGTTATCATCCGTTATTTGTAAATTAACGGGCGAACCAAATGATCTTTTAATTTTCTACTACAGGCAAAGCCGTACGGGTACCACTAGTTATTTATAAAAACAATCACATGGCAATAAATCAGAAGAAAACCTTTACAGCTGTCGTTTTTACAAGCATTTCACTAGTATAAACGTACTGTTTAAAACTTGTACGGAGCGCAGAATTTTATCACATCACTAGATTTCAACAATTCCTTAAAGTAGTTGGAAAAAAGCGAAAGCTTTTCTTTCGAACACGGTCCATTAATCAGCTTACCATTTGGCGGAAGAATTGTCTTTAAAGTGATTGCTTTTCCCTGAGAAATTGGAGATTCATGGAGAGGGAACATATGTCTCTTTTGTCTTCGGTGTCAGACACAGTACTGAGAGATATATCAATAGTTTTTTTTTTTTTTTCGAAAAATAAAATTCTGGGTTAGGTACGGGATTTATAAGTATTTTTTAAAAGCGGATATTAAAGTAAAAGTAATGGTTGAAATGTAAAGAAATTTTTTATTTGCTTTTATTGTAATGATATTTTTGGGTATAGTTAAAAGTTAATTGCATCGTTGATAAAATATAAATAAAAATTTATAAAAAGATATCTATAAAAGAAGAAAAAAACATGCCTATGACTAGTACTTTTACTTTAAGTTAAACCTGCTTAGAGTTTTATTTTTTTATGACAAACTTATAATTATTACACTTGCCTTGAATTAATTTTCAAATGCTTTTTTCTCCAAAAACTTTTAAAGCAAAAAGAACACATTCCTACCAAACAATTAAAGTATGTTAAGTCAAATTATATATATCGCACCATACTCGAAATCGGCTATTTTCTCATACGAGGTATTTAAAATTTTTAACCAAAATGTACAACTTAGCCTTTGTTTTACAAATTTATCTGATGTTGAATAACGTTTATGAAAGCCATAATCTTTTGTTTTATTATTGCTTTTAAATATACGTACATTTTCGTGCAATAGTATGTATGTTTCTGATAATGTAACTTCGGCTATTATTTGACTCTCGAATAATTCATGAAGTAACACACATAAAGGTATGGATTTTGGAAGAAAAACTAAGTAAATCCCATTTAATTCTGAATTTACTGCTTTTTTTTAAAATTATGACCGTGTGGCATTAAATGTCCGTTATGGTAAGTTTAATTTGGTTTTGTGCCACTTACCGAAGTAAGATCGAGTATTTTGATGATCCACAAAATGAGGATCATGTCTATCAGCACCACAGACACCAGAAGAATGAGCAGAAGGTATAGAGTTCGTTTCTTCCAGCCAAAGATTCCTCCAGGTGGATACATCACTTGAATAGTTTCTGTTGTGGTTAGGCGACCATTGCAAGATGGTCCTCCTGTTGTGGCCATTGTCAAGGTTTTGGTCGCCATTTCCCTTTCCTACAAAAAAATGCATTTCAGAAATAAGATTAAGTCTGATAACCTGTGAAGACACAAAACACGACATTATCGTAAGAGTTAGGTACCTAATAACTCCTTGCAAGTCATTAATAAGATTTCGTGTGGGATGCCTTCACATGTCCTCTCATTGACGTAAATTGTACCACGTAACTTTTTCTGTTCTTTTCATTTTTTTTTGTTAATTCGACTTGTCAAATGCATTTTAAAGTTACAACATTGCTTCTATTTCAGAGTCTTGGGCATGCACTAACCAACACAAAAGTTTGGACTGTATTAAAGTAATCGCTTCGGCAGGAATGGGGTAAGTGAAAGACAGCAGATTTGATGCCCATTGCTCAAAATTTTAATAATCGTTTGCATCGTTGCAAAAATCGCAGTTTGAAAAAAATTATTTTTTAGAAAAAAATGTTCGCTAATTACTTATATTTTGTTAATTTGTTAATTCTTTATTTATATATATTCAAAATTGTTTGTCCGCTTTTGTTTGCCGCAGCTTACAAAAAAAAAAAAAAAGAAAAAAGAAAAAAAAAAGGTATTTAACTAAAACGTAAATGAAACGTGAAATTTTCAGTTGGTTAAACAAGACATTTTTAGAAGGAAGGTTAAGCAGCTAAATATTTTTGCTTCGCTAGACCTACGATTTTAAACTTGAATCGTACGAGAAATTTTTCTTCGCAAGTCCACTAAGCAATTGCTATAGTCGAAAAGATTTTATATATATATATATATATATATATATATATATATATATATATATATATATATATATATATATATATATATATATATATATATATATATATATATATATATATATATCAGTGGCGTACACAGAAATTTTGCAAGGGGAGGGTCCATAGTTAAAAGTCCCATTTTCATACCATACCCCAATATGCCGTCAAACATATTGACTTGATTTTATTGATTCTTGAGAACAAAAACAGTAAAAAATAAATTATTGAATAAATAATTAACACTAATTAATAAAAAAATATTAATAACGGATACTTAAATTACCAGAAAGCAAACGAATTTATGCAATGTATTTACTTTTATTATTGTTCATAAATGAAAACAGATGCCCAAATTCAAGTATAAGAAGCATCAAGTCTGAAGAACAAGAAAAATCTCATTTTAACCTGTAATTACAAAACTAAAAACATTATTATTATTATTTTTTTGTCGTGTCCATGGACAATTAAATGGCTCCGTGTGTCTTCAAGACCGCGTCCGCTATCTACAACGCATCTGTGCTGTAGAGGACCTCTCGAAGTTCTGAAGCCAGTGGCACCATACCCAGCTGCAGAACATGTGGGATAAGGGCCGGGCACTCAAGAATGTGATCCGGAGTCAGTTGGGCATCGGTGCAGTTCTTGCAGGGAATATAAGTTCTCGTTTTGTCGGGAAGAATTTTCATCCCTTTAAAGTCGTTAAAGTTTACAAAACATCGTAGAATAAAATTTAGTTTTCTAGGTCATTTTTCGATTTTATTTATAAATTCCTCAGGGTGTGATGGTGACATTGCTTGAATTCAGCAGTACAAGAACACATTAAACGTTCATTATACATAGTACTATTTAAGTAT
Source organism: Uloborus diversus (assembly GCF_026930045.1). Lineage (NCBI taxonomy): Eukaryota > Metazoa > Arthropoda > Arachnida > Araneae > Uloboridae > Uloborus > Uloborus diversus. Next base: position 142,948,705 of record NC_072732.1, read on the forward strand.
GTTTTTAGCCTTCTCAAAGTCGAGAAAGATCTCTCACTTGTGCAATCCGTTACAAGAAATGTACACATTTTCTAAAAAATCTTTTAACAAGAGGATTTTTTTTCCCTATTATTAGAACTGAAATTCTTGTTTTCTTTGTTCGGAAATATTTTGTGTATAAAGTATATAGAATCATAATCAGTTGAAATAAGAAAAATGCAAAAGCTATGGGAGGGGTCCGGACCCCCTGGACCCCTCCCTTGTGTGCGCCACTGATATATATATATATATATATATATATATATATATATATATATATATATATATATATATATATATATATATATATATATATATATATATATATATGTAGTGTGTGTGTGTGTGTATAGGAAAAATCACAATCATTTTACTTTCTAAGTAATTTCTAGCTCTTCAGATTTCGAATTAATTTGATTTATGTATGAACATTTCGTTTGAAATTCTAAAAAAATTATTCATTTTTTTTCTCACATATTTGTATTTAAAAAAAATTTTTAAAAATGAATTTTCATTTTTAAACTAGCTAAAAATATTTTCGGTAAAAAGTAATTAAAAAATAAGAAGCTGTGTTAACTGCGTATATGGCTGCATAATATTTGCATTTCTAATTTAACCTTTTCCGCTTCAAAGATAACACTTAAAAATAAATGTCAGGTACAACTTCAACTGAAACTAGTATTTCTAATTAATTAATAGCTAAGTGAACTGAATGCGTATCAACTAAGAGTTCTAAATACGTAAACAGATTAATTAGAGTTCATTTGGGTTTTTAAGTAGTGCCAATTAGAAAGTCCAAAATTTAGTGTATGGCTTTTTAACTTTTCAAATGTACTCTTATTCCAACTTAAAGTTTGCAAATTAAATAAAAGAAAAAAAAACTGATTTCTGACTAAAACATTTTAGTTGTGGCTATCTGTTACACAAAACTCAAGTTAAATCACATTATTATCTTCAAAATGGCTTTCAAATGTTTAAAAATATTTATTAAAATTAATATATCTCTGAATTTGTGGATTTCCTAATGAACACCTAATGGGCCCTAGGAAGAGCAAATTAATTTTCAAATTAATTAAAACAACCTTAGTTTTAAATGTCGCATTAAATAATACGGTACATTGACTACGATTGGTTTTAATGGTGACACGTTTGCTTAAACGTTGCTTTTGAAAAGAGATATTGCGGGGACTAATTTGTTACAAAATTTCTGCTAAATTTTTTGATTCTGCGATTTTTTTGAGCTGTTTTAGAACTAAATAAGTACGCTTATTTCAGAACTGTAATTATGTTTTCTTCTTCTACGACAGGTCACCCCCCCCCCCCCACGCACGTTGGGTGAATGTGACCACTTTCCACGGAACAGCGCTTATCACAGGGAGCCCAATGGCTCTCCTATTAGTTGAAATAAACATTTTGAAATTGATATAAAATGATTATTTTTCATAAAATTCTTTTTATTATCTGTGTCAAATTTTAATTCCCTTTATTGGAGTGGCAAAAAAAAAAAAAAAAAAAAAACAAAAAAAAAAAAAAAAAACAATTAATAAAGACTAATAATTCCGCGTTTATCAATAATACAAAAAAGTAATTTTCTTGTAGAGTGTATGCAAAGTTTAATAATTATAATCCTATTGTTTTCTCTTTTTTTTTATACTATATTCAAAAACAAAAACTATGTTTTGTGAATTGGTCTTTTTCAAAATACTATTTCTGTTCTTTAAAACGAATTTTAATTCATTTTACTGGTTCAACAAAAAAAAAAAAAAAAAAAAAATGAAACAACCAATCAAGTCTGCATAAAATTCCATGTTCATCAGTAATGCAAAAAAGTAATTTTTTTAATTGAGTTGTATGAAAAATTAAATTTTTTTTATTATCGTAATTTTTCCGTTTTTTTTGTCCTATAATTTGAAAAAAAAAGTGCTATGTCTTGAGAATTGGTCGTTTTGCTTCTTCTGTCGCTTAAAAACGGAACATGATAGGCTTAAACTGAAATCAATTTTGGATTGCTCAGAGGCCATAAGATAGTTGAAAACGAGGTTTTAGATCAAAGATAAACAAATTGCCGTTATACAGTTTTACTATTCGCGTAACAGTTTGTAGTTAGAGACTTTTCCATGTTTTTGATGCTACAGTTCCTCTGTGCCGCGAGAGTGTAATTTTATAATGAAGCAAATGTGCCAATTGGTGGCAAGTCAATGTTTTCCACTCAAAGTAAATAAGGATAATGTTTGCTCCCTGATATTTACCGACCTTGGGTTGTTTCTGCTTTTGGCAAGATGTTTAACCACCACACTACTGTCCACCTCTGAGATGTTGAGCTATCGCGTTGAGGAAGTCTATTTCTTTCAAGGAGAGTTGGACTACAATCCATTGCAACCTTTTTGTTGGCGAGAAAATCCTGTACCGCTTGATACTTCTTACTTGAAGAGCAATATTGTTCGCCAAATGGGCAATAACACTGCCAACTAAATCCGCAAGTTCTTAAGCCTTTTTTCTCACCTCTATTTCAACTAATGGAATCGTTGAATCGGTCGAGCAGCGGAGCTCAACTTGCTAGAGGTGAACAGTAAAAATTTATTACTAAAAATCTAGTCCAATCTAGATTACGAATTTAAGTTCTAATTTAAGTAATTAAGGCATATTTTTGAAAGGTCGAGAGCTTGTATGCATTTTTTTTTATTTTTTTTTTTGGGGGGGGGGAAACTAATTTTAAGTGCTTCTTTGTGATTCCACGCGTCTCTTAACAGTGCAAAAGATTTTGGAGGGGCTGAAATTTTAACTTGAACAGCTGTCCTCTCCCTTTTCCCATTAATACAGCACTGGTCTCTGGTCTAGTGTATTTGCTAGCTTTCGGCACAGGTAACGTAAAGGGTAAAATTACCGGTTGCAACCGCTACGGGGTGACTGAATGGAAAAAATGGCGATTAAATAAAGGTCAATTGCTACTTCAAAAAATAAATTTACTATCAAAATAAAGATGCAGATTTTATGCACTAATTCATAAATGTGTATTACTTACATTAAATTATGTATTTACGGTTTTTAACTTATACAAATTAAAAAAAAATCGTCTAGCCTTTTTAGTAAAAAAAAAGTTTTCACTACTCGTATTTCAAAACATTGGTAACTAATGAAATTGTTACTGCCGGCAACTGGACTACTAAAGATTTTCCCCAATTTTTAACATTAAGGTAATAAACAGTTTGTAGGTTACCAACCCACTCAGCACCTCAGAGTTTTGGCGGCCTACCTGCCTGCTTGTGTGGCATTCGCTGCCCACCTGCCGGGGACCATGTGCTAATTTCTCAAAGAGCAGACAAACCAATGCGCAATCCTTCCGTTTCGTGGACAACACCGTGAAATTAGTGCTCACTACGTGATTTCGCTCGGGTTTCTCAACTAATAGCACCAAAGCCGTAGAAACTTTTTTTTTAATAAAAAAATAAAATCTCGTGTTCCACGAAGTATGCTACGAGGCTTACAGGAGTAATGAGTAAAAGTAAAAATTAAAATTGTTTAAAAGTTTAAACTATATTTACAAAGTCAAACAAAATGACAAAAGTCCTCGATCATTTTACAAGATCTGAGAAAATAGGACACCAGCGTAGGGAAAGGCTAGCCGAACCTCTCCTAAAAGCAGACCTAGGACCTGCTTGCAAACTGCAATGCAGAAGAATAAGCTTTACGTTCCGATTACTATCTCCAGATTTAAAAAGGTAGAAACGTTTGAGTTACAGTTTGTAACAAGTACCACAGAAACAAGATAAAGTTTGGTTCCAATCATTGTAACTAGAGCCAAGCACCACTTAAAGGAAAAGTGTCAAAATATTTACCGTTTCGATAATATTTAATGCCAGAGTTACAAGTATTGTGTGCACATTTCACACTTTATCTCTAACAATAATCATTAATTCTCCCCTTTAATCAACTAACAATTACGAATTCAAACCAGAATCGCTAAAATTCAATTCATTATCCATCTGGAATTTGTATCGAAGCAATCAACTTGCGGACTTACCAATTGACGGACTGTTAGCCAGTTGACGTATCAGATCCACTTTGGATTAATAATATATTTCCTATGCAACTAATGTTTCATTAGGGAACATCTAATCAGATGGATTAGAATCGAGGCACGCACTATCGTAGAGAATTGTTACGCCATTTGTGAAAGTGTAAGGCATAAACTGTATTTTATCAATTGATAGTCTCTCCTTAATCGCTTTTTGGTCCTCGTTTGGCTTGAGGTTAGAAGGTGGATTTTTTTTTGTTTAACATATTGTATTATTGAACTGGGTGGGAAAGGTTCAATTTGTTCTTAGCGTTGATGAAAATACGAGAGTTAAAATAAAAGATTTTTTAATTAAATAAATTTAACATTTTCATAAATAATGAATATAACGAATTTTTTGGTTTAATGGATTAATTAAAATTACACCTCCATTAAACTTTACACATTGTCGTAAACAGACCAAACATTGCACAAACAAAATGAAAACAATTTGATAGTATAAAGCATGAAGTGTCTACGTACTGGGTATCCTGAAAAAGACTGTTTTCAAAAATTTATAACAGGAAAACGGTAACTGTTAAAAAGATAATTCTTGCAGAAAATTCATGTGGTGGGCTGTAAATTTTTTCCCCTTTGAGTTCCAAATTTTAGTTGAAAAATTTTCCAACAGATGGCGCTGCAGTAAGCCCGGAAATTAAAAAAAGGAGAAAATTACATCATAATTTTTGAAAATAATGAACAAAAGAACAAAACAATATTTTCAAACAATCGTCGGCTGTAATCCCATGCCGCAATCGGAGAAAAAAATTGGTAAACTTCATTTCTTCTTTTTTGACTGACCGGCTTACTATGTGCAGCGCCATCTATTGAAACATTTTTAACTAAAATTTGGAGCGCTGAGGGAAGAAATTTAGCGCCCACCACGAGAACTTTCTGCAAGAATTTGTTTTTTATCATTAACCGTTCTCCTGTTATAAATTTTTGAAAACAGTCAGTCTTTTTCAGGACACCCTGTAGGTAGATGGTAAAACAACTAGTTCTCAAGCAAACATAATAATAATCTAAGAGACATTTATAAAAACACTAGTCGCAACCGTTCCTCGAGGCTCAAACCTAATACGGCATATAAACGTTTAGTAGGGTCTGGTGGAGGAAAGTGGTCAATGGGGTAAAGTGGTCATTCGTCAAATAAATGGCTATAGCTTAGAAATAAATGTTCGAATGAATGTGAAAATTTTATTTTAGAGTAGGGCAGTTAGAAACTACATTTTGAATACAAAATTTTACAAGTGGCAAAATTTTATTTGGTGAAAAAAAATATTTAGTGTGAATATGAAAAGTTTTTAAATCTAAACACCTCTTTTAACTTCCTTGGAAAATTTTGTTTGTTAGAATTATGAACAGATTGACTGCATAGGAAGCTTCCTACATGTCTCAAGAACTCTTACTCAATAGCAGTTAGCTGAATCTCTTTTAGATATTTTTTTAGAACAATTTAAGTAAGATGGGGTAAAGTGGTCATAATATTAGGCTTAAAACAAGTATTGTTCTTCTAATGCCACTTAATCGTTAAGTATAAGACAGATATAAATTAAGTAGTAATTTCACTTAATATGTATTGTTTTTACAGTAAATGGGGTTAAATTTACGAGTATATGCATATGCATACGCATATACTCGAGTAGGCACGTATATAGACGTACGTATTCACATAAAAGCACCAATAAATACGTATATGAGTATCTGCAAATATTTGTAATCTGTACAGATATACATTCGACTTTACAGGTATATATTCACTCTTACTCGTAAACACTTATATACTCAGGTAGACATGAATATACGCGTACGTACTCGACTAGACACTTACATGCAAACATACAATATACAAGTAAACAGGGTGAGTTTAAACTTTTAGGCAAATTATTAAAATGTGTAACAGGGAAGGATAAGAAGCAAGAATCGTAAAGAACATATGGTCACAAACACAATGCTGACGCGCTACATGCACGCAAAGCCAGAAACTGATGCATGCAAAACATTTCACAAATTTATATATTACACAAGGAAAATTTTACACAACATTTTAGGTCTCAAGAAGGTTTTAAAGCGACTGATGAAGTTTGCGGTCTGCAGCTGTAATACATGTGCGTCGCAATCACAAAGCACTCTCTGTTGCAATAACGAAACTTTTGAAAAAGTTTCATCTGTGTATGCGCCTTTGTTGCGATGCTTGTATTGGAGCTACTAGAGGCCATAACTTTTAACAACTGCTCTAAATATTTCTTAAAAACTAAAACGTTGGGTAAAATCATCTTTGTGTAACAAAATTGAGATTTTTTTGCATCCATCCGTTTCTGGCTTTGTGTGCATGTAGCGCGTTAGCGAACGTAAGTACCTTATAATTCTTTGCTTCTTATCCTCCCCTTTCAAACTCCTTAAGATTTTTGCCCAAGAGCTTTTTTTGCTCATTCTGCAGGCACACATGTATATAAGCTTAAATACTCGTGTATACATACATGTATTGGTGTATACACGTAAATGTACGTATATACGTCTATACAGGTATATAATCGTGTTTGCACGTATACATACGTATATACTCGTGCTTCACAATATATATATATATATATATATATATATATATATATATATATATATATATATGTAAGTAGACACGTACAAACACGCACTGGATGTATCCACGAATTAACTCGTGATACCAGTGTATGTGTGTATGTACACTTATATATGCGTGTATACGTCTACTGTACACGTATACACTCCTGTAGTAATCACGTATGCATGCTTATATACTCTTGTATACATGTATATACTTGAGTAGGCACGTGCATGCATGTATCTGATGCGTACATGTATCTACTCATATATGAAAGTGTTTACTAATGTTTACACGACACGTATATACTCGTGTATACACACATATGCTTGTGCATATACTTGTAACTGTAAAAATAACCGAAATATACAAATATTAGGGTTGTTTATAAAGGTTTTGAATCTATTTTGAACTGTGACCACTTTACCCCATGCTATGACCACTTTCCCCCACCCCATGGGGTAAAGTGGTCATAAATACAAAGGGAAAAGAAAGTGTTGTAAAACTACTTAAATAAATATTTATTTTCCTAAAACTCAATGTACTGTGTTCTTTAATAATGCAATGTAAAATAAAAACAAAAATAGTTTAAATGTTAAAAGAATTTATTGTATCTATTATTCACATAAGTTGAAAACATACGATTTTATGACCACTTTACCCCACCAGACCCTATCTGCTTAATAAATGTTACTGGTTGCTACCTAACAAAATTTTGTATGTCCCCATTTAAAGAACTTTTCCTTTAAAGTAAGAACAGTTTCAAAAATGTCTAATATTTAAATCTTCGAATGTTTGAAAGTGCTTTCGTACTTTCTTTAGCAATCTTTTTCCATGTTGCGTGTATTTCTTTCGGTGAAACAGATTTTTTTTGTACACAATATTTTAGTTCCTGAATATTTCAACATGCATAAAAAGTATGAAGAAATAATGAAGTAGTACCTTCTAAAGCGTGAAAGTTCCATCGCTAAATATTGTTAAGTACATGACATTTCTCCTTATTTTTTAAACTTTAACTTCCCTTCGTGCTGATTTTCTTCCGGTATGTGAAATTATTTGATTAGTTTTTGATTGTTAATTTATTTCTTGTTATATCTTAAATTATTGACTTAAAACATCGTCAATATTTATGCGCACTGCAATTAAAATTGGTGGAAATATGTAATAGATGTTGTAGCAAACAATAGAGCTAAAATGAGAAATGGGAATAGGTTGGTAAGAATCAGCGGGCTGTGTAGTAGAAGATGAAATAATGGACTCCTTAAATTGTAATGTCTCCAGAGCTCCGATTCATTCGCCGCAAAATTAATCTGAATCCGCTTCTAGAATTTTAAATAATTCGGTTCTTTTTCTCCAAAATCAGTTCGACTCCGACTCTGCAACTTTGGTAAGAATAGTTATTAAAAATGAAATTGTGTTAGTGAGCCTAAAAAAAAGTAAAAACAACTGTTATGCGTTTAATAAATTTTATGGCGACATATGGATACAATTTTTGCACCCGTTTAGGAATATTAGCAATGAGCTGGATTAAATGCATATACTGATTTTTTCCCGAGACAAACTTATTTACATTTTACTTTCATGTATTAATTAATGAAAATGACTTGTAAAAAAATAACGCAGGCCTGCAACCAAAACAGGCAGTTAAAAACCAGTAAATTGATAGATTTTTTGGACGCTGATTTAATGAAAAAGTAAAAAAATTGCATCACATACGAAATTTTAGATTTTCGTAGCCCTACCAACAAATTGTTCGACACTTAAGGAAAGGGAGACACATATGGTGTCATAAGCTCCTTACGGACAAACCTAAAATCGTTTCGGCCTGTGGGAGTAAAAAAAATGGAAAGAGGAGCAATTTGTAAGTTAATTAATATGTTAAAAAAATTTTTGTTAACAAATTTATCCTGAAAATAGCTCTAACTTATGAAGCGAATATGTTACATATCCTCATTAAAATCCAGTTGTAAGCACTAGAGGAATTTCAAAAGAGCTAGGTATGGCTAGAAATTATGATTCCCTTACTTTTCGCTACCCCCCTCCCTTATCTTACATTTCTGCTACCTGTTCAATTACGCTTTGATTGAAACGATTCTGTAATCTGTACCGATCAGCACATTTTTATTTTTCTTAATTAAGGTGTTATATTTGTACAGGGGAATTTCCCCAACGGCAGATGGGTGTACATAATTTTATGATTTTCATATGTTAAATGCTTTAACCTATCTTCACACTTCACAGTTCCCCATATCTATTGCTACTTGTAGATTAACTGGTTGGTTGGGGCCCTGAAGACTGCTCTTTTTTTGATACAGACCTGAAACCGAGCAATATCTGATTTAGCACTCCCAGAAGTATCGATTCAAGGAGGAATTTGCAACTACGATATATTTAACGTGCCCCAGTCAGCGTTAACGATCACCGATGATCTTTGAATAGCTGGCATGAAACCCGCACCTTTCTGTTATCAGTCCGACGCCTTACCAATCAGGTCACTCCAGCCGGTTTAACCTACTTATTAAATATACTAAATGATAACGAGGGCTTGTCTGAGTTCAACCGATTCCTTTTGTTACTTTTCAGGAGAAGTTGTAGTGAAGAAGCATCAAAGAAATATGATAGATTTTTGAAGAGAGATTATTATGCATAGTTTGGTGTAAAAGTTGGTGACTAGGGTAAGAAGCAAAAACAAAATGAGTCACCCTTGTGTAGAGGATTTGAGAAAGTGGTCAAAAGGCGTAGAAGTCATAGAAGTCTTTTTATTTTTGGAAATGAAAATTAAACGTTAAAGATACACATGAATCCCTGCTATATTTAGCAATAGTAACTGTTCTAATTACTATAACAAATATATTAAGCATGTCATTTACAATTGTATGATGCATACATTAGTTTGTGAATAATAAACGTACAGATATTTTGAAAAGAAATTCTTTCTCCTAAAATATATAAAATTTTGCCCATATATTTATTCCCACTTTGTGAAAAACCCTTATATTTTGATTGAGAAAACTGGATGAAATATTTGAAATCAGAGCACCAAATAGTATAAAAGTCACTCATTGCCATACAATCATTTTTTCATGTCCCGAATTTGGCAGGTAATTAATTACTTGCCTTAAGTAATTTCATTGTATATTTTAATTGAAGACGAAAAATGAAACAAACAAAGGGGCGGATATCTTCTGTTCTCCATCAAGATTATGCAGAAACGTTCAAAAAATAATTTTTATTCAAAAGAATTGCATTCGGTAAAATGTGATTAAACTTAAAGGAATCATTAGTCATGCATAAACAATTTTAAATTGTTATATGACCTCGTTAACAGTGCTGAAGAATCCTTTACTACGATAAGTTGAGGGGGTACAAAAATACGTATTATTCCAGAACTATTTCCGAAGTTTTAATGAGGTCACTTACACGCAATTAAACATTTTTCTTTACTGAATTTGTTAATAAGTTCTGAGGCATCTTTTGTTTTATGGAAAAATTCAACGACTTAACTTTTTTTGACAGAAACTGATTTGAATGAAAACGTAAAGTATTCTATCTTTAATATTTATGATCATCAACATGTATTCGAAATTTATTTATTTTTTAAAACTTATCTTCAATGATGTTAATTTATGATGAAAGTTGAAACAATATTTTCCTTTACAACATTCTACATTCAACGCTATATTTTTACCTTAACCTGTATAAACATTTGAATCAAATTACCCGCCTCAAATTTCACAGAGAAATTAGTATTGATGGTTAAGTTTATAATTACTGCAAAATTTTGAATGTTTAACGTTTTTGATCTTTCTATTTTTTGCGTACTGTAATATTTTGAAATTTTATGATTTAATTAAGATAGTTAAATAAAACAATGAATCTTTAAAAAATAGTAGGAAGTAAATTTGAGTTAGGATATAATGGGAGAAACAAATCCGGCAGGACACTAAGTGGAAATTTTACTGTATTACTTTTTTGCGTACACTTGATTTGCAGGGAACAGTTATAAATCGAGAAAATTAATTTATGTGACAAAAGAAAGAGTACAAATACCATAAAATTTTATAGGAAGGAAACTGATGCATTACATTCCTTCTTTTAAAGATATTTTTTTAGCTTCAGCTCACTTTTAATTTGTATATATCTTACAATCCGGTAATAAAAACAATAATTGAAATTTCAAAATTTTGGACCGTGGTGGCCTGTTAATAGACTCGTTGCTGGAGGCCTCCGGATTCGATGCCAGCTGGTCGAAGTTCCTCTATGTTTTCTAAATGTGACTGGTGCACGCTAAATATGTCGTGGTCACAAGTGCGTCAAGTACCCATTACAAATCAATACCTCTGGGGATGCTGGACTAGGATTTGCTGGACTATTGTTCTGGATCTAACCTTTTACATATTTATAGATGGTGCTTCATCTATCGTGTGCTGTTTGAGATATTCGGACTTCCACCACAATGGTTCTCCGTAAAACATAATTTATGAAATTTTGAAATGGGACAAGGGAGAGTGAGTTAGCAACAAGAAGCGGGATATCACGCATTTTTTTAAATAACAAGATACAAAGGCTTACTTCTTTATTAATAATGAAGTTGAAACTCTGTTTCTGGATGTTTGGATGTCTGGATCTCTGTTACGCTCATAGCGGTTATACCATTCGGCCGATTTTCATAAAATTTGCCACAGAATTAGCTTGTAGCATAGGAGGGAGGGGGGGGGGAACACCTCGAAGCGATTTTTCGAAAATTCGATTTTTTTTTCTTTTTTTATGATTTTATTTTTACCACCATTGGTGGATTTAATTCCTCTGCACCAAGCGAATTGCCATAACATGGACAAGTAAATTAACACAGCATATTGGCAAGAAATTCATCATTCTTCATTTGTAAATATACAGGCGACCAAATGATCTTTCCATTTTCTACTACGGGCAAAGCCGTGTGGGTATTGCTAGCATGTAATACAGCACGACCAGGAGAGGAGAGGGTGTATGTTGAAGTGCAATAGTTTACGGCTGAGAGATGAGGGAGCAAATATGTTGAAAAAAGTGAGACATAGTTTATGGAAAGCCCCTTATGTAAATTGCAACGAATATTCCTTCAGAATTCCTCTACTAGTGAAAAGTGTTGCATTTTTGAGAAACATGTACGTTTTTCAGGATAAGCCACCAAAAATAGTACTTTTGAAAGTAAACTGATTTTTTTCAAGTTCTAATGTAGATAAAAAGTTTAAGGAAACAATAAGTGAGAACGAAGTGAAGTTTGGCACTATAAAATGACGAAGGAAGGAATGCAAAACTTTGTGGATTCCATGTCTAAAAGAATGGATACTCTAATCAAACGAGAGGCGGCCCGAAAACATTATTATATTTGGTTTAGTTGCACTCTTCTATAATTTTTTCAGCTTCGAGTAACAACGTAAAGTTTTATTTTAACTCTGTTTTTCTTCTTTTTTTTTCGATGAGGAGCCGAAATTAATTCCAACTTCTGATAACATGAACATTTATTTTTTATAACATATTTTTATGAATTTAATAAATACTTGTGCTAAATAACTCAATTATGTCTTTTAATTAAAGCAGTTTAACAGTTTGAGAAAAAAAAAGTATCAGTTGAATTGGAAAACAAATGGGGTCTCATCCTAGAAAAAAAAGAAAAAAAAAACAAACCAAAAAAACCCGTTAGATTAATTACTAAAACTTACAGTACTTTTTTGTCCAGTACTGTTTTTCTTGATTCAAAACTACTGCATCAGATCATTTTGTTCTATGTATGAAACAGATGATTAATTTTGTTTAGAAAACAAGCATCAGTTACGTAATCATTCAACCTGCAACAGCCAGTAATTGTGATGCACGGTAAAGCAAAATATAGTTAATTCTGAACTCGCTGCGGAATGCGTATTAAGGCCATTGCTTTAATCCCCAATCAGTTTCTGCAGTATTTCCGAAAGATGCTTAAATTATTACTGCAAGTGAGCGGACTTTTCAGGATTTACCCATAAGTCATTATGAAAACTAACTGCGCGTTGAAATCCATCCTGCCTGACAGAGAGTAGTACCCTGGCAGGAAGCTCCCGAATTCGCCATCCGCATGTACCATCAATGCAGGGGAAAGGGAAATCATACCCTCAGGGCACTAAAAGCTATCAAATTCATTTGAAAGCTATCGTATTGAAAGTCAGATCATTAGCTAAATAGAAAACCTAGCAGTGGGGACAGTGTGTGAATGGTTTAATGGGATAGAAAGCATCGGTACATTAAAGCAGGGATTTTGAAAGTCACAATTTAAAAGTTTTCCTGCTCGGTTTTAATGAGGCTAAATATAGGAGGGGGGATTTTTCATATTTTTATTTACGCCGGTTAGGAATTTTTAGGGAAGATTTTTCCTTTAGGCTTAGAGGAACTTTTAGATTGTGCGTGTAATATGGTTTTAAAGAAGATGTCCCCATTCATGAGGTTGAAATGAAAGAATATAATAGGTAGGTTACCTCAAAAGAGCAACTCAGTCACAGCATGTTTGGATGTTCAATGCACATTAAAGCATCTAAAGGTAGCGTACCTTAAAAAGGAGGTCTGGAGGCACTTTTAAATACTTGCTTGAACTTTTCAGAATAGTTTGGAATATTTTTCACATTAAAAACAAGTCTGAAATATTAATTTAAAATCTAAGAATTTGAAGTAGAAAAGTAAGATTCGACGTTCAGGAAGTGTCTGGTAGACGTAAAATAAAATAAAGAACATGCTTTTCATAACTAGAAAATGTTTAAAATTCAATTTTCATGATTTTATCGATGTTAATAACTTAAATCCTCCATTAGAATAATATTATCCGAGTTTTGAAGCATGTCTAGATCTGCTGTTTGGATCAAGCGTAGGACTTCGTATTCATTACAATCTTTCCTGAGACATGCGTTTACTTTGGCGTTGTACCCTAATTAATATTCTTGATGTAGGGGAAATGTCGGGCAAAGTGAAATGGCTAAAATGACTGAGTTTTTTCAAAATAAACAAATTGGAAATCTGTTTTGAAAATTACAGTACAAAAAGAATCCTATTTTATGATAAAACATTCATTGAAACATACTTTTTTATTTTTGGCAGTAATTTGCAGCCTAAACAAAAAAGTGGAAAATTTTCACTTTTTTTTTCGTAGGGTAAAGTGAAAATAAAATTTTCTAATGAAATATTTTCGATTTGATTATAAAAGTATTTTTGATCAAAAAACAAACCTGTAAATAAAATGTTGTATGAAGAAATGAAAAGAAAATAGGATAATAGGCGAATATTTAAATTAAGTAATTAATTAATAAACGAAGAAAAATGAGTGAGAAAAAGAGTGAATAAATAAGAAAATAAGTAAATAAATTAATGAATAAGTGAATTACTAAAGGAATGAATGTAAATGAATTAATTAACAAAAAAATACGTAAGTGCTTTAGTAAATGTTTGAGTGAGTAAACGAAATAAGCTATTTCACTTTGCCCCGTCCACTTTGCCCCGCATGCACTCGACTACTTGAGCAAAATATTTAAAATGTAAATAAGCTTGATATTAACTAAAAAAATGTTCCACAGCATATTATAAGGTCACAATTAATATTCAAAATGTTAATAACAAGAACTTTCTAATTTTATTATATCAAAAATAATTTTTGACCTACAATAAATATTACAATAATACTATCAATTTTTTAAAATTGCCTGTATCATCTTATGCTTTAATCTAGGGTGGTATTTTTTCTCCTGATTGGAACAGACTACAGGTGCAACTACACTGTAAAAAAAATCTGTAAAATTTACGGAAAAAAACTGTCAGCCAGGACGCCAGTTTTCTTCCGTATATTTTACAGAAATCTTCCGTATTTTTATTATTTATTCAAGCTGATTTATTATTTTATGAAGATTAAAAAATGAAACTATACTTTTATAAATACATTTCAATATTTACTATACTACTACGAAATACATGTATACAAAGGTAAATTTCCTAATATGCCTCTGTAACAGATGACAAAAAAACATAATAATAAAATATTGATTAGGATGCAATGAAATGGAAGTTGCAAACGATTTAAGACTTACTCGCTTTAAATAAATATAAGATCAAAAAACTCGAGCACGAGAACCAAAATCCAAACAGGCGGGCGGAATTTCGAAGAAAAACAAAGTACGCGGTGAGGCGATGGTAACAGTTAACGCTTATAACCGGTTACAGATTCAAAAAAACAGAGAAATCCTGTATTTTATTACGAACAGTTTTTTTCTGTAAAAAATACGGATAACTTCTTCAAAATTTACAGTTTTTTTTACAGTGTACATTGTTAACATATTACCAAATAGGTGGCGCTAAACGCAGAGCAAATATTTCAACTTTTCACTTTGCCCCTCATTCCCCAACGTAAACATCATTTTCATCCTTTCCAGGAACAAAAAACGCATCATTGTTCTTCAAATGCTGGTTTAATGCACCGAAGATTCAGTCAACTTTATCTGAGTTAAATTTTCAGGTGGACCTTATTTTGTAGTTGCGTAGTTAAAACTCTTTGAGGCAGGGCATTTCGGTTGACGTTATTTCTGCTGAAAACAACTGACATAATGGCTTCAAAAATTGTTTGGAAAAAATATTGACTTAAAACTAAATCTCAATACCTCAAAGGGTTGAGTAGATCAATTTAGCGTATGAAGCTGGAGCAAAGTTTATGCATAGTTCGTTGTAGAACCTTTATTTTCACTTTAAAAAGTCTTTCTTTTTGATTCAAAAGCATAATGTAACAACAGTACACTTCTAGAACTGATGTGTTATAGTTGAGAAAAATTTAACTGGCAGTAGATGCAGAGAAAAATTATAATAAACAAAATCAGTTTTTCTATCAGTCATTTGTAGTTTTCTTGAACACATTACCAAATTCATTTTATTATGCGCATATAAAAACTATAAAACGGGCAGGCAATCTCCTAACACGGTTCAGTTTCTTCTAATGTAAATTTCACAAAAAAGTTTTTCAAATGAAGTTTAAATTTTAAAACAGTATTTATTATTCACTTAATTTCATTGTAATACAATCGCATTTGTATATAGCGAAGCCGTCGGAACCAAGCAAAAAATTTGTTGTAGCCATAATTTCGTTATAGAAACTTAAATTATATGCAGCAAAGCGTGAAAGGGAATTGAATCGATTACGTTACAGCCATAAATTCGCCAAAAACGACTTCGCTATAAACCGGCGTGACTATTTGGTAAAAATACTGTCAATCAGATCAACAAACTCACTAAGCAATGAATTTTTTGCAAACCTTTTACAACCCATAATATTAAAATAAAATTTTAAAACGCACAGTTATATCTAACTTTAATGTAATACTTCTCCGGAATTTTACTGTACTATTGGAAATCAAAGAATCAAATAGTGAAAATTGAGCAGTAAGTTTGTCATACTGAACAATTTACAAGCAATAAAATGAAACTGCTAAGTTTAAAAAGTTTGAATGTAATAATAATTATTTTATTACAATATTTCTCAGAAATTTTACTGTAGTTCAGCAAATTTAGTCCTTAAATTTATATTCAAAACCAAGCATTAAAAATAATTTAAATTTTCATGATATAGTAATAATTCGTACAATCAGAGATAAATTTTAGTTTCACGTCTACACTGAATACAGAATCATTATTTTTTAAATGACAGAGCTATTTCCTAAATACATATTTTTTCCGTGCTAAAAATAATTACATGTATTAAGAAAGACATATTAAGAAGGCATATTCATCTTATAAATAAGGCGATTCTGTAATGTCTATTTTCAGGTTTTTGATACAAAACTATGAAGAATATTCCAAAAGATAAAATTGCTTATTAAATAAACTCATTAAGTTTTGAAAATTGTTTTAAACTAAGAACTGGAACGTTCGATCGTTCATTGTATTTCCCGTTACATGTAGCTAAGAAAATAGAATAATTCAATGCATTAGTGCAACTTTGTTTCAGAAGATTCATAGTTCTTTAAAGGAGAAACCAAGACGTACAGCGGCAAATTGCAATTGAATGGAATTCTTAAGCCTTCGCGACGCAAGCATTTGAGTAATTTCAACTAATACTTTTCGGTTATATTTGCATTTAAAGTTATTTGTTGGAACGATGTTGGTATCAAGTAAAGATAACGCGGTTAAAAAAATTCATAAAAAATAGAAATGAAATTAGTGTTTATTTCTTTTGTCTAACTTTAAGTAATCATGTCTTTTAATAAAATGTTTTTTAGAACGTTATATACTTGAACCAATTTCGACGTAAAGGTCCAAATTTGTGATAAAAATTTCGTGCACGCATTTTAAAGCTTCCGTCTCTCTTTTTTTAATTAAAAATGTTCCGTCGAGAGTCGAAAAAGGAACTAAATTAATAAATGAAAGTGAAAATTAAATATGACGAATGAAAATACAGATTAAAAAAATAGTAGTTAAAAATTTCAAGACCTTCTTTTCTGTATTATTTCATTTTGAACTGTTAACAATGAACTGAAAAGTAAAAGAAAATGTTTTAGTGAACATAGCTTTTTTCTATAGTCATTTGAATTTTGTCTTTCGGTTAAAAGTGGCATTTCGTCACAAATTGAATGACGTTTTAAAGGTACAGTTGATCCAAGTTTAGTAGCCATCTCTGGAAGAGGAATTTGCTTCTTCCAAAATTTGGTCGAACCTTTCTAAAAATTTTAAAGAACGAAATGAACTATAACAAGAAGATCCAAACATCTAAGCATGTTTAAAATTCAGATGTTATTTCCTGTGATATATATTGAACTTCAGTTAAATTTCGTATCTTCACTTTAAAAAAACGTGATTTCCGCAGTTTCCGGGAGAGCATTTTACCTTTTAAAAGCTTCGTTTAATATCTAAAAGTTATAAAAAGAAAGGATTGAACATGTCGCTCTACGAGATATTAATTTTTTAAAAGAAAATCTAAGTTAGTGAACTTAAAAAAAATTGACAATGTTAAACTAATTTTAAAAAAAATACGAGATCCAAAATAACTCCAGTTTCTGGAGTGTAATGAAATGATTGCGGTTGACTTATATGAGAAAGAAAGACATGCCTTCAGTTAGAAATTAACAGAAACAAACAATCTAAATTTATAAAACACACTTGAAAAGATATTTTTTTAACAGTTTTTTAATGTTGGCTTTTAAATTTTGCAATAATTAACAGCAAAGAATTGTAGAATATTTTATTCAGATACAGTTAAAAGTTGATTTTATGCAGTGATTCTTCTAGAAGATTTATTTTTGTTTTATAAATTATAGAATTTCACAGTTCTGGTTTCATTAGTCCGAACGGAATGTTCTGAAATCTGAACTACGTCAGTTTAAAATGTTTTCCTTGATGGATAATATTAAATGCAAAATATTTTCAACATTCTTCTCTACTTCTAATTGTATTTAGTAATTTTATTTTGGAGTTCATTGAAATATTAATTTGCTAAAATGGTAATTTGTTTTTTGAGATATATGTCTACAAAACAGTTCTCATTGAATTGAAAAATTTTCTTTACTTGAAACTGTCAGAAATTAGTGGTAACTTCGAAAATACAAATTAAGTGGATGAAGATTTTTATTTAAGAAATGACGGTTCTGCTTATGAAGGATTGGTTCTTTGCAATACTTGATCCTGTAAAGTTAAATTTAAAATTCTTAAGAAAGTTACACTGCAGTACAAATTTTAACGGTATTAGTGTTGAGGACTATCTAACTATGTGCACTTTTATATTTACAAATCACTTACAGTTTCCTAGAAGTAGTTATTATTCTTCTCATTCTCACTCGACACAATTACAATTTAAAACAGATTGAGTGAAAGAAGGGGGGGAGAGAGTGAAAGAGAGGAGGGGGCATGTTTTTTTATTGCATTTTTTAAAATCTATTACTACTTTTTTTCAAGTCCAGAGTGTTTTTCCTTACATCTTTCAGTAAAACCTTTTTCCATTTTTCCATTTAAAGCTATAAAGAGATAGTAAGAGGGATAATCTCGAAAATATGATTACGTAAATGAAGATTTTTAGTTAAGAAGAGAAGGTTCTAAATATGAAAGATTAGTTTACTACTTTAATTGGTTCTGTAAATTTGAATTTAAATTTCTTAAGAAATTTAAACTGCAACACTCAAGAGTCACATATTTTAAGAGTATTAGTGTTGAGAATAATCTAAATATGCGTACTTTTATACTTACAAAGAACTTATAGTTTGCTAGAAATTCTTCTTTTCATTCTTACTCCATGCAATTACACTCTAACCTTGATTGAGTGTAAGAGAGACAGAGAGAGAGAGAGAAAGAGAAAGAAAAGCCTGAAATATCCTTTTTTCAGCACTTTCAAGTCAAACAATGCTGTTTTTTCAAGTCCTGAGTGTTTTTTTCCTTGAATTTTTTTAGTACTACTTTCTGAGATTTAGCGATTTAAGCCGCAAGTACATACGACTCGCAGAATATTTAAACACTATTTGCACAACTTTTGAGAAGGATTACATTCAGAGTTATTTAAAGGGGTTAAAAAGTTGTGACCCAACGGTTTCGAAATTCATATTCATTATTTTTTCATCATAAAATCACTTTAAAATTATATATCCATGTTTGTAACGTTATCTTCGCAGTTGTGAGTAGTTAGTAAATGTTTGGTTGTACTTTTTTTATTGATAAGAACATATCAACTTGTCATCAAAGACTGAGTTTAAAATAGCAACTGTTTGAAGGGCAATTAAGCTAACGGTTTTTTTTATTAGATGAAAAAATATTTTTGCAGCTTTTAGCATTATGTGTTTTTTTTTAGTTTGTCTGATTAATTATCTTCGCTCTTTTTTCATTTGAAATCATTCAGTTGGTATTCTGTATTTTATTCAGGATATTTTTGGTGCCCTCTTATTTTAGATATTCTAAAAAAATAAATTTGTAAAAATTGTACACTTAAAGAAAAATTTACATCATCACCATGTCGTATTATCGGAAACAACTTACTAACAAGCTCTCATTGTTAGGAAATTAATAACGTTACAAGGAAAAAATTAACGTTTTGTAGCACAAATGTACATATTAATGCACGTGTTTCGGAGTTTCAGGGAACCCCTTTTTCAATGAAAAATAGTGAGCTTTTGGAGGTAAAGATATCCGGTAAAGGTAATGAGAATGAACATCAGCAGACAGTTTAAATAGCAAAATGTATTTTTACGGGATTATTTGAGAAACTTAATGTTTTACGGTTTTTCTTGAATTGAATCGTGCAATAAATTTTGGCTCTGAGTTCCATTTGTCTTATTTCGTTTTTTAATTGCTATTTTTCTATTAAAGCTGTCTACTGTTCATTTTTGTTGCTTTTACCGGATGTCTTTACATCCAAAAGCTCACTGTTTTGCATTGAAAACGGGGTTCCTTGAAACCCCGAAAACACGTGCCTGCAGTTATCTGTATATTTGTGCTACAAAAGGTTGGTTATTTCCTGTTATTTCATTTATCCATATTTGCACAGAAATCTACTTTACGCTTTAAGGAGTTACAAGCGTATTCACGGCAAAAAATTCTCTCGTAGTCACATTTTCTTGCGCTGAAGAAAGTGGTACATTGTAACCTCAAAACTAACGGACTCAGGTTTTGTCACGAATTTTGATTCTTACATCGCTGGATTTTTAGTTCAGTATTGTTTAGTTTTCTTAAAATAGCTTAATATTTATTTTCAAACATAGAAGGCTTAAAAAAAAAGAGGTTCAATAACTTAAAATACTGAAGAAAAAAAATGTTTGTTCAGGAAACGGGACGTTTTTTAACAGTATACAATTAAAAATGTTAGAGGACTACAATGTTTCAAAGAAAAATTGGGACACACGTGTACCACGTTGACAATAGGTATAAATTTGTTTTTGCAGCTAATCACTGTAAGGGAAGAGGTGCGGAATTGAACTTTTTTGCGTTATCCGTGACTGCTGTATCGGAAGTAGAATTTCAAAGATTACTACAAAAGAGTGCCGCCCGCCCTGTCTGATCGTCAGAGGAGTCTTACTGCGATAGGGAGGTCCCGGGTTCGAATCCAGATTTGGGCATGAACGTACTTTCTCTCTCATGTCCTTGTCCTTTCTTTGAGTGAATGTGTTGTACTGTGAATGGTTGCCTAGCCTATAAACGGGTCCTTATGGCATGTGTGAATTGTAGAAGTCGGACTTCACACCATATTATAGTACAGTTGGAAAAGTGAAGCAGCGCACCCCGAATTGTCAGCCTAGCTGGCACAAGACAACAACAGCAATAACAAGTACAAAAGAGTTTACTTTGATGATCCTCATTGCAAATAGGTGCTAATTAGGTTTTGGCAAAAATATCTGTGAGGGAGTGGCGTATTTTGGTAATAACTTCGATTTTGGAACTTTTCTATGAAAAAAGTAACATTTTTGTAAGAGCTTTACTAAACTCTTTTTCTCTATGATGACCATGAACCTACAAGCAAGTTGTTTTTCAGAAAAGATTGCTCCATTTTGAGTGATTCTTCGAAAATCATATTAGACAAGTGTCTTTTTAAAAAACAAATGTGTATTTCATTTTTTCCCTTGAAGTATTTATTTTATCTTCTGATGATTTTTCTTTTAGCACAAAATTTTTTGTTTATTTTTCGAAAAGTTTTTTACTTTTTTAGGAACAAATATCACTAAAAAGGGCAACATTTAGAAAGACACTTTAGCGAAAAGTCCCCCTTCTTAGACAAAGTTTTCTTATCAAGAAGGTCAGTAAAGTAAAATGATACTGAAGAAGTTGTTTAAACAAATGTTGGCCAAATAGGTGAATGTAGCCATAACTGCTCAATTTCGACCTTACTCAATCAGAATCGGGAATCTAACGAAATTTGGAATTTAATCAGAATTTCACGTTTGGATATTTTTTTTATTCGGCAAAATATCTTTCATCAGAAATCAATCTAGCAATCATGCAATCTTTCCAAAAGCTACGTATTTGTATTGAAAAAGTGACAGTCCGATTTGACCTGTATTTGAAGTCATTAAAACTTGAATAGCGTACTTATGAGAGCAATTTTCTGTCCATTTTTGAGGCTAACTGAATGGTTGGGGAACTCCCATCAGGAACATTTTCAGTTAAGGTAAAGTACCAATAGTAGCCCCTTCAAGGTTTAAAGCGCACTAGTAGTGGCCGCAGTGAAGTGCATTTTTAAACTGTAGGTCTACAATATTAATTGTCCTCTTGAAACTCAAAGAACGTTTTATTGCTCAACGTTTTCTAACTCTTCCCAATTTCTGAAAATGCCAAAGTTTCAATTTGTTCAATTTTTATCAATTTTTTCTCAAACCTCAAATTTGATCCAACAGCGCTTACTCCAAAATCTGAAAATTTCAGTAGTGGCCATCTGACATTCTCCCATTCGAAGAGTTCCCATTTCTTTAAATTCAAATAAGTGATGAATAAGATTGAATCAATATAATAGTTACCTTAAGTATCAACAAAAAATCACATTATTATTGTTCATTTCTTTCTTCAAAGAACAAAAGGAAACTTGAAGTGACCGCTGTTGAAGCACTGGCCACTACTGGTGTTTTACCTTACTTGTTTTCAGTTCTTTATAAAAAATGTAAGTCGTAGTACAAATACTAAAATTAGAATTATATGCAGAGTATTTCAATTGTACTATATCAAGTCAGAGGACTGCGTTTGATGTAGATCTCGCCTGTATTTCTTGGAGTTCGGTTAGTTGACTGGTGAACGGAAATAAACTACATTTTCAAGTTGATTGATGAAAATACTCTTTGATTTTTGAAAGGGAACTACGAATGAGTCAGAACTAGGCAACATAAAGAACACATTCGCAGGAGAGCCCCGACGGGTGGCCACGGGAGGTTACTGTGACCTTCCAAAAATGTCCTTCTTCGGCAAATTTTACCTGACTGTTCGGAAAATTTGGAAAATATTTAAACGCTGGAATGTCCCTTTTCATTGGATTTAAATTATGTGTGCCTTAGGATGGTTCAAAAAAGAAAAAAAATCGAACTAAAGTCCAGGACACCCCTTATTTTTTTTAGACTTACTAATAGTTTTCTGCTGTAAAAGTTTTAGCTTTTTACTCAAATTTTAGGAGGGTGCTCAATGACCCCTTAATTTAACATTAGCCGTGGTACAGAAAATGCTACAAGTTTAGAAGTAATTTATTTCCCTAGCTGTTTTTTGTAAATAATTATTTTAATGCCATGTAATGCATATTGCTGGTGTATATTATAATATATAGCATTATGTTTTCAGTTCAATGTACTTTTTTACCTCCTCCCCATACGTATGAAGTTTGGGGGAAGGGGTTGAGCACCCTCTTTCATTTGAAATGTGAAGCTAATATTCTTCTAGCATAGTACTATTTACAAGTCTAAAAATATGGAGGGGGTGTCCCGTTATCTAGGATAAACTTTTTTTCTATGTATTTCTGAGCCACCTTAGTGTACAATACTCGTATATGGGTCATTCCATGTCAAGTGATCCAAAATTTGGGAAATTTTTTCCCTCACCCTTTTGTATTTCTTTGAAATTTGGTTCATCGGTTGTACCCTTTGAGGTAATTAAAAGTCCAAATTTTTAGATTTTTATCTCTATTATTTTTTTATTTATGACACTTTGATTTTTCGAAAAAACGTCTTTTTTTTCATGGATGCTTGAACATAAAATGGACGATAACTCAGCACCAAATATAGATAGATAGATTTGGTAAAAAGCATTTTAAAGTACATTAGTTGCTGTTTAATGAGATATTAAACATGACTAATTTCAGAAAAATTTTAATTAAAAAAAATAAAATTTTAATTTTAAACTTAAATTTCTCAGAAAAGGTATAATGAATTTAAAAAAAAATTCTCAAAAACTTGTGTGTTTTTTATCTTCATTTTTGCAAAGTTTCAGTTTGGGATCTTAATGGGATCATATTTTTATGAATTTTTAAATAAAATTTGACTTGTGAAATAATGACATTTTTCAGATTCTAACTAGTTAACTCCTTAAGACCGAGGCCGGCCGTATATGGCTTTGTAGCTTAGATCCGAGTCCGCCCGTATCCGGCCGAGTTCTGCGAATTCAGGGGTGGTGGGTAGAAGAAGACACCCTACTGCGAGACCTCCCCGAAGAAGACCCTTTCTTCTAGCCGATAGCTATTTAGCAAGTGATAGCGACAACTGCATGAATGGGGAGCTGCTAATGACTTGTTGTCGCTTGGCTTCCTCAAAAAATGAGAGAAGATGAATGCGTAGTTCGATTTCGTTTTAATTTCCTCCACTTCTAATCCTCACTTTTTTGTACCACTTTTTTAAAAATAAATTCTATTCTAGGATTTAAAATTAATGTTTTGTATAATTTTTATGATAATTCGTACAACATTAAAGCACAAACTTTGCAAATAACTGCATATACATGCTTCAGGGTTACAAGGAACCTCGAAACACGGGTGTGCAATTACTACTTGCAATATTTCGCCATTTATTAACCTTTTCTATTTTCATTATTTTTATTTTCAACCCAAATGTAATTATTTCTTTCCAGTTTTGGAAAATTAAAAGTAGTACTCAGCAAATCAGAGCTTGGAAGGCATCTAAACAGAACAAATCTGCCCAGAGCTTTAACTTGCTCGTGAAAATATACTGCACCCCACCACACAACTGTTACCCAAACAGTAGCGCCCCACAAAAAGTAAGATAGGAGGTCATAATTCCATAAGGACTTAAAACACACATAATATGTAAAAGTGTATGCATGGATCAACCAACTCCAGTATTCAGGTCGCACGGGTGACTAAAGAAAATGCCTTAGATACTGGTTCTCTCAGAATGGTCGAAAGAAAAGAATTTTGTTACGATATTATACAATTTACAAACTACCGTATTATCCACTTTACCTTTAGAGTTCAAAATTTTGAGTAAAGTGATATTTGCTAGCAATATAATATATATTTGCACTTATAAAAATTTAATCACAAAATAGCATTTTCTAATTTTCTTCTGAACAACATGTTATTCATTAATTTAGGAAATTCAGTCAGTTTGTCAACATGTAAGTTCAGAACCATGATTTACAAAAAAAAAAAAAAAAAAAGGTGAAAAATGACAATCTGCTTAAATCTTCAAAAACAGTTGTCTCTGAAGTGGGATAAACAGAAATTTCTAATGGCGCTAAGTCACATTGTAATATTCCTTTAACGATTGTAGTGTAACAAACACCAAAAAATCGGATTTAATTCTTTCCTAAATTCATTTAATTAATTTATAAAGACATTATCTCTTGCTTCCAGTAGCACATCCCACAACTTTGTTTCCTTGAAAATATAAATTAATTGTTCAATTCTTCAAACAAATTAAAGTACATATTTACTTCTGTATAAATGGCATTATTCAGGAAAACATCATCAGAATAAATTGTAGGGAATATTTTTTTAAAATCATGTCATACAGCATTTTACTTACTGATAAATATAAAGAAAATCTAAATTTGTGCTTCTACATCTGTTGCATTTACACTTTTAGCACTAATTTAGAATTAATTGACTTTTTAAGAGAAAACAAATGTCACCTCCTTCCCCCAATATGAAATTGTTGTCAATAATAATTAAGCGATTTCAGAGTTGCATCAAAACAAGAAAACTTTCGTTCCTTACAGATTTATCTATCTTGCATTTCTATGTTAAAAAGTTGTATGTTCTCATCTTTATCATATTCGATTAGCTAGTTAGATACGATTACCATGGCAACTTGTATGTTTGTGGGTTGGGGGGGGGGGGCAATTTTACCTTACTTTTAAAAGTAAAGAGGCCGTGCCCTCTCACTTTTCAGAGTTAAAAATTAACAATCGACTGAAAAATTATTTCTACTCGGATTGATTTTACGGATTAATTTATTTTGCGGGAATAAAACCAAAAAACTAAAAAAAAAAAAAAACTGAATTTTTCTTATGTTATTTCATTGGAATGAAGATTATAATTGGAAAAGTTCAGGGCCGGATTTGGAAGTGTGGAGGCCCCGGGGCAAACGAAGGAGTGGGGGGCCCCTAATCAGGGTTCGAAAAGATCATCATATTTTCGAAAATATCCGATACTTTGATATACAGTAGAAGACCATTATAACGCCGACCTATATAAAGCAATTCTCTATAAACCGTACAACTTTCCAGAAGTAAACAATAGGTTTTGAAGTTTAAAAAATACCTCTGTTTTGTTATGCAAACATAAAAATTGTTATTTTGAAACAGTTTTTCATCTTTCCATCTTAATCCAAAGCTTTTAAATGGAAATTAGTACCCCCACCCCCCTTACAGTAAACAGAAAATACCAGATGACTCTTGCAAATGCAGCTGTTATGCAAACCAAGAAGCTAGCAGAAGTGCAGGATAATGCACTTTCGTTTCATTGTGAAACATATTTATTTGTGAATAACTAATTGTAATGTTGGTGCTTTAATACTCATTGCAGATAAAATTCATTCAGAAGTGCTAATATAGAGACATATTCTGAAAATTAGTTTCAAAATTTGTGAAATGATCTATATAACGCAAAGACCTGTATAACGCAAAAGCTCTGGTCCCAAGGTGTGCGTTATAATGGTCTTCTACTGTATATCCGAATATATTGATATATATGTATATATCCTATATTTTCGACCCGTGAAAGCTAGGATCTTTTGTAAAAATTTTATTGTGGAGGCCCCGGGGCAGTGGCCCCGCCTGCTCTCCCCTAAATCCGGCCCTGGAAGAGTTAGTCTACGGTGGCTATTCATCCCAAATTTTGACGCCAAACTCCATTTTTATCTGTCATTTAATAAATAATGTCAAAATCCAATTACATAGGCTAGTTTTATTTTTAAAAAGAAAAAAAAAGGGGGGGGGGGGAAATAAATAAGATTTCGTGGCTTCCCCACTAACCATTCTCTTAACCCCGTTTTTTGAGGAAAAGATTTCTTTTTTCATTATTACTCTTGAAAAATTTTCTTTCTATTATTTTCTTTTAACATTTCTTTTTTTTTTCTCCTGACTGGGATAGCTTTTATTACTTGTTCGTAGTATACTCAGAAATGGAAAAGAGGACATAGGGGATTTCTTCCAAATATTTGAAAATATTTTCAAAAACGTTCTTTCAGTAATTATTCTCATCAGTTTGTGCAAATTTAATTGATTGTAATTGGAAAATTTAAATTATTGCATAATAAATCTTAAGCTTGTGCTTGAACTGTAATATTCTTATTTATGATTAATATATTTTTTTCTTTGTTTACCTTCTCTAAAAAAAAAAAAAAAAAAAATCAAGATGACTGATATGTATCTCGACATAAGTTTGAATGCCATCAAAGATACCATTAGAGCAAATGTGAAGAAGTCCGCGCGCCCGCAATTAGCAAACAGAAGAACGGAAGAGGAACGGTCGAGGGGTCTTCAGCGTGGACGGTTCCATTTCTAAAATAGCTTAGGCGAAAAAGTCAGGACTTAACTGCGGCAAAGTTTCCCCCCGGCTCGGTCTTAAAGAGTTAAATATGGGGTTCTCTTACTGGGGATGGTCTAGTAAGTAGTAATTGATCATGACTATGCTTGAAATGAGCTCACATGAATACATGAATTTGTAGATTAGTACCCCCCCCCCCCCCTCCGCCACACAACCATTTTTTGTCTTTTTTTCAAAACTTTTCAAAATGTAAAAAAAAATAAAAATAAATAAATAAATAAATAAAAACCAAAATGAATAGTAAACTTATTAAAAATTGGTAAATGTTTTTCTTTAAAATAAGAAAAAGTCCCCCCCCCCCAGACCACCACTTTTACTATTTTTTTTTCAAAACTATTTTCAAAATGTAAAAAATAAATAAATGAATAAAATAAAACAAAATGAATAGAAAACATATTAAAAGCTGGTAAATGTTCTTCTTTAAAGCAAGACAAAGTACATTATCCCCTCCCCCACTCATCCACACATACGATTAGCACTATACTAGTATCACGCCTCACCTGATGTTTTTTTTTTTTTTTTCAGACCAAGTGTTTCCTTTTCAATCCGAACTTTACAAAGTATACTTGATTAATTCACTATCTGATAAGGAAAGTTATGATTCATTTCATCCCTTACCCCTGCACCAACTTTCAATTTTGGAGGGAGGAAAGAAATAGTTTGCCCCAAGATCATAGCAAAATAGGAGTGTTTCCCCTCGTGTTGTTTCATTCTTTTCACACTAAACTAAAAATAAATCTAAGGATCAGATCATATGTCTGTCCGCATAAAACTAAATGTCTTTCTACAACATTTGGAGTGCAGCTGTTTTCTTTTCTTTAAGGCTAGCTTTCTTTTAATTTCAGTTGTAAAGGAGAGCAATGCAGCGAGATCTATATTTGCATATATTAAAAGCAGTTATAGATCAAACAAATTTTGCTAGTTTGAGCATAACCTTCCATGTTGTTAAGTTTCATTCCAGATTGCCTCCCCCTCCTCCTCCCCCTCCCCCCTACCGTCCCAGTTTCCGAAAGAAAAAAAAAGCTGTAAATGAGTGGTTCTATTTGTCTGTTAAAGTTTTTATGACCCCCCCCCCCCCATTTATCACTACTGATGTTTTGCAGCGTGCGTCCCAGTTTATTACGGTTATAACTCTTACGTGCCAGCTTTTTTTTTTTTTTTTTGAATACTGTTTTGAAAAAAAAAAAGATAAAATGTGGTTGTGTGGCGGAGAGGGGGGGGGGGGTACTAATCTACAAATTCATTTCAGCTCATTTCAAGCATAGTCATGATCAATTACTACTTACTAGACCATCCCCAGTAAGAGAATCCCATATTTAACTAGTTAGAACCTGAAAAATGTCATTATTTCATATGCCAAATTTTATTTAAAAATTCATAAAAATTAGATCCCATTGAGATCCCAACTTGAAACTTTGCACAAGTGAAGATAAAATACACACAAATTTTTGAGAATTTAAAAAAAAATTCATTATACCTTTTTTGAAAAATTTAAGTTTAAAATTTAAATTTCATTTTTCTTAAATTAAATTTTTTTGAAATTAGTCATGTTGCATATCCCATTAAACAGCAACTAATGTACTTTAAAATGCTTTTTACCAAATCTTTCTATCTATATTTGGTGCTGAGTTATCGTCCATTTTATGTTCAAGCATCCTTGAAAAAAAGAGGGTTTTTCGAAAAATCAAAGTGCCATAAATAAAAAAAAAATAGAGATAAAAATCTAAAAATTTGGACTTTTGATTATCTCAAAGGGTACAATCGATGAGCCAAATTTCAAAGAAATATAAAAAGGTGAGGGAAAAAACTTTGGATCACTTGACATGGAATGACCCATATCGGAAAAACTTGAAGCTCCAATCGGCAAATTAAGAATTTATCCTTTACAAAAATTTTAATTTCTGGTAGTCCCTGGACATTCCGAAATGTTCCTCATATTTAACAGAACTGTGTGGTTTTTAAAATTGTTTATTGAGACAAGGTGAAAACATTTGCACATCAGAGTTTTGTGTTCTCAACTTTGCATCGAAAGCTGAAAGAAAGCTATTAACGAAAGGAAACTGCTTTCAACTTATTCCATTTGTCATAGTAATGGATGCTAAAAACAATTTGTTATAAATTTCACCTCCCATGTAGCAGATATATAAAGATGATATCTATAAGAATAAAGCGGATGGTCAAAATGTGTTACTCATTCCCCCCATACGCACTGAATTACTTGGGTAAAAAACAACTAAGCTTGACTTCCTTGATTTCTTGTTGGAAGGTTATATTCTGATGTAAATATCTTGTGCGCATCACTTTTGTGTGTGTTTTACATGAATTTGGCGCATAATTGAATTTTTGGATGATTTTTCTCTCTTTCTCTCTCTCAAAAAAAAAAAAAAAAAAAAAAAAACCTCCAGATTACATTTAGAGAATTCAGCGGATCGCATGTGACCAAGGGGCTGCAGATACAGCATCGTTGTTGCAGATATTCTTAAGTCTTTGAACTGATTTCGCACGTCCATGGTTATCTGCCTACATAAACTTCATAGGGGAGGAAATCAATGGTGCCATTTGCCACCTTGTCTCTGGTAGAAAAGAAAACGGGATTTTATTCGTGAGCAACTAGTCATAAAGTTGAATGTTTTGTACCCAGTTATTTTCAGGCAGTAAAGCTTTACATTTAAGTCTCCTACAAACGAGGCAACTTAGTTGAATTAACTTTTTATTAACTTTATCTGCAAGTTTGTCTGCACTCATAGCTTCAATGAGATGAAATCTGCGTCCATCTCGGTTATTCACTAATCCAGGCTGATGAGTTCTAATAAGAACGAAACTGCAGTCTCTGGATGTAATAACCGGGCTCTCAGGTATATTGCATGTATCCTTAGCCTTGGCTTAAGGGCGGTAACTTACTGCCCAATATTTATTAATCTTGACACGTAAGTAGGGGAGACCGGGGCAAGATGACTATGATAAAAAATTTTGTGGTTTATTCATTTATTTTTAAGGATAGTAAAATTAATTTAACATGAGCTGTTAGAGTAGTCCTTTGAAGTATTAAATATATTGCCATTTAATTTTTCAAATAAAAATAACGAAGGATATTTTTATTTTTTCATAACCTTAACAAATCGTCATCTTGCCCCAGCACTGGGGCAAGATGACTTTGACCTAGGGGCAAGATGACAACGTTGAAAAAGGTTGAATATATTTTATGTTTTGAATATGTTACCTAATTTTACAAATGATAACTGTTTCTACATCTTACTAAGTATCAAATTAAGCGTAATGCATTGTAGCGTAATGTTCAAGTGTTATGTTGTGCAGCTAACAATAGACACAAATAAAAATATCATTTTCATGATTGGAACATTCCTCATGTCACCACTCTTGGCTTTACAGCTCTGAATCCATTCTTCTGTTGGAGGGTCTCAAAATTCCACTTTCCAAGCGTCTTAGAACACTATTCTTTGAATTTGATGCAACTGCATTGCTTGACATGAATACGGGCCCACAGTAATAGATTTGGGCCTACAGGAACTTGGTCTGAGTTTTTTTTTTACTCCCTTTTTAGCTTCACGAGCTTTTTTTCCCTGTTTTTTTAAATAATTCTTTTTTTTTCTTCCGCTTTGCTCCTTGTTTTGACATTTCTTTGATGGGTGTGCTTGTAAGAATGAACTTCTGTTTTTGTTTTTTCGCATTGTGTTGCCTTTGGAAATGCATTGAAATCAAAAACACTAACATGCTTCTTTGGTGTATCGGAATCAGCATTTGCCAAGGGCACCCATATAGGGGGGCAAGGGGGGGGGGCTCTTAGAAATTAGAATTTTTTTGCTTTTAGTACTTTTCTCTTTGCAAAAATGTAAAAACATTTCTTTTCCAGCTGTTAATGAATAAATTATAAAAAATGTCAAATTTTTATGACTCGAATCTGTCCTAAAAATCGGTTTCCATGGGGAAAATATCCTGCTAAACTATGGTTAAAATATTTGAGCCCCCCTTACAATTTTGCACATAGGCGCCCATGGTATTTCTCATAACTTCTGCTTCGTCTGGAGGGTTTATATGTTGGTTTTTTACTCCCAAGGTCAGAGGATTAGCACTATTATTCTCAGTTTCAGAGCCAACAACGTCATAGTCCGCTAAAAAACAAGAAAATTATGAGACTCGATACCTCATTCTTTAAACTCTTTATCGGCATTTCCAACTGTAGCTGCTTTGAAGTAAGCGGTGCTCAAAAGCTCACCAATACTTTTTTTCTGTGTTAGTTTGTCCTCGATGAATGACCATAAAGTTGTTACATGCTTGGTTTTTAATGGGCAGAAAAATGACGCATCAGGAGCTAGAGACGATGCGATGTGTGAAATGGCAACCCAACCACGATAATGTTTTTTTCACTGCAATATAAGATATCCTGCAAAGCTATGTGAGATTTATGATGGTCAATAACCAGCAGAGTAGGAGATTCTTTGCTTGGTTTAATTCATTCAACTAGTTATTTGGTCAACTAGGTTATAAATAGCCCCTGGTCACCCGCTTTCGAACGATACCTACCTTGATTCAATGCGTCCTTTAACCCCAGAGGAGAAGCGCAAGGTCGGGTGGACAAACAGACAGCGTTTACAGGAATTTAATAAAATAAATTCCGAAACACGGGGAATAGGCAAGCTCGTCATCTTGCCCCGCGTTGCTGCTCGTTATCTTGCCCCAGAATGCCTGTTCGAACGGATTCTTCTCCATTGCCATAACAAAAGGCGATTAATTGACATTTATTCATGGTAATAGGTAGTATTTAAACTAAGTTACTCATAAATACTCAAGAGACACGATATATCATATATGTATATGCAGCAGAGCTTATTTACACATGCATAAAAGTTATATCGTGGCAAAGGTAAACAATCAGAGCTTCAGAACTAACACAAATATGGCGATTTCAGCGTTTCTATACTATTGCTGAACAAATAGCGGATATGAGAGCCAGTAGCATGCAGTTGATGCAGTTACATAGTTTAAAACGGAAAAATTAAAGTGTTCGTCATCTTGCCCGACTCGTCATCTTGCCCCGGTCTCCCCTACAAGGAATCCAAAAAATCCTTGACGCACTTTCAAAAATCATAGAAAAGCAAAGAATTGTTTTTATGGTGATTTGGGTCATAATACTTCACAGATTCGCAAATACGTCATTATACTTTACAAATATTTTATGAAGTCGTAAAAAAAACGAAAAAGGAAAAGAAGAAAAAGGAAAAAAGAAAGAGTGTAATTATAGATAATCGCTGTATCGTCACCAGGGGCGTGCAGAGGGGGGGGGGGGAGATACCTGTTGGATCGGGTCCGAGCCTAAAGGGGGGCCTGAAATTTTTAAAAAGAATGTCAAAAATATGTAGGGACTTAGGGGTAAACAATATGGAGAGAGGCCCATAAAAGTCATTTGTGGCGGGCCCCAAAATTTCTCTTCACGCCACTGATCGTCACATTAAGAAAATTAAGAAAAACAAACGTCATGTGAGGTGTTTTTAATCATGTTATTCAACAGAAAGTAAGACGCTTCTTTACCAGAGTCCCATGTGTGTGTAGTTTTTGGAAATGGGATAATTTGAGTACCATTTAGATGTGGTTCGAGCAACATACGATACACACATTGAACTGCATCAATGAAACGTAATGTTTTCTGTTTAATAGAATGATTAACGCCTCACATGACGCATCTTTTTCTTACTGTGACCATACAGCGATTACCTATAATTGCACTTTTTTTTTCTTTTTGTCCTTTTTAATTTTCTTTACGATATCATTAAAAGTTCTTGAACCTATGAAGAGTTATGGCGCAAATAGGATATTCATACGACAATTTTTTGCTTTTCTATAAATTTTTAAATGTGTAAAAGATTTTTCCGACACCCAGTAGTTTTGCATGCGTTAGTGTAAATTGCTGTATTCATCGGTTTTATTAAAAGCGTTGGGTCAAAAATTACTATCTGCAATACACTAAATCGTTTGTTTCTTTGAAAGACCTCTAGAGTGTTATTATTCGCTCGCAGTTCTAGAATTTGAGTACGCATCCTAACGGTGATTAAATAAAATAGCTAAAGCGGTAAAATATTTCAGTTTTGCGTGGACGAGGCAGATGTCTCATTGGACAGGTTCAACAAAAGTGTATTGATCCTTTCCTATCGTTCATCAGAATTCCGAATTAATTTTGAAAAAAAAAAAAAGTTTTTATCTCATTTTTTCCCAACAGAAATATTCAAAGTATGCTTAAATGAATGATAACTTCCATGCACTTTAAAGTTAACGAAAGTTTAAACTTTAAGTACGAACTTGGTTTTTTTATGTTTCAAAAGTTCAGCGTAATTCTTATAAGACAATTTAATTTTATAATCGTCTACTGCCCTAAGACAATTAAATGAATGTACTTTTTATTCATGCTTCTAAAAATAGATGACGATGATACGAGTAATGATGTCAATTACTTTCAAATCGTAATATATTATTAACGCGTTAAATAAAAATATAGGAGACTGTACTTCATCTTTTAAATATTTTCAGGTTCGCAACTTTTTTGTTCACCTGTGCGAAATTACTTGTGCTTTGTTTGTTTTTATTGCCTCAGTATAGATAATAAGGAATGATGATTGTGGAAAAAAAAAGTACATTAGCGTTTTCAAGCATTCATCAAACTTGAAATTAAACAAAACATCGAAAAATGAACTAAAGGGAATTTAAATATCGTGTAATAATATGTACGAAAAGCACTTTTAAATTATCAAAAAACTAACAAATGACGATGAGATTCAGTTAAGTTAATGGCATCAAATAAATCAAATGTTTTACACCAACGTAGACACAATTCTTGACCCCAAATTTCGTTCTATTAGCAACCATTCCTTGACGCATTTACGTTAATTTTGACTTCAAAAATCAACAAACGCGCTGAAACTAGTTTGAGTAACTTCCTTAGGCAGACAGAAATTAATTACGATAGTGTTACGAACCCACAGATACAAACGAAATAAGCGGAGAACAGAAGATAAAACCAAAACACAACACTTACTTCAGCCACGCTTGAAGCTTGCCGCCTTTCCGGATCGCGTTGTTCCAGGGAAAGTAGGAGAGCGCCGAATTCGGAGAGAGCTGTAGATTTCCTTCTCCGCTTCTCAGTGTGAGGTTTTCTTGGAGAAGATACTTCTCCCTACGCTTTCGTCCACTGCCAAGAGATGGCGCTACATTGCCTAAAAGGTGTGAGTAGGCGTGTCCACGAAGATACGTCACAGTGGGTTGGACAAACTCGCGGTGAGAAAAGATAGTAATGGCACGCAGAAGGGGTTGTCAGATTTGGGCCAAAGTTGGAGAATTTCACGTCATTTGCTGCAAGTAAAAAATAAATAAAAAACGAAGGAAAAGAGGCGCAGAGAATTTTTCTTTTGTGTAGGTTAAAGGACACACGCGACAAAAGAAAAGTTCTGAATTTGTTATCTGGAAAGTTTCTGAGTAAAAGGAAAACTTGAAATACTATAATAATTTTTTAAATAACTCTTTAATTTATTGAACATTATTCTGTTTATATTAAAAGAACAAGAAGTTAAAATAGAAAACATAAGATTCAATACATTTCAGTTTTATTTATTTGTTTTAATCAATACTTGTGCTGACATAACTTGCAGTAAGCAGATGAGAGGAGAAGTGGAAAAACGTCATAAGAGAAAAATAAAAGGGTATTCAAATTCATAGCAATAAAGTAAGTTTGTTTTTAGCAATATAACCGAAAGTTTCTTTTCCTTATAATATCTCCTCCCCCACCCAGTTCTTTTTTCTCCTTATCCAGGCATATATCATATGTTTAACTGCTAACTACTACACTATAAATTTAGGCCGCATAAAAAAAAAACTTTTTATTTTAAATCAGTGCAATTCCGCACTGCTTACTACAATAATGAAATGAAATTTATGCATAATGTTTTACCATTTTAGGGTTTGTTTAAATTTATTTGCTGGACAAACGTTAAACACGTGGATTGATTCATGAATACGCGGCTTTGATAAATAATTACACCGGTGAACACACTATATTACGGTAAAAACAGTTAACCATGTAGAAGTTAAAAAAAAAGTCAGTAAAAAAATTGCAAAATATTAATTACACAAAATTATCTGTTAAAATAATAACCGGTATGTCTTTTGGCTTCAAATATCATGGTGGTCCCTTTTAAGGATTTTTCCAGATAAGGAATAATTAAAATGTTTTCAAAAAGTAATATTAGGTCTGAAACTTCTTGACCTTGTGTGTGTGTGTGTGTGTGTGTGTGTGTGTGTGTGTGAGAGAGAGAGAGAGAGAGAGAGAGAGAATCCGTTTAGAATTTTAAGTTAAAAAGAAGTAGCTTTCATAATAAATTGTAAATCCTTTAACATTAAGAAACTTCTTTAATGATAATTTGAAATTTAGTTTTATCCTCTTGGAAACAAAAGCAATTTGAGGAAAATGTTTGAAAATATTACCGTATCAGTATGATTTATTTCAAAAACATATTTTTAAGACAAAACAAATTTTCCTTAAAAATTGGTAACTGAAAAATTAAGGAAATGGTTTAAACCTAACTGTCTGTATTTCGAAAGCAGTACAGCACACATTTACAGTGACTGGATTGTGATTATCGTCATCTAATTTAAAAAGCTAATTTACCATTTTCCCACATAATTTGGTGTTGCTGAAATATGGTACCACTTCGTTCTTCATTTGTGAATGATGCAAGCAAAAAAAAAAAAAAAAAAAAAATGTAGTAAAACTTTACGTCATCCTTCGTAGCCAGTAAATTGAGTTTTTTGGTGCAACACACCTCTAATTTTTTAACAGTTTATTTTTTGTTGCATAGAAACGAAATGAAGCAAAGCGATTAAAAATTTCAAATAAAATGGTAAAATAGAGAAAAATTACACATATAGTCGTTTAGGATAATCTTGAGTGATGTGGGTTTACTTTGTATGGCTTCATATTTTTTAGTAATTTGTCTTCAAATAAATCGTTGAAGACCAAATGCTATGCACTCTGCTTGCAAGGTTAGAAAGCAATTTTCTACTTTCATTTTACAAAAAATGTTAGAAACGTTGGACGCATATCATTGTATCATCCAATAATTCTAAAGTTTGTTATTTTGGAGCTACTATTAAATGTTAATTTGAAGTTGTTGAAATCTCTCGTTCACTACCGTATAATATTCTACGTAATACAATAAATTATAGAAAGTTTGAGATGCTGTGAAAGACAAATGACAATTTTTGAAACATTCTTAACATTTCTTCATCTAACAAGATAACTTTGAAAATTTTGAACAAATTTGTTTTAACATATCATTTTTCAAAGGTGTTTTTTTTCTTTTTGAGAGGGAGAGAGAACACCATAATTTTCACAATACACTATAAAACTTTATAAAAAAGGTATCATTAAAAAAAATTCCACCGCTTTCGGCGGAAAATAAAAAGACAATTCACAATTTGGTTGTTTGGTCAAGAATCCTATTTGTTCTGTTTTTTCTATTGCGAATTGCTTTAATTCCTAGCATCCCGAAATTGATACCCAAAGGTTGGGGATGAAAGTTACTCAGAATGCCAGTGCATCGAGTTTATATTGAGAAATAACTAAACCCATGGAAAAAAAATATATATTAGATAATAATGGATACTAGAAATAAGTATACCTATGAAGGAACTAAATTCCAAAATTGCATTGACACCATCAGATCATTATATTTGCTTGATCAAAAAAAAAAAAAAAAAAAAAAACGAAATCAACGTAAAAGTAAAAAAGATACTATTTTGGACAGGGACAATATTAATGCCAATATGTTTTTTTTTTTTTGGTTACGTTACCAAACCAATATTAACAATATTGAAAAAATATATTTTCAATACCTGCAGTGTATTTCTAATGTTTTCCAAATCTATCTACATTAGCTACAG
Organism: Uloborus diversus; assembly: GCF_026930045.1. Taxonomy (NCBI): domain Eukaryota; kingdom Metazoa; phylum Arthropoda; class Arachnida; order Araneae; family Uloboridae; genus Uloborus; species Uloborus diversus. The sequence continues at coordinate 142,985,788 of NC_072732.1, forward strand.
CCTGCAGAAAAGAAAAAAAAAAAAACTTTTATCTTCTTTTCCGAAAAACAATTTAAAAAAAAAAATCAACGAAAGTAAAGTCTTTAGATAAACATATATTTTGCCATTTAAACACAACCTGTCGAAAAATTCGCCCGTACAGAGAAAATCTTCCTCCACCCCCGTGTGTTGTTCGAAAGCGCGAGTGGAACAGAGAGAAAGTAACTTTCCCGGAGTGTCTCTCCCTAAGGGCCGTGGAAGCCCGTTTCCAGGGCTTTGCACTTCGTCCCCTCTTCTGCCTTGTAATCGGGAATATTCTGTCAGCTGGAGTGATGGTTAAATGAGGGAAATCCGCTTTCGTTTAAGATAAATATTGGACTACCCGTCAGAGCGGCAAGTGGGAAATCCAACCTGGGAGTGGGTATTGTCAGATACTTCGAAAGGAAAGTTGTGAACTTTTTATTTGGAGTCTTCTCTGGATTTGTATGGTTCTATCGGATGAGGGAGATCTTGGAGGAGGTCTTGATTCAGGAAGGAGGATATTGTTCTTCCGATTTTTAAAAGTCCTCGTGACCACCAGTTGTAAATTTTTGGGAGGGTGGAAATTTTCAATATGCCGAATAGAACTACTACCAATTTCACCAAATGATGGTAATTTTGCCGAATGGAACTCCACATTTTTTCCGAAAGATAACAATTTTTTTGAATCGTCAGACAAAATTTTGCCGAATAAAGAATTTTTTGGAAGGTCACAGTGACCCATTGTGACCTCCCATCGGGGTGATCACAGCTTTGAATGCTTGAAGTCACACGTATAGTTAGCACACTTGAACGTAATTATTACAGTATTGCGACAGATAGACAGGTTATAAAAGCTAATTTTGGCAAAGGTATTTGAAATTAGAAAACTTTTCTTTGTACATAATTAACAATGTTAAATTTAACAGATATTGGGATGACGTACTTGAAAATTTACAAGCAACCCACATGAGTAAACATTCAGTTTCAGTATATACAGAAGAAAATAATTGTAGAAAGTTTGACAATAGAACAATTATGCAGAACTTATGATCCAGATCTGACTAATACCGGGATAAAGATTGTCCAAGCGACTAAACCATGCCTTTGTGGCTAATTATTAAAGCCAAATCACACCGAATTATTGTAGAAACTGTGAGAAATACATGAAATATACCAGACCGCCTGGTTGTCTTAGTATATTGCATGTAACTCTGCAGTAGCCCTGGCTTATGGGCGGTAACTTACTACTAAATATTGTGAGAAATAGTTTGGTAGGCTCCAAAGTATATTTCCTGGTTCCTGAGATCTTAGAACTTTTGCTAGACTTTGCTTGTGGCAAAAAATGTAAATTCGTTAGGTTCCAAGATGGTAAATTTACTATGAATTATTTCTTACTCAGTGAATGATGTTTCAAATGCATGCTACTCATTACATTAATTCTACTGTAATGGAGAAAGGTGCAGAAAAGGAAATAAAAAGTGTGGAGATTCCGAAACATATAACTTTCGAAGCTTCTTCATTTAAAGTAAATGGTTGTTAACTACAATTCGGTTTCCCAAGAAAGAAAAGAGATTCTAGAAAAAGTTAATATTCGACTATGCACTTTTTAAAAATTGCTTGCTTTTCCTCAATTTTATAATAACTTTTTTCAGTCTCAACGATTGGCCTTAGCATTATATACTCCCATTTAGTAAATGTAATATACTTTTAACTATATTTTAAATCAAAAAAGTGAACATTAGATGAAAAGAATGTTCTAAAAATGATGCAATCTTGTCTTGCTGAAGGGTAAAATGTATTTCTACAGTAAAATGAAACAAAATGTTTCACTGAGTTATACAGGTGTAGCAGCATCATTGCCTCTCGTTGTATTTTACGGTAAATACAACTTCAGTCTTAGTTAAATTATTTGTGTACAGTCTATATTGCACTTTTGTACTTAACTGTTCAATCTACAGCTTATTAAATATAATTTCGCTTTCTTTTACTTAGAAATTCTTCTTATATTTAGAAGTTAATGTTAAGTTTTTTTTAACTGGTCAAAATTAAATATAAATCAGTTCAAATCAAGAAATAAAATATGGAAATGAGGAGTCCTCGCCAAACTGTTTCAAACAAAACAATATTTGTTCAAATCGGATGATTAACTTAAGTTATTAAACGGAGGGGAGGGGGCGGACGACAGACCGAGACAGACATTTTTCCCGTCTCAAAACCTTTCTTTTAAAATTTTCATTTTTCGATATAAATATAATCATTTATTTATTTTTAATTTTTTTGTTTATAGTTTTAGTTTAACGATGTGTTATGCCTTTTTTCATGCTTTTTTCTTTTCTGTTAAGTCAATAAAAATACAAGCAGAGAAATTACCTACTACAGAAACTAGTACGGATGCAAAAATGAAAAGCATCTCTTTGTAAACGACTCAAAAATAATAATCTATCGTTACCAACATTTCTGTTACGTAGTTTTAAATATTCTATTATATTTTAGATCTGACTTTGGCGAGTATCAGATCCAATTTATCTAAAATGAGTAGATAAAATGCATATTTAAATTTTAATTAAAACTCTTTAAAAGAGTTTTGTTACGATTGAATATTTTTTCAACTAATAAAAAGTTTTCTGAACCAAGAAGTTACATTATGTAACTAGAGAAAATCAGATTTTATATCCTATCCCGGAAAAATATTTCAGAGATAATAATGAATAAATACATTTGTAGCTTGAAGATTAAATGAATCAATTAATCAACGGTTTTATGCACAAAAATTGCAAATTACTGCAGACACGTGTTTCGGTGTTACAAGGAGCATATTTTCAATGCAAAAAAGTGTGAGCTTTGGGTGAAAAGTTGCATCAAAATGTTGGTTAATTGATTCATTAAATTTCAGAGACACTTACATCAAAATGTAACGAGTTACTTATAATGATTTTTTAAAATAAAAACTTGAACAAAAATGTATTTCATATTATATAATTAAAAAATGTGCAACAATTTTATAAAGTGCTGTATTTATTTACATTTTATATCAGTTTTCTTTTTTACTTATATGAAAACTAATTCCAAATAAAAGAAAAAAACAAAAAAAAGTAGGCTTTCTTTTAATGTTACCCTTACAGTAATAGTCAGTCTTACACACGCCTGCAAGATTCTAACCTTCAACAACTGCTTTGATGCACCGTGTCGCCAAACACGTGTGGATTTCCCATGCCTCGGGCAAGGCTTGTCACATAAAGGTTTCCGGATGCCGGATTTTAATCGTCCTGCAAGGACCTGTCAGTGTGAGTGATGATTAAATAAGGCAAATCTTCTTCCAGTTCAAGGTAAATATTGTACTGTCCATCAGTGTTAGGCCGTTGATCTTGGGGGGAGACCTTGGAAAATATGTTGTTAGTGACCTGAAAAATAAGTTTGACGAATGGTAAATATTTTCGGGATACGTTGTGGAGAAACATATCACAATGAAAATTAAATAAAATGTTATTCTGCAGCGATTGCATTTTTTTAAAAGAGCTGTTTTTCATTGGTTTTTGTCCGTTAAGTTTTTATAGTTATTAGTCTTCTTATTATTTAACCCCTTTTCTTAAAATTAAATAAGCAAATTTAAATAAGTATTTTGAGCACAGTTTTTCCAAGAACATTGTGTCTTAAAAATAGAAGTCTTTATTCTTGCAGGGTTCATAGTAGATTAAAATTTAAAAGAACAAAATGTAAGGGGATTATAAGAAAAAATTGTGAAGTCAAAATATACGGTAGTACGGCATACCGTGGTTCTCTTCTCTATTACGCTATCATTGCTACATGGGTCATTCTCCAGAAAACGTAACTTTTGAACGCAAAAATTTTTCAATTTCGAAACCTTCTGTTTTCATTTTTTTTTCATTCTTACACGAAAGTGTTACCTACTAGAAGTAACCACAAAAAATTGCCCAACTTAGTTTCAATTATTTTACTCATAAATGAAAAAAATAAAAAATGCCTTGTTCACGGAAATAAAAAAACAAGAAAAAAACTTTTAATATTTAAAAATCGAGACCAATTTAATATCAAAGTAGTAATTTTGTTAATTGGTGCAAACAATCAGCTATTTTAATGATTAGTGGTTAACATTATATTAAGCTCTCTTAATTAAAGTACGGTTTAATTAGTGGTTTCAAATGTATGTTAAAAATAGTATTTAGTAAAGTTGAGGATATAATGGCAATTTATAATTTTGGTAAAATGCCTATTATTGATATATTTCCCCTCTATCATTCATTTTCACTTCAGAAATAATGACATGGATAAGGTCTCTCACGGATGTGAGGAATTGTCCATTAATATAGGCCTAATAGATACATTTTGCAGGGAATTTTTTTTTCTTCGTTGCTACAATCTGCACATATTAAGCATATGAAAACATGTTTACTTCTATGTTTACATTAATTTACATCCCTAAAATTCAAGTTCACGGAGATGAGAAGTCAGAATAACCACACTAAGTTTTTAAAGCAAAATCTATCTTCTTGTGTTTCCCCGAAAATCTCACAACTTCAACTATGATTGAAAATAAACAAGGGTTAAACCCTTGTATCATGGAAAATAAAATTTGATGTCATTACTGCCACGTGTTAATGAGGAATGGCAAATTGGGTTTAGGTAATGGATGTGAGAATTTATTGCGTGACATGACTCCTTGTCCTACTAAAACGAACTAAAACACAATATTAAGAAATTAAATATAGTTGAACAATTAGTATTTGAGACACTTGTGAAAGGAATAACAAACAAATAAACATATACTTTTAATTAAACAAGTTATTAAGCAGCACAGACAGTCACACAAGGTGTATGACATGCCACGGAGATGAGTATTCACATGTTGTGAACCAAAAATGTACTAAAATAAAAATTATTATTAAAAATTTGTTGGTAGGTTTAAAAAGATATATTTTTGATGAAATAAAAAATCATTGCTAAATGATTTGTTCCTTAACGTTTTTACTGTAAAAGGCATGTGACAGAAAAGTTACACTTTTTGAAGAATGACCCATATATTTAATTGGTGGCCCTAGTCGATTGGTAATGTTCTGATTTTGAGTTATTTTTAATGAGGAATGATTGAGAGATGATTTTGCATCTGCATAGAGATATATTAAAATTATATAGGGTCTGGTGGGGTAAAGTGGTCATAAAATCGTAGGTTTTTAACTTTGGTGGATAATAAATACAAAAAATTATTTAAACACTTCAACTTCTTTTGTTGATATTTTACATTGCATTATTAAAGAACACAGTACATTGAAGTTTAGAAAAAAAAAATATTGATTTAATTAGTTTTACAACACTTTCTTTTCCCTTTGTATTTATGACCACTTTACCCCATGGGATGGGGGAAAGTGGTCATAGCATGGGGTAAAGTGGTCATAGTTAAAAATAAATGCCAAATTATATTAAATAACCATAATATTTGTATATTTCAGTTATTTTTATGGTTACAAGTATTGCACTAATATATGTGTGTATACACGAGTATATACGTGTCGTGTAAACATGAGTAAACACGTTTATATATGAGTAGATACATGTATATATCAGATACATGCATGCACGTGCCTACTCAAGTATATACGTGTATACACGAGTATATAAGCATTTTTACGTGATTACCTAAAGGAGCGTTGACGTATCTACACGAGTATATATGTGTCATGTTTATATATGTGTTACGTGTATATACGCGTATAAACGAACGTCATATGCATGTATGCACTTGTATCTCGGGTATACACGTGCATACCTGAATATATACGTGTATAGTAGACGTATATACGCATATATATACAGGTGTACATGTATATATACAGGTACATACACAAGTGTACATAAATGTATATACGGGTATACACGAGTTAATTCGTGGATGCATCCAGTGGGTGTTTGTACGTATCTACTCACGTATACACATGTATATATGGAAGCATGATTATATACGTATGTATATGTGTAAACACAGTTATGTACCTGAAAAGACCAATATACGTACATTTACGTGCATACACCAGTACATATATGTATACATGAGTATATACGCTTATATACATGTATGCCTACAAAGTGAATCCAAGCTCTGGAGCAAAAATCTAAGGAGTGTGAGAGGGGAGGATAAAACGCAAAGAATAATAAGGAGCTTATGGTCGCTGACGCACTACATGCACACAAAGTCAGAAACTGATGGATGCAAAACAGTTCACAAATTTTTTACACAAAGATGATTTTACTCAAAATTTTTGTTTTTAAGATATATTTAGAGCACTCGTTAAAAGTTACGGTCTGTAGTAGTTATGATACACGCATCGCAACAAAGGCGCAGCGATGGATGAAAGTTTTTCAAAAGTCTCGTTATTAAAACAGAGAGGTCTTTGTCATTACGACGCCTGTATTACAGCTGCAGGCTGCAGATTTCTTCAATCGCCTTAAAACTTTCTTACGACCTAAAATGCTGTGTAAAATTGTCTTAGTGTAACAAATTTGTAATCTGTTTTGCATCCATCAGTCTTTGGCTTTGCGTGCATGTAGTGCGTCAGCATTGTGTTTGTGACCATATGTTCCTCATTATTCTTGCTTCTTATCCTCCCCTCTACACATTTTAAAAATTTTCCCAAGAGTTTAAACTCACCCTGTATACTTGTATATCATATGCTTGTATGTAAGTGTCTACTCGAGTACGTACGTGTATATACGTGTCTACCTGAGTATATAAGAGTTCGTATACACACGAGTAAAAGCAAGTATATACGTGTATAGTCGAATGTATATCTGCATAGATAAAAAATACCTATATCGCAGATACCCATATACGTATTTATTGATGCATTTATGTGAATACGTTTATGTACGTGCCTACACGAGTATATGCGTATGCATACGTATGTACTGGTATATTTAACCCTACTTTACTGTAAGAACAATAGATATTAAGTCAAATTAATATTTAATTTATATCTGCCTTATATTTAACTATTAAGTGACATTAGAAGAACAATATTCGTTAAGCCTAATATTATGACCACTTTACCCCATCTCACTGAAATTGTTCTAAAAAATTATCTAAAATATATTCAGCTAACTGCTAATGAGCAAGCGATCTTAAGACATGTAGGAAGCTTCCTGTGCCGTCAATCTGTTCATAATTCTAACAAACAAAATTTCCCAAAGAAATTAAAAGAGGTTTTTAGGTTTTTAAAATTTTCATGTTTGCACAAAATATTTTTTTTACCAAATAAAATTTTGCCAGTTTTGAAATTTTGTATTCAAAATGTAGTTTCTAACTCACCGAACCTGAAATAAAATTTTCACATTCATTCGAACATTTATATCCAAGCTATAGTCATTTTTTTGAAGTATGACCACTTTACCCCATTGACCACTTTCCCCCACCAGACCCTACATTGCAAATTTCGAGTACAATTTTGAAATGTTACCTCAGGGTCCCCATACCTACTGCTTTATGGTTTACCAGCTTAATGGGGCCTGAAGACCAGTTCCGCCAATTGTTTCCATATACATACAGATAAGCAAATACAGCTGAGCAATATATTTCTTTTCAGTACACATTGGAAACACGTTTGGGATACTTTTGTTCTGAAAAATGTTCTAGTTGTCTGAATGTGCTCTACCGAATAATGTGTTCTCTAAAATGTGTTCTGAATGTGCTCCGCAGGAAAACAAATATTGTAGTAAAATGTGCTCCAAATTCGTCCAGTTCACGATATTTTAAAAATTTAATCGTGATGATTCATTTGAGAACAGCTATGGAAAGCATTTAGGCGCACATGTGAAATCATCTCTTTCCTTCGTAAAATTCCAATTTTTAATTCCAATAGCTCGTTGTACCTACCAGTAGATAGAATCTTACAATAAAGTACCATAAAAACGGCCTAACTTTGGGACAGTGGGTAATTTTTTGTTTACTGGGTTCTCTGTGGGAAACACTGCTTTGATTCAGTTTCCCAATCACGTCTGTTGAGTAGACCTGTATTGTACTGTTACCTGTTGGCAATTGTCGGGACCCTAGTCTACTGCACTCGTTCTGGGACGAAAGTTATTTGTTTTTCAAAACATATAATATATAATAACGACATACATATTTGTTGTCGTCATTTGTTTTTCAAAATTCTTGTTTTGATGAAACTTTCGTTTTGGCCCCAAGAACTATGCACACCAAATTACATTCAGATTTGTACACACATTGATAAATACCTCCTCAAGTGATTAATATAGAAGCAACCATGCACTCAAAAGTTTTATGTTACCCTCTACATTGTAAATTTTCATTTTTTCACGGTGTAGCTTTGGAACTTAGAAATTTTCAAAGTTAAAGAGCTACAAGTTTACAGCGATCCTTTGGCTTTGGCTGATAAAAACTGAACTTGTGAAATACTATAGCAACTATAGTAATTCTTTTGCCATACCTTGTAAGAGGAATGCTTAACTAACATAATAATATTTTTTTCTTTAGTTTTTTACTTTGAAAATAAATATAGGCACGGAGTAAAACTTTGAAAAGTGTCTCTAAGTTACCCCAGTTTACGATATTACTAGAAATTTTGTAGCCATGAATCGCTGTCGGTTGGTGTCGCTGAAAAAGAGGTCCTTTCAATTCGTTACAACGTTTTTCAAAAGAAAGGATACGTGTCAGTGTTCATAAAATATTCTTAAATACGTTTCCAAAAAGATAAAAAGAGTGCCGAACCAATTAAGTTGCTCCGAAAAATGTTTCCAGAAGTGTTCTGAAAACTGTTCCAAAAAGTGTGCTTCAAAGTTTTAAAAAAGGGGAAAAGTTCAAAATTGATCAATCTGAAAATTTACAGTGTAGTAGATAATTAGTATTTGTACATTTTATTTATTAATATAATCAAATTACGTGCACAGTACCTTGTTTTGAAAAGCTGTTTCCCCTTTTTGTCGATCGTGGTAAGTGGTGTTTTCATAAACTTGTTTATGTTTTTATCAGAAAAGGAATCAATTATACATGAATGAGATACATATTTAAATTCTATCCATGTTTCACCATACCTTTATAAAAGCACGTGATTTCGCTTTATTCACTGTCAAGAATTTTCAAGAATGTTAATTTCTCATAAAATGCTTTTCGGTTACGCAGTCTTTCGTGACACGCTGCATGACTGAATTTACGAAATCTGTTTAAAATCTTAGGAAGTTTTAGTTTCTGAAAAATATGATTTCACTTTTCTCTACATTTTAGGCAAAATAGCAGAACACGAAGCTTTGATTTAACTCAGCATGAAATATAGAGTGCAGAAATTAATTCAACGAATTAATCTCAAAAATACGATAATTTTAAAAGTTGAGTTTTAATAAAAAATAAAAGTTTAATTTAAATGCGATTTAAAACGAACTTCCGATTTGAATTTACCATAATATTTTTTTCTAGGTATCTTCTCAATAGATACTTTTACGTGCTCTCATTTATAAACATAGAGATTAAGCTGTGCGAAACACGTGTCTGCAACTTCTTGCAATATTTGTGCATTAGTTACGTTGCTTCTTATAGTTAAGAGGTAATGTTTTTTTTTTTTCGGCCATCAAAATTCTGTGCTTGAAAGATTTATTAGCTTCAGCAGAAAATATAAGGTGGTAAACAGTTATTTTTTGTTATCATGTTAGTTATACACTAATTATTGTATTTCAAAGTTCAGTTATGATGGTTTATTTTATAAATGGTACCGCGTCTGCTTTTTTATCATTCCAATTATTGCAATTGCATTTTTATTTAGTTTGTGTACTACATAGTGATCTTTTTATGCGGTAACCTAAAAAACCCAAATTATACGCTATCGGCTTCTACTAATGACACGTTATGAATTACTTCCGACAAATATTTAATTTTTAAACTTTTGAAAATTGGTAAAGCAATTAGATAATTTACTTTAACACCAAGTTGAGGTGCCTTTGTTCATTTTCCTTTTCTAAACTATCGTTTACAGACAAAAAGAACAAAACCGTGTAGATTGGAACACGAAAACCAAGTGGTGAAAAAGGATGATTACAGCTTTTTTCTCACGAGAAATGAAAAAGGTGAAAAAAACAGCTCAGCTCTAATCGTTCTTGCTGCAGAAAATTAAAGAAATGACGAAAAATAAAGCCCCCAGCTAAGAATGAACTGAAATGAAATGATAAAAAGTCAAGCCGCGTGTGTAATTAATGAACATCTCTTGAAAGCCATGTAATTTAAGCTTTAAATTGCAATCATAAATAACAGAAGCAGTCTGCTGACAACTAATTACTTGGGTCATTGGTCTTTTACATTCAAAGAGCTTCGTTTGAGACTTTCCAAGGAAAGAGAAAGTTCCTGCTGAAGCAATTTTCGATGGCATTCTTTTATGAGTATTTGTTTTATTGTAAATGCTAAGTGTTTAGTGGTACGTCTTACAAAAAATAGCAAAGCAATAGATATAAATTGTAAAAGTTCATGCAAAAGTATCCGAAACACTTTAAAAATTTACTGGTTTGTAATTTTTTTTAAAAACTGCTATCGAACATAAAAACATCCAGTTACTGGTGTAGTTGGAAAAACAATTTATAGGTTGAATTTCGTGGTTGATGAACAATTCTTAGGGTCTAATAGGTTAGTGTAGATTACTTATGCCTGCTTGGTTCAAAAATTAAAAAAATAGAAATTCAATTAACAAATGCGGTTTGAAAACAATGTACTTTAAATGTGTAGGTGGGTGATTTTAAAAAATTCTAACAATATTATGTCATAGTAGCCTAACACAAAAATTGTTTAACTCAGAAAGTGCTTTTATTTTTTTTATAGTTAGAAATAACTTATCTGATGTTATTCCACTCTTAGTAAAAGAATAACTCATTTAGATTTTTCTACAAAAATTTTTAAATAACCAGACAGTCACACTTTTGTCGTGTCCCCAGCAATTTTTCAAATGGACTTAAATTATTTAAAAATTTTATATCAACATTCCACAAATTCAATTTGTCGTACAAAATTGAGCATGTTTAAAGGTGTAAAATAGCATTCTTTAAATAAATTAAATTATTTAAATCATCAACATACATCGTTTTAAACTTTGTCCCCAGGTTTTATGTCATTCTCCTGTCCTAAGACCAATTTCAATTATTATAGATTAAAAGAAGGATTTTTTGATATGCTGTGCTGAAATACTGTTTATTATTACTATTTTGTTAGATTCCTTGAGTATTAAGTTCATATGATTTATCTGCTGTTCTTACTAAAACTTTGAAGTTCAAAAATGGGTATGAAACATTTTTGTTGTCATTCTCCTGGACAAAATTTCTGTGTTAAGTAAAAGAAAAATAATAATTCTACTCATATAGTGTGTAGTTGAATTAAGAGATTAGAATCGAAAAATAACATTAGATATCTTAATTATAATCCTGGGCTTACGCAACAGGCAAATTGTATGGAAAATGTCATACTCCTGTCCTAAAAAAAGTGTTGCATACTTCTGTCCTTAAAAAAAATCACTCTTCTAGCATTATTTCTCAAGCACTGGTAATGCATCCCGTAGAATAGAAGGATTTATTTCCAATGCATTAGTTGGTAAATAAGATTGATTGAAAAAAAGAAAGTTAAATTTGGCAAATGATAAATAAAAAATGTATCGGTGGAATAATTCTATTTATTTAATATTTTTTTTTGTTGTTGTTCAGACTAATCGTTGCAAAAGAGATTTATTGGTTAGACATTTGTTTATCTAAATGTTGCTCGAATAGGTTAGTGAAGTTGCTGTAAATTTCGTAGTTGCTTTAAATTAAAATTAAAATATATTTTAAAAATATTGCTGATACCCTTTTTTATGTTTGTATTTCCTGAACCATAAAACAGTTCGCAGGTAATGAGACGGTGACTTTTCTTATTGTAAATTTTATCATACTGTATGGCTAACTTAAAGAAAATTTTAATTTAGCAATCGATTTTTTTTCGTTGAAATGAATGTCTGTTTTTCCAAATGTAAGCTATTCAGAGTGAGCAATATGGAAAAACCTGTGTGATTTATACTCGAAGAAATTCTGGGTGTCCGTTAACGGAGGTTTTACATAAATTTTGTTTTATCATTTAATAACCATACTTTTTGATTTAAGTTTCAGTTTTTTCCTTATTACTATAGTTACATTTTAGATAGCCAATGAAGAAATTCATTTTGTAACTCTCCTGGTGCTGCTTGTCAGTTTCTTGCTGTATGAAAATTTGACCCCCTCTTTTGAGGGTGTAACATAGTTAAAGTGAGTTCCCTCTATTTTACTCTTAATAAGTTCCTAGCAAAGAGTAAATATGATTTTTTTTAAAGATTCTTTTCAGCATTTTTTTAAAAATGTGATTGGAAAATGCTAGGTTTTTGGGGAATCACCCAGGTATTATTTTTACGATAACAACGTAAATACGTAAGCAAACAGCTTTTATTCGCGTCACCACCCCAACTATGGAACTGTCTCCAGCGAAATGACAAAACTTTATTATCACTAATGTGAAAATGTGTAGTGTGTGAGTATAGCAATATTTTCGACTGTAATTTAAAAACTTATGCGTATCTCTATGTAAAGGAATGATCATTTTTTTACGAGCGCTGTCGCTCAAAAAGTTATGTGATTTTGAAAAGTTATAAATAGCAATAAGATCTACTGCTTATTAATATAATTTTACCGTGCATATAAATTTCGTATTTTTATTACTTTTTTCTGTATTTAAGAGACGATTCAATATAGGGTTCGTCAAAACGTCGATTTTAAAATTTCATCGTCAAAATTTCTCTATCTGTTGTGTCAATAATTTATTCCAAAACTATAATTAACGAGCTGATGTGTGCATCACATGACTTCCTTTTACCCCAATTTAATGTCATTTCCCCATTACTGGCAATTTTAATGTGATTCAATAGTTTACTCTCTAAATATCACCAACAGTGGCCAAATTGAAACAAATTAAAAAAAAAAAAAAATAAAATTTGTCGCCAGGTTGCGACAAAACTTAGTGATCAAAATACTGGCGATAGATCACCAAGTGTCCGATAAATTATAACACCACTTGAGTTTACATCGAAATAAACAATGATTTTCCCCAAAAAAAGGGGCAAAAGACCCCTTTAAAAACACCCGACTGCAACCAAAACGGGAGGTGCACAACTAGACCCCACTAGGAGTCTACGTATCAAATTTCAACTTTCTAGGACATGCCGTTCTTGAGTTATGCGACGTACATACAGACGTCACAAGACAATTCGTTGTAATTTAATCGGGAATCGTCAAAATGGATACTTCGCGTGTCTGTACGTTCTTAGGCACTTATCCACGTGTGGTCGAGTCGAAAAAACCCTCAACATTCATTCGGGGGTGAGCAAAATGGGAATTAAGGTCGATTTTTGAGTGAAATTTTTTTCACGAATACAATACTTCCTTTTTTGGAAAAGGAAGTAAAAAGGTTATGGTACTTTGATAAACGATGAAGACCAATAGAAACTATTGCTGGTTAGTACCGCATGCCAATGTTTGGAGGCACTCTAGTTGAAAACTTTCCTGTTTAAGCGTGATTGCTAGTTCTGAAGAGGTAGGTGAAGGCGGGGCCAAGTGAAATAGTTAAGATAGCTTACCTTTTTTTATCAAAATGAACGAATTGGAAATAGGATATTGTGAGATTCCTGGCTGTTGTGTCGTGGTCTGAGTGTTTTTACCCAAACATTTGAACTGCATCTGTGGCGGTCATCTTTAGTGTTTACGTGATCAAAGCTTCCCGGAAAGCAACTTCCTATCAACTGATGCATATTTCGAAGTGTTGTCAATAATTAAATATTTATATGGAAACAGCTAGCTCTCCCTTCGTTTTGGGCCAGGATTGGCTGATGACTGGTCACACCGGCCGGGAAAGACTTCATTCTTACATTATAATGGAAATACTTTTTGGAAATTACGATGCATAAGAAAAGAACAAGGTATTCCATAATAAAAATTGCAATTTTTTTTTAAATTTGTGGCAGTAAATTTGTACTTTCAAAACAAAAAGTTGAAAATGTTTACTCCTTTTTTCATGGGGCAAAGTGAAAAAAAAAAAAATCTGATTGGATGGTTTCTATTTTATTAATAAAAATATTTTGATCAAATGAAGGAGTAAACAAAAGAAATAATGAATAAATGAATAGATAATGAAAGAATAACTGAATAAAAAATAATTTAATTAAGTAATTAAATTATGAGAAAAAAGGCATGAGTGAATAAAATAGTGACTGAGTAAGAAAAAAAAAAGAAAGAAAGAATGAATGAATAAATAAATAAGTGAATTATTTGATGAAGGAATGTAAAATAGTCTTTATTTTTACTAATAATAAAACTGAAAGTCTCTCTGTCTCTGTCTGTTAGGATCTCTATGACGTGCATAGCGCCTAGACCGTTCGGCCGATTTCCATGAAATTTGGCACAAAGTTAGTTTGTAGCATGGGGGTGTGCAACTCGAAGCGATTTTTCAAAAATTCGATGTGATTCTTTTTCTATTTCAATTTCAAGAACAAAATTATCATAAGTTGGACGAGTAAATTACTAAATTATCATAACGTGGAACCGTAACATGGGCACAAGCCAATTGGCGAGATACGAAATTATCATAACGTGGAACTGTAACATGGGTACAGGCCAATTGGCGAGAAAATTCATCATACATTATTTGTAAATATACAGGCGAACCAAAAGACCTTTTAATTTTTCTATTACGGACAAAGCCGTGCGGGCACCACTAGTTAATTAATAAATTAAATGTAAGTGATTTAATACATGACTGAATACATAAACGAAATGAACTATTTCAATTTTCTCTCCATTTTGCTTCACATGCACTTAACTACTTTTATAAAACAATTAAAATAAAAATAAGCATAATATTAAATAAATATTCACTGCTTCGAATTCTAGTTGGTCGCAATGAGCACTTAAATTGTTAAAAAGAACTTGATCATTTATAATAACGAACATAATTTTTGAATTATAACAAAATATTACAAAATGAGTATCGATTTTTTAAAAATTGCTTGTATTATCGTATATTTTGACCTTTATATGTAACCTTTACCTGACTGGAACAGACTACTTGTTTTACTAAGTAATTAAAATATTACCAGATTGGGGGCGCTAAAGGCAGAGTAAATACTTCAGTATTTTACTATGCACCTCAATTTCACTTTGCCTCACATTCCTCTATCTTGAACTTAAAATATCAGCAGAAAATGCAGCTAATCGCTAAAAAGAGTAGTTGAATAATACTTCACTCAAAAAAAATGTAATGCACATTCCTTGTTAATTTAAACAAAAAGATGTTTGTAGGAAAAAGACAGAAAAAATACGCTCATAATAAGTTAGGTATTCTTACGTATTTATTTTGACTTGACGTTTTGTGCGAGGGAAAAAATACAAGAAAAACACTGGTGACAAAAATTAGCAGCATAGAATAATCTCTATGTTTAATACATAAAATTCTGACAAATGTGTATAAGTAAGTCATTTTAAAACTTCAAAAAAAAAAAAAAAAGAGATAAATCTGCTTCTTATCGGAGCATATCGAAACAAAATTTTCATTCATCCAAAAATGTATCTCCTACATTAGGTTCTCTAAAAGACATCAAAATATCAAAAAGTTGGTTTTTCTCATTTTCCAATTGTTTATCACCTTTTTCATTTACCTTTTTTCAAAATTTGATATATAAGATGTAATGCCTAAAGGAATTATGTAAAATTTACAATATAGTTACAATGTTCATAATTAATGACATCCAACATAGTTTTAATATCGCTGAAGACAAGATAAGTTCTTTTATCTATAAGAGACTAAATCATGTAATCCTTTAGTGCTCTCGATAAAATAAAAGTATTTCCTTAAGGTTTTTGCCAAAAACCCGGAACTAAAAAGTTGTTTCACTGTATTTCTTAGGTACATACATGCATTTTTTAATATTTTTTACATTAAAGAAGTCAAAGATTTCTAAAAATGTATTTTCTGTCCTTTTTTCCCTCCTCGTCTGTCCATTTTCCTGGACATTGTTGAAAGTCGAGAAATGCGGCGAAACTTTCGTTACCATAGCAACATAGCCATTTTGTAGAAAGGTGTCCTACAGTATCAACGGATTCTTTTGGCTTTTCTGTTACAATAATAGTTCCAAACTCTTGTAGAATTCCAAAGATTTCAAAACCTTCGGTTTGTTACATACACCGTTTTTGTGATAGCTGTCAATGTAAACCGAGAAATGGCATGGACGTTTTTAAAGGATAACATAATGTATCAATATAAGTGTGTGTTTAGATTAGTCGACCACATCGAAAAATGAAATATCAAGCGAAAAGTATATATGTGTATTATGTATGTACATTTTTTTATTTCCGTGTCCAAAAGTAATTCAAAGTATAGCATCAGGAATAGCTTGAAAATGGATGAAAAATTTAGCGTTAAATTTTAAAAACCATAACCAAAGGATATTACCGGTGAATTACGAGTTTTCTCCTACTGCTACAGTGAAAAAGAATTAAAGAGAAAGAGAAAGTCTGTGTGAGGCAAAAATGCAAATTCAAACATATGATAAAATAATTTAAATACAAAGAAAAATACCGCTGTTATATTTATCTAAATTTGAAGATTATGTAACAAACTGTATAGTAGATACCTCTAACAAATCTAATCACACTTACATGAGTTAAAAAATGTATCAAAACTTCACTTACATATTGAGCTAAAAATAATTCCCAATGCATTTTTGAAAGAACATTCCGCACTGGAAATATTAAAAACTTTGCATATCAATGGAAGTTTGGTATGAAAATCCTCTAAATATAAGTAAAATTGCAGACGATAAAGCACAATTTTTTGATTTCAAATATGTTATTTGAAAAAAATATTTTAGAGCCTCTTAAAGGCATTAGTGATTTAAACGAATTTCATTTCTCATAAAACATAAGAAAAAAATCAGGCGATACTTTATTTACCTGGTTTACGTTATATTTTTAATTAGTGGTACTCACACGGCTTTGCCCGCAGTAAAAAATTAAAAGGTCATTTGGTTTGCCTGTATATTTTACAAATACTGGATGATGAATTTCTCGCGAATTTGCTATGTTCATTTGTTTGCCCATGTTACGGTTCCACGTTATGATAATTTGGTAATTTACTTGTTCACGTTGTGATAATTTGCTCGGTAAAATTTTCTCAAAAATGGAATTGAAAATGAACAAAATTGAATTTCCAAAAAATGGCTTCGAGATGCACACTCCCATGCTGTAAACTAATTCTGTGCCAAATTTCATGAAAATTGATCGAACGGTCTAGGCGCCGTACGCGTAACAGACATCTCGACATCCAGACATCCAGAGACACAGACTTACAGCTTTATAATTAGTAAATGTAAAGAAGAGTAAAGAAGATTATTTAAGAGCCATTGTGTGTAAGAATCAGGCAGTTTACGGCATTTGTGATTGTTGATTTTTAATTTTTCTTATTTTTACATATGTTGTCCTTTATCATGAATGTAATGTTTGTGCAAAATATGAGCTTTGTCTGCCTTACCGTTTTAGGAAATTAAATGTTTAAATTTAGGGGGCGTGGCACAATTTTTGCGTGTTTTTCAAATTTGCAGATTTTAAAGTTCTTGTTGCTTTAAACGCCCCTATAATGACATGGATTTTAAAATTCTATACTATTATATGGTCTTCTTAGATACTATTACAGCTGTCAAACCGCTGTCACTACGAGGGCGACGGCCACGAACTCCGTTTAAAAATGACCGAAAATGAATTTTTTTACTACATTCAATGCCAGTTTTCTAAAAGCACCTTCATGATGACGCCAACGTTTTTACATATATTCTTAGCTACACTTGCATACATCAAAAATATGTAATAAAATTGGTGTCGCTATAAGGGCGCCAGAAAATATTAGAAGATATTGGAACTTTTATGTGATAAATTTCACAAAAATGCAAATGTTTAGAAACCTAACTACTACTGTCGCCCTCATAGCAGTGATCTGAAACTAATTAAGTTTGATAACCAACATATTCGTCTAACATAAGAAATAAAAAAATCGGTGTCACTCCTATTACTTTCGAAAATATAATCATTCGAAATTAGTATGATATGGAGTTATTTAAAAAAAGACTTTTCTAATTCATATGGCTTTTTGCACGGTTTTAATATAAAGTTACAGTAGTGACACCTAAAATAATGTTTTTAATGCTTTTTATAAAAAAAGCTTTATGAAAAGCATTAGAAACACTGTAAATCGATATAGGTACAGATGAACGTATTGGGTGAAGTGCATTATGGGCTAAAATAGTCGTACTAATATTCATATTTTTTCAACCATACTAATTTTTGATCTGTTATTTATATTAAAAATGCAACTATTTACCACATAATGTCTTAAATAGTTATGAACATAATATATTATATAGCGAGCATTCAGAATCTGAAACATAATTTGAGGATGATGTAGACTAAAACAAAGAAAACATAAAAAATCAAATCACCCAGTTTCAGAAAGACGGTCATCTCTTATTGATATCGGGTAATTTTGTAGCACTAAGGCTTGGGAAAACATGGTATCTCGGAGAAGTAGTAGAAGTTGACCATTTGCAAGTAAAGGTCAGATGCATGGCAAGAAGGATTAGAATAAATAAATTTATTTGACTGAAAAAAAGGCGAGTATTGGTATGATAATCTAAACATATTATGCACAATAGATCCACCTGTACCTATATCAAAACGAGCATTTTCTATGTAAGATAAAGACGCTCTTACAGCCCAAAACTGTTTATGTTAAATGTTACTTCTTTGTAATAAATTCAAAATAAATATGGTCAAAAACACTATCTGGATGAGATAAGATTAAATTAACAAAATACATAAATAAACAAATAAAATAAATTTTAAAAAAATAGTAATAAATGAAAAAATACACCACAACGTACTAATTTTGAATGATTATATTTCCAAAAGTAGTAGGAGTGACACTAATTTTATTAGTGCAAATGTTAGAAAAACATGTTGGTTATCCAAGCTTAATTAGTTTCAGATCTCTGCTATGAGGGGGCTAGTTGTATTCAGACTAGCAAATGGTCAACTTCTCCGGGATACCATGTTTTCCCAAGCTTTAGTGCTACAAAATTACCCGATATCAATAAGAGATGACCGACTTTCTGAAACTGGGTGATTTGATTATTTATGTTTTCTTTGTTTTACTCTACGTCATCCTCAAATTATGTTTCAGATTCTGAATGCTCGCTATATAATATATTATGTTCATAATTATTGAAGACATTATGTTGTAAATCGCTGCATTTTTAATATAAATAACAGATAAAAAATTAGTATGGTTGAAAAAATATGAATATTAGTACGACTATTTTAGCCTATAATGCACATTACACAATACGTTCGTCTTTGCCTATATCGATTTACAGTGTTTCTAATGCTTTTCATAAATTTTTTTTTATAAAAAGCATTAGAAACATTATTTTAGGTGTCACTACTGTAACTTTATATTAATGTTTAAAACAAACCGTGCAAAAAGCCATTTGAATTAGAAAAGCCTTTTCTTAAATAACTCCATAACATACTAATTTCTAATGATTATATTTTCGAAAGTAATAGGAGTGACACCGATTTTTTTTATTTCTTATGTTAGACGAATATGTTGGTTATCAAACTTAATTAGTTTCAAATCTCTGCTATGAGGGCGACAGTAGTAGTTAGGTTTTAAACATTTGCATTTTTGTGAAATTTATCACATAAAAGTTCCAATATCTTCTGGCGCCCTTAAGGTGACACCAATTTTATTACATATTTTTGATGTATGCAAGTGTAGCTAGGAATTTATGTAAAAATGTTGGTGTCATCATGAAGGCGCTTTGAGAAAATTGGCATTGAATGCAGTAAAAAAAATCATTTTCGGTCATTTTCAAACGGAGTTTGTGGCTTTCGCCCTCGTAGTGACACCGATTTGACAGCTGTAATAGTATCTAAAAAGACCATATAATAGTATAGATTTAAAAATCCATGTTATTATAGGGGCGCTTAAAGCAACAAGAACTTTAAAATCTGCAAATTTGAAAAACACGCAAAAATGTGCCACGCCCCCTAATTTTAAACATTTAATTTCCCTAAAACGGTAAGGCAGACAATGCTCATATTTTGCACAAACATTACATTCATGATAAGGAACAACATTTGCAAAAATAAAGAAAATTAAAAATGTCAACAATCACAACCTGCCTGATCCTTACAGACAATGTCTCTTAAAACGCTCACTTTTTTTTTTGATCGTCTGTCTTGAATTTCAAAATAGAGTAACACTTTCATTTCATCGAAAAACAATTATTCGAGTTGTTTTAACTGTCGTGGATTTTTATCTGGTGCATATTGTACGGGTTTAAAACGTTGCAAAATTAGAAAGACAGAATTCTGGTCTTATTATAAGACCTAAAATTGAAATCATCATGATGTCTTAAATTATTTTCAATTTAAAAAATACCTTTAGCGGTACATCTTGGTACAGAGAACTTTTGCACCAGGTTTGTTGAACATCCGTTATAATATGTAGTTTTGTATCAGATACGTACATATGCAATTTATAAACCCTCTATTTTACTGATATCGTAATTCGTGTTCTATTTTTTAAAACTGACAGAAAAATAATTCCACTTCTGGTTTTTATAGTTACCATGTGCTGGAAATAAGTTTATAAAATCATTCATTAAATGTTATTATTAATTGCTTTGATACATAAATAACTTTAATATGTGTACAGGAAAGCCATGTATGCGCAAAAGTATTTTAAAACAAAACATTGTATTATGTTCAAAGACATAAAATCTCCTACGTCGTGTTTAGCTGACGAAAGTTTTATCATCTTAGATTATTTGCACAGTCAGTCAAAAGTAGCTCAAAAATTTTCCTTATCAGAAACAATTCACGGGGAACATCTTCAAAATATTATAAGCACTTTGCATCTGCTTTTACATTTCAGATTTTTCGGGAACTTTGCATGTAAAGCAAAACTCATTTAAAAGTTCACCTATCCAATAGTTTCTTAAATTATCGATGGAGATTAAATGAGTAGGATACATACAATAACTTATAGTTGCAATTTAACTTTCGAATTAAACAGCTACCAAGTACTTTCCATTAATTACGAGCCATTTCTTTTAGATTTATTTTTATCTCCTTCATTTTGTAAGATTTTTTCTTTTCTTTTTTGCATTTGCTATGTTTTCTTCTGACTCAAGTTTTTTTTATACATTTTTAGAAGAAAACAAGAGACTTACATGGGGAAAAGGAAAATTTATTGCTTTTCATCTTGTAGTTAAGAAATATTTTTTAATGGAACTTTATAGGATCCATTGCTCTTGTTAAT
The DNA here is from genome assembly GCF_026930045.1 of Uloborus diversus. Lineage (NCBI taxonomy): Eukaryota > Metazoa > Arthropoda > Arachnida > Araneae > Uloboridae > Uloborus > Uloborus diversus. The sequence goes on from NC_072732.1 coordinate 143,007,209, forward strand.
GTTTCCTAGTAGTTTAATATTTTTTTTCGGGAAAATATTTGATGAATCTCTTTATGTCTCTATATTGAGCTTAAAAAATGAATGCGGTCCACATAAATACTTGTTCATTCTTAAAAAATACACATAAGAATTCTTTTTTCCTCCAGAGAATTTGCCGTCCTTGGGACATCATTTTTTTTATGCTTCAAAACACATTGCTGTTCTTTATCCCTAATCTGCTTCTAGATGCAAACAGTGACTCCTAAAAGTGTTTGTACATTTTTATAGTAAAACCAAAATAACACAAAACTGAATTCGAATATGAAGTCCAATATTTTTTCACATTATTCATTTGTCATTCTAAATAAAACCCTGTAGTTTTTTCAAAATATTGACGAATCTTCTTTTTGAAGTGAGTCAAAAAACGAAGAGAGAGAGAGAGAGAAAAAATACGCCACAAAAAAGTCATCGTACACTCAAATATTTTCGAATAATATCATGATTAAAATTATCATCCGTCGTATTTTTTTTATGATTTTTGCATTGTGTTGACCCTTATAAGTCATTTGGCTTTAGTTTTTTGTTTATTTATTCCTAAATATTGTGCTTATTACTTTAAAATGGTTGACATTCGTAAAAAACCACAAACACCATTCGAAATTTGAATCTTTACCTCACAGTAGCGGTAAATTGGTTTGAAATGTCTCTAAATTAGTTAATTTATTCCATCTATAGTAAAGTGCTTGATGAAATGCTTTAAAAAAAGAATCGGACCGAAAACAAGGTGAGAAAAGGTCAACCGGCAAAGTTGACAAAGCGTGATCGGAGATTTATAATTAAAAAATTTATGAAAAATACACATTTGAGTGCTGTAAAAGTTTCCGTAGAGTTAAATGAATTTTTTTAATTTTTTTTTCTCCCCTAAAATTGTTCACCAAGTTTTCTGATTAGCAGGATTAAATGGAACCTCTTCCCGCAGAAATTTCCTTGGCCGTGCGGAAAACAGAAAGCTTACTCTGTTCGTCTCTAAATTAATGATAAATAAGCTCAAAACGTTCTGGAATTACGTTTTACCAACAGATAAAAATAAATTCAACATGTTTGGTTAAATTGTTGCAAATAGAGGAAAAAATTAGGAACTTAATCTTAAGTTCTTGTTGTATAGTTGTATAGTAAGTATAGTTGGACCAGTTAATCAGGACGGTGAAGATGATATTGTGTGAGGGTGCATATCAGCATCAGAACTTTTTGATGAAATAATGAATCATGCTGTTCATTTAAATATTTTAATAACCAATGTTAAACTCTTAGCCAAAAATTTGGTTACCAAAAACAAATTTTTTTTTCTGGGTTTTTTTTTTTTTTTTTTTTTTATTAAGATAACTATAAGAAGCTCACCGCCTTCAACGTTTGCATCCACTGCTTAAAAAATTGTCCTAAAGTTTAGAGAATACCCTTCAATTTCCAGATTTGAACTTAATACGACATATTTAGAGACATCTGGAGGCTAGATTACGAAAATGCGACTTTGAAACGAAAATAGAGCTAGAATCAGTAAGACTCGAAGTGTGGTTGAACACTTAATCAGAAAATACGCAAAAAAAAAAAAAAAAAAAAAAAAAAAAAATCCTTTCCCAGACGTTTAAAAGGTTTTGTTGATACTGCATGATATTCTACTAAATAATAACTTAATAAAAAGTTAGATTATTCAATGATATATAGAAATTTTTTAAAGCGTTCGAAGACTTTTGTGCGATAAAATTTCCAGCACTTTTTGGTTTTTGATTTTAAAGAAAATACAATTTAATGTTAAAAAAAAATCATGTAGTTTTGTTGAAAATTGAGTATAGATCTTATAATTAAATACCTATTCCGAAATATCAATTCTAACCAATGGATAGGGTCCTATTTCATTGAAAGTCGTTTGTGTACGAACACTTTTGGGAGTCACTGTAGGGCCCAACAATCCTCAAGAGCAATGGCACACCCCCTCAAGTACTACGAGGCACTCTCCTAAAATGAAATTTCTCCCTCCAAAAGTAAAATGTACCCCATAAAACAACATCCCTTTATTTTTTTATGGTGCAGTATGGGTTATGCCCCCCCCCCCCCCCACATCCGAGTTCCCGTGCTTAACACTTACTCTATGCATGAAAGCAGATTTTAAACAATAAAAGATACATTTAAAACTGAGAAAGTAATGTAGAAATCGCATTTAGTAAACTCATCGTTTTTCTTCATTGTTAAACACTTGGACAATCTTAAACTTATGTCTCGTTAAATTATTTTAGTATTATTAACGTCTTATGAAACTGCATTTTATTTATTCTTTACCAAAATTTAAGTCTGAAATTTGCTCCAAAACTACTAGCTAACATCAACGTTTCAAGAGTAAACATTTCCTACGCGTATGTTTCTAACTTTAATAGCCTTCTTTGGTAATTACTCCGGAAAATGTTGTACTTTTAACACTATATAGAGAAAAAATACTATCGTCAAAAATTATCTTAAATATTTGCATTTAAAAAAAATATACTTTTATTGTATTAAGGAAACTTGAATTTGGAAGAAATTATCTCAAAAATATTTAATCCTCCTAGTTTGTAACATATCAGGAAATTTTTTAAAAGCAACAAAATTTCTTGCATATGAAAATAATTTTCCGTTTCAATTACTGTCATGTCTTTTGTTTATTCTGTTACGCAAAATGACTATAACGTTGTCAACGCTTGCAATAAAAAGGCAAAAATGACTTTTGTGTCCATCATGAGAGAAAAAAAAAAGTGTAACCTGCAAATATGAAAGGAGGACAGATGCTGCTAATGCATTTCCTTGTCTTAAAAATTCTCTTGTGACAAGCTTCTCTCATAATCTGGAATGATTTTTGAAAGCATCCATTAGCTGGAGCTCCGTAGCAGGTTGCAAATGGGGACCAAGAAACCGAAACAAAATTCAAAAAATTAAAGCGTTTTCACGAAACTTTAATGAATTATGGCACAGAAAAGAATATAAACTTCATAGTGAATATACGTAGATCAATTTTTAACTTTTTTTCTGAAGAAAGCTATGGTTCCGTACTCATCGTTTTGTCGATTTGCTTTTGAATCGTTTTCGTTTAAAAGTTGTAACATTATACTTCTATGGTTAAATGATTTTATAGTAGTTTATTCTTCTAAATTGTCAAGTCGTTATTTTCATTGATAATTATTTATCTACGAAGTTTTTGCATGAACTATCTTCGTTACACATTTTCTGATGGGGTACATAAAAAAAACAGGCGTTTTGTCCTCTACGTGACAAATCTATATTTAATATTAAAACGTATATTAAGCAAAGTTTTTTGCCTAAGAAGTTGCACGCTGTATGTGGATTGTTACAAGAAAAAAACTTTGCTTTTTTAAATATTACATTCGTTTTCTTTATTAATGATTTTGCTTACTTACATATTTGCTTTTTTAATTATTAGTTTTGACGCGAAATGTAGAGCTTTTAGTGTGGGGCAAAATGTCTGCTCATTGAAATGGTCTACTAATTCTTTCATTATGAAAGTAGCGCAAAAAATAATTAGTAGAAAAGCAAAGTATATATTTAATATGAGAATTCTGCAACAAATTTTATGGATATATTGCTTGAATCAAGAACTCTAAAAATGATTCCCCACACGTGTGACATGTTTTCTTCATCAAAAATATCGATTAAAAATAAATTAAAAATGTTTTTTACTTTACAAATCGCACAAGTCAAGTACTTTCACTTGTTCAGCAAACCTTTTACTCTCAATCCTTATTTATTTACATATGTATCTACATAATTATAAAGAACATTTAGTCCGAATTTTCACAGAAGTAACCGTGAAATCATCCTAAAGATTTTGCTTTTGTAAACAATTGTTTTAAACATTGTTAGAATATGAAAACAGAAATAACTCGCAAAAGATACAAGCTATTACGAATGTTGTCAATAACGGATTGATTAAAAAAAGCATATCACTCAATTTTTAGTATTTCTTCTCCACAAGTAGAAGGAACAAATAGATGCTTCAATGTTTTCTTAAGTTTCGATTTTACGCATTAAAAAAATAAACAGATATGCAAATTAGGCATTTCTAGAAGAGTTAAGTTCCTAAAGAGCTTCATAAATCTAAAGCACATGTGTATCAACTTTATTTCAAAATATTCCGTACTATGGTATATTTGCATAACAGTCAAGTAGACAAACAATTTGAAATGAGCTCTGTTTTCACGAGTCAGATAAAACTGAAGTTTGATAAACGAAACATTAGGAAAAAAAACATAGGTTTAACTGGTTTAATATAACAATAATGAGGTAAAGGAAATAGGTCAAACATGAATCGTGAAGTAATGAAGTCTTGAATAAAAAAAGATGTTTTTTGCTTCAAAATAATTTGCAGGAATCGAATGAATCGAAATACAAATAATGAAAAAGTGGTTTAGCTTAAAATAAATTGATTAATATGCATTCAAATAACTTAGAACTGCAGAAAACTCTGCATTTCAGTATTTACACCCAACATTTCAAGCGAATACTGTAATAATTATATTGATTCGTATAAAAATTCTTTTGTATCAATGATTTTGCATAAGAGCTATAGCAGGGTGGTTCAAAAATACATGTAAAAAAGTTTCTCCTAGGTAACAAAACACCCCTCAATATTTTTAGACAGGTGGATAGTAATATACTGGAAAAGATTTAGCTTCCTATTTCATTTTAAACAGGGTACTCAACCCCTCCCCCAAACTTCATAAGTATGGGGAGGGGGGTTAAAAATACATTGAACTGAAAAAATAATGCTACATATTATAATACACTAAAGTAATGTGCATATACAGGGTGTTTCAAAATGAATAGCGGGGTTTTAACATGTTATAATATTTATTACACCAAACTTACAGCCACAAGTGATATATTAAATGAAAGGGAGACTCAAACAGTTTTACATAATAGCCTACAAGTGCTCAATGGGAGCACCATTCGTCACTCGGCTCACGTCAAGACGATATGCCAGTTCTTCCCAATCTTTGATGAGTGTCTCATTAGTAATTGCTGCAACAGCTGTTTCAATCCTGTTCCTTAATTCGAGATGGTCGACTGGCAGTGAAAGCACATACACACGGTCCTTAATAAACCCCCAAAGATAGAAATCTCACGGCGTTAGGTCGGGTGACAGTGGAGGCCATGGGGAACAGCCCTGTCATTAGGCCCCTTACGGCCAATCAAGCGGTCGGGTACAGTTAGGTTAAGCCAATCGCGTACCTCATTATGCCAGTGAGGTGGCGCACCATCTTGCTGAAAGATGAAGTTTTCTGTAAAACACAAAACGCTTTCTGTTTTTCAGTCGCCATCTTTGCTACTAGCGTTTTCTAGTGGATTGCAGCAGAAACATTCCACGCGCATGCGCACTGATGCCAACAAACAAAGCTGTTTGAGTTTCTGTTTCATTTGATATATCACTTGTGGCTGTAAGTTTGGTGTAATAAATATTATAACATGTTAAAATCCCGCTATTCATTTTGAAACACCCTGTACATTGCAGTAAAATAATTATTTACAAAAAAAAAAAAAAACAGCTTTAAAATGTAAATATTTTTAAATTTGGAACATTTTCTATGCTACGGCTACTGTTAATTTGGGGGGTCATTGAGCACCCTCATAAAATTCGAGTAAGAAGCTAAAACTTTTACAAAATATTACAATTATTAAGTCCTAAAAAATATAAAAAAGGGGGGGGGGGTGCCTGGGACTTTAGCTGAAAAATGTTTTTTTTTTTTTTTTTTGAACCACGCTAAGCTATTGCAATGCCCTTCGCATTTTGTGCGTGGGGCAATTTTTTTTCTTATTTTAGTTATCGAAAGGACATAGATATAAATTGCGCACCAAACTGCACCAAATATTCCTTATTCTAACTACCTTTTCACTTGACAGGGAGTTGACTTTTATGTAAGTGGTTAAATGCCAGTAGAAGTCTATCACTGACTTTACATATTTCTGTACCTCAGAGCCAGAAAAACGTAAGTCACGTTATGGTAATTTTACAGGAGAGAGGAAAAACTTTTTTTTCTGGCGCATACAAAGGATGGGACGCGTGCTATTTTAACCCCGGTTTAAAATTGAAAAGGAACTTTTTTAATAATTTGTTATCATGGTTGGATGCGGAATAGGCTTCTACATACGATGTAAGGGGGACCGGGGTTAGTTGTAACAGGGACAAGTTGTGCCACCGAGCCTCCTGACTGAGCCAATAGGTTTCAACACCTGTCACGTCATGTGAGTGAGCATTGGTTGATGGTCTAAGTGTTTTGTTTAAGTTTCGAAGTATAGCGTTGAACCGTTTTCAAAATAAAAATATTTATCGTGTTTTCTACATCAAAAGTAAATTTTGTGACCTACGTTGGAATTGTCATTGCCACTATATATCCTGAGGTGTGAAAACTTTCTAAACATTATTTAAATATATATGTTTTGAGCTGTTCTTCTAAGCAGTTCATTTGTTGATCACGATAATATTATGGAAACTATTGAGTAACGTTCAAAATGGCGTAACGTGGGTCTAGTTGTGGCTAAGTCAACGAGGCACGTTGTGACAGTGTCACTACTTGCACCGGTCCGTTATCCGTCAAGATGAGAGTGTTGATGACAAAAATGATAGTGAAAATAATAAATATGAAGCTGTTATCAAACCCAGCATTTCAGCAATACATTTAGTCAATGATAAAGAATGCAGAACAGTGTTCAGAAGTGAGAAATCTCAATGAATTAAATGAGTCTGTGACAGTTGATATTAGCATTGTAATAGCGATACGTTTTATGGAAAAAAGACGACCTAAAGCTAACCACTCGTAAATGTTTTAAAAACTGTCATTCTAGCAATCGCACCTGAAGAGAAAATTCGAGCAGAACAAAATGCAAGAGAACGCAAGAAACAAATTGAAGAAGAAAAAGAAAAATTTAAACTTTACGGAATTGCCAAAAAGTACAAAAGCATTAGACCAAGGTTATTAAAAAATTTGAAAAAAAAAAAAAGATTCTCGGATAACTCTCTAGATGATGATTATGTCTACTTTGCTTGGAGCTATACGAAGTTTCTAGACCCGTAGACTGGATACGATGCATGACTTAAAAAATGATAATGAGTGATTATGAAAATAGGCCGGCCTGTGGGATATGGGCCTACATATTGTACTGTGGGTAAAAATTAGTGTTGGTGTACGTTTTATCTTTCCTGATTAACACAGTTTTTTAATGTTTCTCTAAAAAAGAATTCACAAGTGCAACAATTTAACTTTGTTGCCTTCATTTCGTTTAAAGTGTTGTTGAAAACATGAAGCTGCTCTTTTTGGTGTTAAGAGTATTTTATGTGACTTATTTGTTTTCATTCATAAATTAAAGTATCCCATTTATTTGCATTTTAAAATAATTTGTACGTGTTATAGCGTATGTGTACGCATTTTTTTGAGTGCCACTATGTGCCTCAAGCATGTCACTACTATCTTCGCTGCGGGGCTAGTTGAGACAAACTTAGAGGCTACGTAAATTCCATTTTATGTCATTGAAAACGTTTAAAATGTTGATAATTGGTTCATAAATACATTGCTCAAGAGTTACTCTAATGATATGATGCACTAAATGTTTCACATCTCAGTTCAAATATTAAGGTAATATAAAAAATTACAAAAGTGTCACTTCTAGCCCCTGTCTCTCCTACTAATAAACGGGAAATCGCAGTTTTTGGACTTGACTGCAGTCTGTCACTGAGGTATAGGTTTAAGAACAGTGTATTTTTCAGTGAATCAGAAGATATATAAAACGTACCGTAGTGCCATCTTTTTCTTTTAAAAGGGTCAAAGCACAAAATCACAGTTTTAGCAAACAGACCAGAACTGTTGACAAGTTCAAATGTGTTAAAAGTTAACTTTCAAGCAAACGTATGTACGGAAATGAATGTGCTAAGATTTAGAAGAGGTTTATAAAGCTGCATATACTGCATGCCACTCCGTCAAAATATATGTTATACGGCATTGTTTAATTATTTGTTGTAATTACGTTTGATAAAAGTTTTTTTTTTGTATAAAATTTTACGTCTATCAAGTTGTTCTCGAAATAGCGCTCTTTATATTTGATTATTAATCTTGGAGCATCTCTCGACATCTTCAAAGATTTTTACCTAGATCATCGACACCCAGTCAAAATCCAAAAACTTTCATTCAATAAAGCAGTGTAGAGTGCTTTGAATTACTCCTGATTTCAATAAGAGACATTTGAAGTGGCACTGTATAAGAAAGCAATATTTTATCAGGATTAAAAAAAATCTTTTAAGAAAAGGAAAGTTTTATCGCATGTAACATTAAATGGTTATCAATGCAGGAAAATAATTGATGTAGTAGCTGTGTCTATAGAAGCTAGTCAAAAGCGTTGAAAATCAGAGTCGATGACTATGCAAGAGTTCTTGTGATGGTGCGATACGATGAAAAGACAAGGCAAAATGGCATGGCAATCAAAGATAGGATCCAGTGTTAATTGAGTTTGTGGGAAATTAACGCCGGATCATATCTTTGACATCCTAGCCATCTTGGCTTTTTTTAATTAGGAAATAGCAAACACAGTTCAATAAAATGAGTGAGTTGTCAATTACGGGTTATTTGTTTGAATTCTTTGAAAGTTATATTTAAAACACCTCATTTCAAAGCATTTTATTTGCTTCTAGCTTTCGGTAAGAAATAATTCAACTGACTTATCTAGACTCCTCTGAATAGGATCCACAAAGTCAAAATTTTTTGAAAAGGAATTTTGTGTCTCCCTTCCTAAAGCTAGAATGAAGTGTATGCTTTTAAGCTAAATAATCATCCCTAAGCGCCACTTACATTAATGAAAGTGCCATTGTTATTCCGGTTCGATTTGTAACTAATGTGGTTTAAAATTTGGTGAAGTTGTTCTGAATTTTATAAGCGCTTTCATACAGTAACAGAAGTAAAATCCTATATTACATCACCAGATCTTCAATTTGCACATGTGTTTAAATTAAATAATCAGACAAAATATCTTCTGAAAACTTTCACTTGGGTCAACCTCAAACTTAATGGTAATTAATTGCAGATTTGATTCCTTTGATATTTTTTAAGCGGTGGCTGAGTCAAGATCCTCCTAATTTCAATTCTTACCAAAAGCCAAAATTAGCTCACTCAGTTTTTGACAGAAATTATGCAATTCAAGTGTCTTTCTGTTCGAAAAATGGAAAAACGTCGTTCATGAAGCACACACTTTTGCTAAGTAGAATGTTATTGTACAAGAGATAAAAGCGCTCAGATAACCATTTTTCTCCATCTCAAATCGTATTAAAGTTCTTGAAAGAAACAAACATATTAGAATGAAATTCTTTCCCTCTCTATCCGTTATTTGCATTTTCTTGTACACTCCGAAAAATACCGATTGCACTTTCTTAATATGTTTCGCTACAGAATCCGTTATTCTGAAGGGAGGAAGCAGTACGCGCAACTGCCCAAATTCATTTCCGTGTCAGGAGAATATTCCTCCGCCGGTTTTTTTCTTCCAACGTTCCCCGCTCCCGTTTTGACAAGCTGTCAAACTGGAAGCGAGCACGCTACACTGCCTGAAATCGGCTTCTTGCAGTTGTGAAAAAACACCGGTATATGGCTTGCTGACAATCTCGTCGAACAGCGGTGAAAACTTTAGTTCTTTGTTTTGTGTTCCATCTTCGTTTCTTTTCGGGTCTGGAAGAAAAAAAATGTCATGAATAAGGTTTTAAAATATTTTATTAAAATTTCTGTGAGGAAACTTCTGTTCTTTTTACAAGAAAAAAGAAATTAAGTTTTGATACTTCTAACTATGGTATAAGCTTGATGTAGTTGCATAATTTTTACTGTACCAGGAGGAAATTCATGCATTTTAAATTTGTGAATGAAGTCTCTTGGGATATGAATATTTCCTTTAAAAGACATCTGCAAAAAATAAGTTATTTTCATTTCTTTAAACTTGAAATAGCATTTTCGCAATCAACACTGAGGTAGAAACCATTCAAAAAAATACAAAAAAGAACCTTTCGAGTAATAAAAATACATTCAAGTTATTATTGCCTTTATTCTTTCTGTACAGTATTTGTACAGCAAAAGAACGTAATAGAGCTTCAAAATTGAACAAAACAGATATAAAATAACATTACAGTAAGGACAAAACTTCTCAAAAACGGCATTAGAAAACAGCGTTTTCTGAGACAAAGGTAATAATGGCATTTATTTACGGCTATTTCCATGCCAAAGTACACCCAATTGTCAAATTTAAAACAAAAGTTTCTTTTTTTTTAAATGTTTCTTCATTTTTTAGTAGTAAATAGATTGACTTTCACATTATATATGCAAAATATTCCTTTTTATGTTTTGCATTTGGCAACAAACCAGCATCAAAAAGACTTTTGTAAACACGTGTTGCAGCCCGCAAAGTTATCATTTTCATAAGGATCTTTTTCACATATATAAGTTGATGTGTATTATATTAGTATTTTTTAAAAGTGTTTTTTCAGCACTTTAAGGATGCACGCCAATTTTTTCCAATAATAACTTAAACATAGTCAAATTTTGTACTTTTGAGTAAGCCTAATGCATGAAGTGTGATTCATAAAAAACATATAAATTTTATTTTTATTAAATAATGCCTATAGTTTCGGCTCTAATATTTTTACTTTTCATCTATAACTTAATGTCAATACTTTTTCACAATTCATTTGATATAATTTTGAATACTGTTACAAATAGAAATATAAATGCGTGTGTAGTGTGAGTCACAGTTTCGTTTTTTTTTTTTTTTTTTTTTTTTTTTTTTTTGCGAGTTTTTACACTTCGATGGCAAAATTCCTCATTACAATAATAAAATTCATACAAACTAATAAGTTAAAAGTATTTTCTATAGCAGGGATTCTCAAACTGGGTGCCGCAGCACCCTGGGGTGCCGTAGGAAGAGAAGAGGAGTGCCGTGAAATGTACATGGTATCAATATATACTTTAGGTTAGTGTGCAAAAAAAGGTCATTTTTTTATAATGAGGTCATCTCCTCATTGATGCAACATAGTAAACATTTGCTGGATCGTACCTTAATTGTCATTATAAATATTAACTGATGATAATGTGTTATCAACAAGCAATTTCTAATTACGAGGCAATGGAAACAAGCAGAAACCAAGTAACAAAGGTTATCACAGAAGAGGGATGTCAAAACTACCTGACCTTCTTTTATAATGAGTTTCGTTTCTACAAGGATCACTGTAAGATACTAGTATGAGGAAAGTTGTTTATTTTTCTTAAAATCTAATTTATGTTTCTAACAAACTATATAGTCTTTCTTTGTAAAAACTGCTGAAAAACATAGTTAAACTCAAATGTTCATTTACTTATTTCTTTTCTTAGTTTTTATGAATCATCTGGCGACCATGCAAAAGCTGGAGCCAATTTAATCATAAATGAGCGAGATACTAGGATATGAACTTCAGGGTGATCTTATTTAGTGCACTTACCTCATATACACTCCTGTTTGGGAAAATTGTAACATCACGAAGGACTTACGCGAGTGAGCTGAAAATTGCAGATAATGTAAAGTAGGGCACGATATGCAAATGATTAGAATTCAGACCGGTAGCGCAAGCGTATGCTGAACAGCGTCCTCTGAACGGCGGATCGAACCGAATATAAATAGATGGCTGTAGCGAGGCGTGTATGATTTTTGGTGGTTATATGCTAGAGTAGACGTTAACTAAATCTTTACTATGCCTCTTCGACGAAAGAAAGCGAAATTTGAGCAAATTTCGGAGGTTGAACGCGGCAGAATCGTCGGCCTTCGTGAAGCTGGATTGTCTTATCGTGCAGTAGCCGCTCTTGTGCAGCGTAACAGCAGCACAACCATGAGTGTTGGGAAGCAGTGGACGGACGAGAGTCGGACAGCTGGGAAATCCGGGAGTGGACCTCGAAATGTAACGTCAGCTCGTGATGACAGACACTTGGTGCGTATAGCGCTGACGGACCGCACAGCTTCTTTTAGACAATTGGCAGCACAGTGATTAACAGCTACAGGTGTTTCAGTGTGTGCTTCATCAATTCGGAGACGTTTTCTGCAGCGTGGGCTGCGGGCAAGGATTCCTTTATACAGGATTCTTCTCACGAAAAACCATCGCCGCCTGCGGCTACAATGAGTCAATGTGCATAGGAGCTGGCGTGCTGATTGGCAGCAGGTCGTCTTTTCTAACGAGTCCCGATTCAATTTGTGGCACCATGATGGCAGAATTCGTGTCAGGCGCTATGCCGGTAAACGGCACATTCCGGAGTGCATTATCGAACGTCACAGTGAGCGAACACCGGTTATGGTCTGGGGTGCCATAGCATATCATGGACGATCAACATATTGTGGGAAATTTGAACAGTACCCGATACACGAAGTTTTACAACCCCAAGCTATTCCTTTCCTGCAAGGATATCCTGCCGCTGTATTCCAGCAGGATAATGCCCGTCCACATGTCGCCAGGACTGTCAAATCCTATCTTGATTCGCAGCAGGTACACCTTCTTCCGTGGCCTGCAAATTCCCCGGATATGTCACCGATTGAACATGTGTGGAATTTCGTTGGGCAGCGTCTCGCTCGTGATCCTCGTCACTGGCGAGGATCACGAGCAACATC